>NW_019154090.1:8122276-8255102 GCF_002288905.1 Enhydra lutris kenyoni | reverse complement strand
GACAGACAGAGATCACAAGTAGGCAGAGAGGCAGGCAGAGAGAGAGGCGGAAGCAGGCTCCCTGCCGAGCAGAGAGCCCGATGCGGGGCTTGATCCCAGGTCCCTGGGATCATGACCTGAGCTGAAGGCAGAGGTTTTAACCCACTGAGCCACCCAGGCGCCCCTCTAGTCCCACTTATTGACAAGACTGTCTTTCCCACTGAATTTCAGTGGTGCCCTTGTTTTCCAATCAATTTCTACAAAAAATAATCTTCCTGGGATTTTGATTGGGATTGCAGTTAAGCATGTGTTCCATTTACTTACCCCCATAATCTCAGCAATATGAGACTTCCAATTCTATAACATGGTATATTACTTGATTGATATATATATCTTTAATTTCTCTTCTTGAATATATATATATATATATATATATTTTTTTTTTTTTTAATTTTATTTATTTATTTGACAGACAGAGATCACAAGTAGGCAGAGAGGCAGGCAGAGAGAGAGGAAGAAGCAGGCTCCCTGCTGAGCAGAGAGCCCGATGTGGGGCTGGATCCCAGGACCCTGAGATCATGACCTGAGCTGAAGGCAAAGGCTTTAATCCGCCGAGCCACCCACGCGGCCCTGCAGCACAGTATTAACAAGAAAGAGAAAAGCTATGTCCGGAACACTAGTGAGGTACGCAGAACGTATATGGGTCATTAGAACTTGTCTTCATTATCAAGTTGCTAAACACTCAGGGACACACGCAGATGCTATGACAAGTATAATTTAATTAAGCTTTCCATTCTGTGTTTGATGAAAAGACCTGAAGGCTCTCGTCTTAAATTTAGTGTAAATCCCACAAGAAAAAGTCGAAATGGTTTCATTGAATGAAAGAGTTCAGTGAGCTTTTTAATTCTTATTGAGCAAAATAGATTTATGCCCATAAGCCGAACACCATGAACGCAAAATGCTGTCCCAGTCCCTTCACAGAGAAGTGGGACGGTTTCCTTTCACCCAGACCTGAACTAAAGGAAACTATAGTAAGCCAATGCCGCCAAACAAATCATCTGTGTCAAATCTGTGGGTTTCTTATGTGTTCGACATTACAGATCTTGAATTCAAATAAATCTAAAAATACCTGTGAGCCGATTAATCTGTATTCCAAGTAAAATCACGGTAGTGTGTACTGTATGAACATCTTACACCCACGGACAGCTATTCAACAACGTTTTTCTGTTGCAGACTTACTCTACCATGCAATATTTTAGGGGGGCGGGGCTGCATTGACTCCTTGAAGACTCACAGGTCCTTGAAAATATAGCTACTTTCTTACGCCGTGACAAAGGGGAGTGTTGCAACATAGGGCCTGGCACCTTCCTTAGTCACTGAAAATTAATTGAGCACCTACTAGGTGCCAGCCTCTGTGTTGGTGCAGAAACACAGAATCGCACACACAGAAACAGTCCTAGTGGGAGGCAAAGTTGTAGCCGGGTAGATAGACATTAAACAGCTAATTCGCATGGAATTCAACCATTTGTAATCATTAGAATTACTAACAGCTTGATTAAAAATGCAGATTGGCCAAGGTCTTCCCTGGGAGACTAGAGGTCACTCACGCTCTGAGTGTTACCCCCGGGGCTTAGATTCAGGTGTTCCTAGCCTCACGGTGCAGGAAATACTTAACCACAGCTGGAGTAAGTGCTCAGTAGAAAAATGACACAGCAGTGAGGGCGGCTTCTCCCTGAAGAATTAGGGTTGATACTTCGGTCCCATGATACTTTTCAGGGCCCACAAAATGTTTATCTTAATTTCTCCCAAAGCTAGAAGAGAAATGAATGTAGTACTAATGAATACAGAATAATAGTCCAGCTGGGATTTTATTCATCTTTAGGCCAATGCAATGGCCAAATGTAATTTTTAAGATCCATTTTTGGAGGAAGGGACTCATAAAGTCTAAAATACTTGGGGTCCTAGCTCTTTCTGTCCTTCTGAAACCTTCCTGATCAATACCGTCTGTCCTATCTTCAGTTCGTAAGCTGTGTGACCTTGGACAAGTTACTTAACCTCTCTGTGCTTCTGTTTACACACCTGTAAATAACTTCCAGTCTTGCTGTGAGGACTAAATTAGTTAATATGTGTAAAGGTCTTAGAACAATGTCTGGCACATAACAGGTACTCAATACATCCTAGTTAGGTGTATTATTTAATCCATCTTAATTATCTTTTGTGTATCTTTCAGGGCAATTGAAAAATCCTTTGTGTGTTGATTCTACAACTTTTATCTTGCCTTTCTCAAAGCAGTTAGCATGATACAACCTAAAGAGTAAATATTCAAGATGTATTAGGGAATTGATAAAAATAAAATTAGCAACCATGTGAATTAGGATCACAATCGGTTGTGAATAACAGAAAAACATCAAGTAAGAGTTTATTTCTCCTTCATGAAACATAGATTTGGGTCTGTCTAGGGCTGTGTGGCACTCCATCATGTCAGCAAATGGGCTCTTTCTATTTTGCTGCCTAGCCTGCCTTTCATGTGGCTTTGGCCTCATAACCCAACCTTGCTGCTCAAGCTCCAGCCATCAGACCACATTCCAGTAAACAGAAAGAATGTGGGAAGGTCAGAAAATGAAACAGCTTCCTTAAAGACAGTTCCCGGAAGCTCTCTATACCACTCCTCCTTACAGACGATTAGTTAGAGTACTGTCATATATCTACCCCTCTAAGTGCAAAGGAAGCTGGAGAAACACTCTTTTATCTGGGTGGCCATGTGCCAGCTAAAAGTTGGGATTTTATTGCTGATAGAGAAGGGGAGACAGATATTGGGGCAACTAGTGACCTCTTTCCTGGCAGTTTGGGTTTGGTACGTGAATACAGAGAATGGGAACGATCTCAGCCCTCTTAAAGGAAGCTGGTAACATGAGGCCTGGCTGTGACTTTTGTATAAGCACTGTTTTATCTTCCTCTTAAAACTCTAATAATACTTTCAGAATTGATGCCTTTTTGTTTAGAAATGTCAGTGTTCACTTATGATGAAACTCCCTAAGGAAGAAAGACAAAGACATAAAGCCAGATGATTACAACATTTTTCTTATATATGGACAATTTCAAGGGAACTAAAAGGGCGTAATGAACCTCCACCTACTCATTAAACAGCTTCAACAACTATCAACTCCTGAATCTTTTCTGTCATCTACACCTTACTTCCTCTGATGTTATTTTGTGCAAATCCTAGACACTGTATAATTTCAACTATTGATATTTTAGTATCTCTAAAAGATAAGGACTTTAAAAATGTGTCTTTATTTTATTTACTTATTTTTTGAGAGAGAGAGAGAGAGAGAATGCGTGCACAGGCAAGTGGGCGGGGAGGGGAGGGGCAGAGGGGGAGAGAGAGAGAGAAAGAGGGAGAGAGAGACTCCCTACTGAGCCCTTCCTGGGCCTCAATCTCTTGACCCTGAGATCATGACCTGAGCCAAAATCAAGAGTTGGACACTAAACTGACGGGGCCACCCAGGAGCCCCACGCTGAGGACTTTTTTTAAAAAGCATCATCACAGGGGCGCCTGGGTGGCTCAGTCATTCATTGAGTGTCTGCCTTTGGCTCAGGTCATGATCCCAGCATCCTGGGATCAAGCCCCGCATCAGGCTCCCTGCTCAGCGGGAAGTCTGCTTCTCCTTCTCCTACTCCCCCTGCTTGTGTTTTCTCTCTTGCTGTGTGTGTCTCTCTCTGTCAAATAAATAAAAATCTTAAAAAAAAAAAAGCATCATTACAATATCATCATCACATCTTACAAAATTAGCAAAAAGTTTTTAATATCATCGAAGATTTTTGTCAGTGTTTAAATGTCCCTCATTGTCTCAGAAATGAATAAATTAAATAAAACAATTTGCCCTCATTTGTCTCATGGCTTTTGTTTTCTTTTATTTTGTTTTGTTTATTTGTTTGAGAAACCAGACAAGGTCCTTACGGTTTGGTTGGGTGACGTGTGTCTAAGCCCCTTTTAATCTAGCTGCACGGTCTGACCCAGTGGCTGCTGGCCACGTGTGGCTATTTCAATCAAAGAATTTTAATACAGCAAAAAAATTCAGTCAGCCACGCAAGCCACATTTCAAGTGTTCAGTGACCTCCTGTGGTGCGGAATAACCCATTCCACACTCGACAACGCAGATACAGAATACTTCCATCATTCCAGAAAGTTCTATCGGGCAGCCCCGCCCTGGAGGATGTGCGACCCCTTTTTCACTTGCAGTTTTTTTGTTGAGGAAACTGAGGTGTTTGTCCTGTTGAGATCCACACATCTGAAACTGTGCTGATGGGAAACTTCCCATGTCAGTTAATGTGTTTCTCTGTTCTCTGTACTCACTGGACACCAGCCTTTCCACCTGCTGTCTTGATGCAAATTCAGGGTCGATTTCTTGGGGTGGTTTAAGATGACAAGCAACCCAATGCTGGTAGTGTGTCACAAAGCACACGGAGGGGGAAAAAAAAAAAGCACACAGAGAGATCAAAATCTGGAAGGATGGACATCAGAACATTATCAGTAGCTATTTTGGGGAACTAGAATGACCTTGGTTTTTTTTGCCTTATTCTTGCTGATCTATATTTCATTATTTATTCCACAGCGAGCATGCCTTTCTAATGGAAAGTAAACAATAGCTATTATTTATTGCACACAATGTGCCAAGCGCTGTGCCGAGCCCTTCGCTCTCATGAGCTCATGGAATTCTCGTGACAATTCTATGAGGTAACTGCTATCTCCATTTTGCAGTAAACACTCCGGAAGATTAAGTAACTTGCCCAAGGTCATACAGTCAGTATTTGGTGGACTCTGGATGGGCTCTGTCAGCTGCCTGACTCTCAAGGGATTCTGATGTCGGTAAGTGCAGTGTGGGGCCCGGGAGTCTTCATTTCTGGAAAATTCTGTCAGGTTATTCTGAGGCAGACCCAGGTCTGGGAACCGAAAGCCCATCCCTGCCAACCACACGGCATCATCATCCGCAAACATGTTGTCTTCCCATGCTAACCCCTGCTCTCAGCTGGAAAGTATTCCACATCTGGCACGCACGGAGCGTCCAGCCTGATGCTTGCACAGAGCGTGTGCTCAGCAAATGTGCCTTCCTCTCTTGCCCTGCTGCTTGGAGACAGTGCTTGAGAATGGATACCCCCAGACACGTGGGCGCTCTTTTCTCATGCAGTAGCTTGTGCTGAGCTCCGCCCACATGCCAGGTACACTGGGGACATCAGGGCACATGAGTGTGCCCCAAGATGCAAGTTCCTACCCTTGTGGAGCTTACAGCTGGAGGTTGGGGAGGAGAGATAAAAATGAAGGCAGTAAGTTAAACAGAGAGAAAGGGGAGCTTGGAACTTGGGTGGCTCAGTCAGTTAAGCAACTGACTCTTGATCTCTGTTCAGGTCTCCATCTCAGGGTCTTGAGTTCAAGCCCCATGTTGGCCCAGTGTGGAGCCAACTTAAAGAAAAAGAAAAAGGATAAATAGAGAGAAAGCCAGGTCATGAGACCCTATTCAGAAAGGATATGAAGGGGTGCCTGGGTGGCTCCATCGTTAAACGTCTGCCTTAGGCTCGGGTCCCGGTACCAGGGTCCTGGGATCGAGCCCCGCATCAGGATCCCTGCTCAGTGGGAAGCCTGCTTCTCCCTCTCCCACTCTCCCTGCTTGTGTTCCCTCTCTCTGTCAAACAAATAAATAGATAGATAAACAAATAAAGCCTTTTAAAAAAGAAAAGAAAGGATATGGAAAATGGGGAGTGTGTGTGTGTCCACCAATAACTTGGGGGCAGATGGCCAGGGAAGTGGGCTGTAAACCAGGAGTCAACACACAGGGACCAAGGGCAGCCAACCCGGCCCACTGCCTAAGAACGGGTTTTCCATTTTCAACTCATTGGAATAAAATTTTTTTTAAGGACAACATTTTGCAACACATGACAATTATAGGAAATTCCATTTCAGTGTCCATAAATAAAGTTTTATTAGAACACAGCCGTGCTTGCTGTTTATTGCCTATTAGGTGCTTCTGTGTGATGATGGCAGGGTTAAGAATTGCCAAAGACATCGTGTGGTCCACGATGCCTAAATTGCTCACTCTGAACATCAGAGCGGATGTCCCAGGACATTCAAAAGCCTGAGACTGGACCATGCCTAGTGTGTTCTTGGCAAGACGAGGAACTCATGGTGTTTGGAGCAGAGTGGATAAGGTCAGAGAGTGTGGGGACCAGATCATGTGCAGTCCATCATAAGGACTTGGGGTCCTAGCCTGAGCAAGACAGGGGCCATGGCAATTGTGTGGTGAGGGCTAGCTCATTTTCATAGATTTCCCTACTTTAAGAACAGACTGAAAGGGGTTGGGAGAGAATGGAAACAATGAAACCAGCTGTGAGGGCACCCTAATCATCTGTGTAGGAGATAATGAGGGGTTGAGCTAGGAAAGTGATAGAATTACTGGGATTTATCCAGTGGAATTCCTTTTTTTTTTTTTTTTTAAGTTTTTTTTTTTTTTTTTTTAAAGTAATCTCTACCTCCAACTTGGGGCTCGAACTCATAACCTCAAGATAGAGAGTTGCATGCTCCTCTGACTGAGCTAGCCAGGCGCCCCTATTTAAAGGAAGTCACAATAAATTTTGAAGGTAGTGTCGACAGCATTTGCTCTGAATTAGAAACAGTATCTGAGTGAAAGCAGCGGTCAAGGGTGGTGACTCCAAGGTATTGGCCTGAGCCAATATAAAACTGGAATTTTCATTAGCAGAGCTGGGGTAGATTGTGTAAGAAATCAGTGGGGCGGGGGAAGATGAGGTACTCAGTTTGGGTTGTACTCATCTGAGATGGTTTTGGACCTCCAAGGGTTGAGTAAAGACAGAAAAGATGAGATGTAACTTACTGGGTGCTCCCCATCCCCGGCCATCCCCCAGACAACCTCCCCAGTGGGCTCTTTTTCATAGTAAGATCTGAACTTCCTACCATGTCCACACTCTCTGACCTCTGGGGTTACCCACTTTCTGCTCCTCCTATCAGCTCTAAACCCACCATACTCGCCTTTCCTGCAACAGCTCCAGCTCACTCGGTCCTAGGCCCTGTCCGCTCCCCGCTTAGCCTGGAACACTGCATCTGCAGACCCTCACGGGTGTGTATGCTGGCCCACTCCGCTCAAACACCAGCTCTGCAGGAACCTTTCCTGACTCACCTAACCAAATAGCCACCCACCCAACCTACAAGCATGCTTTATTCTCTTTCTGCTGCTAAGTTCTTAACTTCGGTATTTGTCTTCTTCTGTAAGACTGTAAGCTCCATAAGGGCAGAAACTCTCATTCTCGAACAGAGCCTGACACAGGGTAGAGCCTCAAATATTTGGGGCATGATTTAATAAAGGAATAAATAAGGTATGGTGATTTTCTACCTTTTACATCCTGTATTCTCTGCCCTCAATTTGTCTAACCCCTCTACCGCCTCCACTCTCAGTTAAGAAGTCTGGTTGTAACGTTAGGCTTAGGAGTTCAACACTAGACACTCATGCAATAATGAAGGGGTTTCATCACAACTTCAAGACGTCACAACTTCAAGGATGGCAAGAAATAATTCCATGTCTGGGCGGCTTAATAAGATAATCAGAGGGGCACCTGGCTGGCTCAGTCAGTAGAGCATAGGATGCTTGGTCTCTGGGTCGTAAGTTCGAGCCCCACATTGGGTGTAGAGATTACTAAAAATAAGTAAATAAACTTAAAAAAAAAAGGTAATCAGGATATGCAATTGTAGAACCAGGTGGGGGACAGGTGCTCGTTGGACACACTCCTTCCAGTTTCTAGCTTGTTTGCTGTATCATTTTGGGGGAAAGGGGCTTCCTCTTGGGTGTTTGGCAAAGCAAGTTTTGGTATTTTCTTGCATGGGCAAAAACACAGCAGGAGAGGAGATCTACCAGGGATATGTGAATTGCAGCCGGGCAAAGTGGCTTTCTGTGGGTCTCTGCCAAAAAGGAGAATCAGCTGTCATCTATTCCTAAAACAAAAGTCCCTTGGAGAAGAGAAAAGGGGGGGGGGGGGGGGGGGACAGCAATTATGTTGAAAGTACAGAATTTAGCCTTTTTTCTACCATTACGGTACGTATGGTGGACTGTTCCCCTCCATGTCTTCTCACAAGACTTTCAGGATCAAGCGATTCCTGGCTAGGAATCAAAAGCAGATTGCCCCATTCCCCAATAGATTTGGATGAAAACTGGTAATAAAATCGAATACAACCCCAAGGGGAGGCATTGGAGAAGATTCAAGCCGGGTCTATAAAGGATCGCACAGGAGACAGCACACACATTGATGCTGCGTGAAGGTCACGTGCTCCTAGCCTATCACTCTGTAAACATCACTAAAGCCTGAACAATAGACAGGTTTTATCAGGAAAATGATGTTTCTCTGTTACTGTGCTTCTGTGCTAGTAGCTTAAGTTTGTGAGAACTTCTATTTTTTTTTTCTTAAAAAGGGCAGAATTTAGAATAGCTGCTTGCTGGAATAATAAGAGGGAATTTTAAGGGCAGTGAAACTGTCCTGTATAGCATAATGATTGGACACATATCCTTACACATTTTTCAAAATCCATAGAACTTTACAACATAAAAGATGAACCTTAATGTCGTCTGTGGACGTTCGTTAATAATCAGGCATCGGTATTGTTTCATCGGTTGTGTCAAACGGACCCCACTAATGCAAGAGGTAAGTAATGGGGAAATTGTATGGGGCAGGAGTAGAGTGTATATGTCCACCCTCTGTATACCTATAACCACTCTAAAAAGTAAAGTCTATTAATTAAAACAAATAAAAGTTTAAAGGGCGCACTTTTTAATGAAAGCAAAACTTGTAAAGATACCCCTTGGTTTCACTATCACACAAATGGGAAACAGAAACATTTTAAAGCCTGTGTACCTCTTGAGAGGAGGTGGTGGAAAACAATGCCAGCCACCATTCATTAATTTAGAACTGATCCAGTGTTCCTGAGTTTGAACCGTGTGCGGCTTTGCCTTTGTTGTTGTTGTGCTCAGTATTTTGTCATCCAAAGAAAGCCCGCAGAGGGCTGGGACTCTTAAGACAATATCAAAATGTTTCAACAACTGACAAACCTCAGACTTCCTGTATTTCTGTAACTTGCCGTTCTCCCTCCCTTCTTTTAATTTGTTAATGATCTCTCAGCCAGAGGCTCCCTCTGTCACACATCCCTAACTAGATCAGTAGATCAAAGGTGAAGCTTTGCTAAGTAATCAGTGTAATTTCACCCATGTAGCCAGCTAATAAAAACAGACCTATAGGGTTTTTCAAGGACAACCAAGGTATTTGGCACCAAAACAAAACAAAAAACAAAACTCCTGTAGTGTAAGCAGTAATACACCAGGACCAGTGTTTCCAAGCCGTCCCTGTTCCTTATTCACTTGGTCCCCACTGAAATCCCGCAAGGCTCAGAAAAGGCAAATAACACCCAGACTCCTGCCCGCCCAGCCCAGTTCCTGCCTTCAGAAAGGAATTTCACTCTTACAAACAAGACAAGGGAAGAGAAACCTCCTCGTTTCGCTGACAAGCATTTTTATTACTTTTCTTTTTTTTTTTAGAGATTTGTTTTCCCATGCATTAATTTTCCTTCCCAGTTATTACACCTTTATGTGGATTTTTTTTTAAAGAACACATTTCTTATGTAATCTGTTTTTGCATTTCTGGAATGAGGAACCTTTTTGGCTCACATTGTTAAAATCTAGACAAGGCACCCGTGTGATAGATCACCCTGAGCCTTGGAAGGAAATGATTCACCACAATACTGTAACCGAAAGTGTTCTAACACCAGGGAAGAAGGTAGGTCATTAATTGTGTCCCCTACACAAAGCCGCTATGGGGGCACTGGAGTCTTAGCTTAGCCTTTGCCCTCAGAGGTACCCTGTGCCTGGCTTAGCCTGCTCCCATCGGCTCTGCCCCCTCTTCTGATTCCTCTGTCCACATACAAACAATTGATGCTGGGAACTCATGTTCCATTTTTAATTTTCAAAAGAACCCTAACTTTGTGATTTTTAATTGTCCCCACCCATTCATCTGCTTCCAAATGTCCTTCTCAGACTCTTCTTTTCTGATTGTTGTGCTTAAATTTGTTAGAGGAATAAATACATAAAACCAAAAAATGTCCAGAATAAATCCAGAGTTATAAAAGTAAAATAGGTCTTTAAAAAAAAATAAAAAATGAAATGCATTTTTATTTAAACAAAAAAAAAAAATGCACTAAAGCAACTCGTGGGAGAGGTGAACACGGAACACACCTACTTCTGATTAAAAAAAGATGTCAAGCAATAATATCAAAACAAGGGGGAAGCTGAAAAATGAAAAGTGTGTATTTTATTTCCCTCTCAATGTGTTGGTGAAGGCAGATCACAGACATACCCAGAGTTCATTACTCTTTATGAAAAGCGACATGAACTATTTCTCACCTTCCCTTACTTAGTTACATTTCGAAATTGAAAGTTAATCACTATCGACAGAAAATTATGTGAATATTTTACACATTGAGATTCAAGTTGTTACTTTTATTTGACTTATCTCACATGGAAGAGACCATATGTTTGATGTGATCCGTGTGTTTTGAGCAAACATGCTAAAACTAGGTAGGGCGGTCATCTGACTTCCATGGCTTCCTGCCTTTATATTAAAAAAAAAAAAAGGAAATAAATTACATTTTATAATTGCATTAGTATAAAATGAATCAGATGTGTTAATATTAAATATTAAAACATTTTCTTCAACCTAAAAGGTCATGTTTATCTTCTGATTTTAAAAGACACTAGAACTGGGATACCTGGCTAGGCTCAGTCTGTAGAACACGTGACTTTTGATCTCGAGGTTGTGAGTTCGAGCCCCATGTTGGGTGTAGAGATTACTTTTAGAAAATACTAAAAATTAATCAATCAATTAATTAAAAATAATAAAAATAAAAGACATTAAAGTTGTTTTGTGGGCCTGCTCTGTCTAATGAAGTCTGCTCTGGAGGAAGGTCATTTTATAGAAACATAGATTAATAATCATAAAGCCAATGACAGAAAACAGATATTTCTTACTATTTAAAGAGTCTGTTAGTGAATTGTCACAATTACAAAAAATATTTGTTTTCATTTAAAAAAAGAAAAAAATCCTTCAATACAAAATAAATCCCAACTGAGTGTTCATACTGGGGATGTATTAGTAAATTGTGTTGCCTCAATGGAACATTATTCCATCACTAAGAAAACCAGTTTTCAATAGACAACCATTTTTGAATGTTATTTGAAATGCAAAAAAAATTTTTTTAGTGGATTTTCTCTCTGAAGTTAGTGAAGGTCGGTGGGAATAAACACTCATTCATTTAGTAGGTAAACCAGCATTGATCTTTGGAGCATTTTGGAAGGCTTATTTCTGATATCTATAGATATGTAAACTCCAATTCCCAAATTCCACGTCTAGGCATTTATTCTATAAATCCATTTCCACAAGTGTGTGAATATATAAAGTCATATACGTAATTAACTACAACAATAGGGAACTGGAAAAGGAATTAGTATCCATCATTAGTGGACTGGTTATATAGATGGTGGTCTATGTTCACTGTGGAATACTGTATAGTCATCAAGAAGAATAACATCAGTATGTCCTACATAGCTCATTGGCCAGGATTCTAGAACCTCCTTATTCCTAAGTTAGTGGTTCTCAGTCAGGTGCATTTTTGCTCTCCAAGGCACATTTGGCAATGTGGAGACATTTTGGTTTGGTTGTCACAGTTGGGGTGGAGGGGAGGGTGTTGCTTCTGTCATTTAGAGGGTAGAGGTAAGATACCCTACAAGCACAGGACAACCCCACAACAGAATGATCCAGCCCCAAATGTCCAAAGTGCTAAGGTTGAGAAATGTTCTAAACTGATCACTGGTGTTAGATGAATCAAATTTTACTTTCTGGGACAAGGGCAGGTCCCACCTTCACATGAGGAGAAACACCTGAAAAGATTCAGGGTTCTGTGGACAAGAAAGAATAGAATAGAATCCCTGCTGTGCTGTGTGAGCAGCCAACAGCATCTGCCACAAACACAAAATAGAGAATGATATAAAACAAAGAACATTTTCATATGTATGTAAAATACTGGAAGGGTTTGCACCCAAATTATTCAAGTCTTTAGCTGGGAAAGAGTAGAGTTATGAGTGATGTTTATTTCTTGCTTTTGCACTGCTTCATATTTTAAACATTTTCTGTAATGATCATGTCTTACTTTTATTATGAGAAAAAAACCATAAAAATACCTCAGTTTAATTTAAGTATAAATCTGGCAATCAGACAGGTTTTGAGATTTTTTTTAATTTTTCTATGACGCTTCTGTTTGTTAAAGTTGATGGATGAAATTTAAAAATGAGCGAATGGGTTTACGAAACCTGACTACATCTGACAAAATCTTGATTTCCCGGATTACAGCTGACACTGAGTTAAGCTGATACAAATACTTAGTTTCTTTATTCTTTCGCTTTGGGTGATCTTAGTTTCCATAGACAGCCTTGAATGGAAAGGAGGGAAATGGGTGTCAGAAAGTCTGGCCTCTAGAACAGTTCGTTAGGCATCGGAACCTGAGAAAGTCGTTTGCCTATCACAATAACAACAGCACTGAAAGGAAACGGAATCGCTATCTTGACGAGGTATCTGTACCCCAGTGCTCATTGCAGCATTATTCTCGAAAGACAAGATATGCAAACAGCCTAAGTGACCATCAAGGGATAAATGGGTAAAGAGAAAGTACATAGCATGTAATGGAAATATTATATTAGAATATATATAATAGAATATATATTTCTATTATGTATTATAATGGGCTATTCTAGGATGTTCATGCTCCGAATTATTATTCAGTCATAAAGAAGAAGGAAATCCTGCCATTTGCAACAGCATGGGGGAAACTGGAAGGCTTTATGCTAAATGAAACAACCCAGACAGAGAGAGACAAATACTACATGGTATCACTTAGATGATTTTATTTTTTATTTTTAAAAGATTTTGTTTATTTGACAGAGAGAGACAGCAAGAGAGGGAACACAAACAGGGGGAGTGGGAGAGGGAGAAACAGGCTTCCTGCTGAGCAGGGAACCTGACTCGGGGCTCCATCCCAGGACCCTGGGATCATGACCTGAGCTGAAGGCAGACGCTTAATGACTGAGCCACCCAGGCACCCCGAAAAAAATTTTTTAAGTTGGACTCATAGAAACAGAGAATAGAATGGTGGTTACCACGGGCCAAGGGTGTGGTCTTTGGGGGTGGGAGCAGAATAAGGAGAGGCGGGTCAAAGGGTGTAAACTTTCAGTTGGAAGATGATTAAGTTCTGAGGATCTAATATCCAGCATGGTGAGCGCAGCTAATAATATCATATTACTGTATACGCTTGAAATTTGCTAAGGGTTCTTTAGACACATAAAAGGTAACTTGAAGCAATAAATGTTTCAACTTGATGATGGTGATCACTCGACAGTGTCTATAACAGAAAAGCGTCCCGTTGTGCACTTTAAGTATATCACCATTTTATTTGTCAATTACACCTCAGTTAAGCGGGAGGAAAAGAATCATAGCAAAGACCGACACAAAACCTACTGTGCGCTGGGCACTGTTCTCTGTACGCTACAGCCATCTGCTCGATGTCTTCACAGCTGCTTTGTGAGGTAGGTGCTACTATGGCCCCCTTTCATGCAGGAGGACGCAGAGCCCTAGCGCCTTTCCCACAGTCCCAGCGCTGAGTGATGAGTTCAAGATCTGAACCCAGGCGTTCCGGGCCCGGAGTTCATGCTCTGGGTCAACATGCCTCAGGTACGCTGGGGCCCTATACTGGCCTCCCAACTCGTCCCCACTGATCTGTCCCATTCCCTCTTACTACAAGAGTCCTTTTTCTAAAACACAACTCCTGTCAGTCACCTTCTTAGGAATCTCTCAGTGGCTTCGTAACCCTGCTGCAGGGAATCAGAGAGACTTTCAGTCCTGCCACCCAGAGCACGGCAAGGCGGGTCCTCCCACGCCCACGTCGGAGCTCGGGCGCTGGTGGCTGAATGCAGGTTGCGGGCAGGTGCACTTTGTCCTCACAGTGATTGTGTGTGTGTGTGGTTTCATTTTTTATAGATTACTTTTTAACATCTAAAATCCTAGAGAGGGCGTCGCCTGGATGTCAGTCGCTAAGCGTCCGCCTTCAGCTCAGGTGTCCTGGGATCGAGCCCTGCGTCGAGCTCCCTGCTCCACAAGAAGCCTGCCTCTCCCTCTCCCATTCTCCATGCTGGCATTTCCTCTCTTGCTGTGTCTCTCTCTGTCAAATAAATAAATATAATCTTTAAAAAAATGACATAAAATAAAAAATCCTGGAGAGGGGGTCCTGGGTGGCTCAGTGGGTTAAGCCTCTACCTTCGGCTCAGATCATGATCCCAGAGACCTGGAATCGAGCCCCACACTGGGCTCCTTGTTCATCAGGGAGCCTGCTTTTCCGTCCACCTGCCACTCTCCCCTGCTCGCGTGTGTGCTCTCTCTTTCTCTGACAAATAAATAAAATCTAAAAAAAAAAAAAAATCTGGAGAATGAGGAGGAAATAGCCACACAAATCACTCCAAAAAAAAGACATTCTACCGGACGACGGGCCTGGCCTACTTAACAAGGCATGAAGGAAGGGAGAAGGGACTGAGTCTGATTGGAAAAGACGGCATGACATAATAACCCAGTTCCAGGCCTGGGCTCGGACTACATCTCGGTTTGGGTAAACCAGCTGCAAAAGATGTTTCTGGGTCAGTGGGGAAATTTGAATCTGGAGCGAAACCAGATTTTTAAAAAAAATGTATTGAAATAGGAAAGTGGAGACGATAAACTCAATAAATCAGGGGCGATCTCCTTGTGGTCAAAAATACATGGATGTTGGGACACCTGGGTGGCTCAGTTGGTTAAGCAGCTGCCTTCGGCTCAGGTCATGATCCCAGCGTCCTGGGATCGAGTCCCACATCCAGCTCCTTGCTCAGCAGGGAGCCTGCTTCTCCCTCTGCCTCTGCCTGCCATTCTGTCTGCCTGTGCTTGCTCTCTCTCCCCCCTCTCTCTCTCTGACAAATAAATAAATAAAATCTTAAAAAAAAAAAAAAAAATACATGGATGTTTATGTATGCATACAGAGAAAGATCTGGAAGCATAAAGCGTTCACAGAAATTAGAGTCTCATGCTTTCATGTTTACATTATTGTTTAGCTTTATTTTCTAACTTTCTACAAAACGCATGTGTACTCTACTTAGAATAACAAAAGGTTATTTTTATTTAAAACAAAATGAAATAGCCTGGAGACTTTATAACATCCAGATTCGGGGCTTATCTTGAAAAACTACAAGATGTTCCTAGATTCCCTTTGGGCTCAGTCAGAGGAGCTTAGAATGAGGTGCCCCTTTGGATGGAGTGTGGACTCCTTAGTTCAGAACTACCCCATCCGTCCTGCTTGCTCTGCTCTCTTCACTCATTCATTCATTCATTCCCTCATTCATTCATTCATTCATTCAGCAGATATCTCTTGTGGGCTTTCCCTGTTCCTGGGACTGCTCAGGACACAGAGAATACAAGTAACCCTCTGCCTTCCCATAACTTAGGTTCTCATGTTGGTGAGCAGATAACAATCAAATGATTACTCATGCTTCAGGTGAAAATACCACTTTGGGGGCGCCTGGGTGGCTCGGTCAGTTGAGCGGCTGCCTTCGGCTCAGGTCATGATCCCAGCATCCTGGGATCGAGTCCCACGTAGGGCTCCTTGCTCTGCAGGGAACCTGCTTCTCCCTCTGCCTCTCCCTGCCACTCTGCCTGACTGTGCTCTCTCTCTCTCTCTCTCTCTCTGACAAATAAATAAATAAAATCTTTTAAAAGAAAAGAAAATACCGCTTTGCAGAAATACAGAGCCTGGTCTTGACTAAGTAGGCACATGAATAAACAAGACCAAAGTTTGGGCTCAAGGACTGGGCTTGCAGGTGGTGGGGGATGGGGAGGGCAGTGTAGATGAGATGCAGGTAGATGAGAAGTAAAGCCCAGGAGGATGGCTGGGGTCACAGAGGCAGGGGATGTGGTGTCTATTTGGATCCAAGAGAGCTCAAAGGTGCTAAGGAACTTGGCAGTGCCCTTTTCCTGTATCTTGACCCAAGTGCCAGACAAGGAGGGAAAAAAAAAAAAAAAGTGATACAGTGGAAACCAAGAAAACCACCGTAGTGAAGAAGTAAGGTTCTTGGCACTGAACTCCAGGCTGCCCAGGCTCAGCCCACAGAGACAGGCAGCCAGAGACCACCAGGGAAAGTCAGCTTGAGGGCAGGACCTTGACACAAAGCTTGTCCCTGGAAAGCTTTGACCGCACCTGCTCTTTGCTGGCTCCCAAGAGAATAAGCACGCAGAGAGGGCTGAGCTAATCCAACCCAGGTCCCCATCCAAAGTCCGTGTCATATGAAACCACTGACCCGCCGTGGGTAGGAGATGCGGGAGGCCAAGAGGCCAGGGTGTCCTGCTGGTGGCACTCCTCCCGCGTGGAAGGGAACATCAGCGATGGGGAAGCAGTGCCCTACCTCTGGCTGGTGCCCATCCCCACCGACGTTTCTCGGTTCTCTTCTGACTTGCCTCCACCTGGGATGCTTCTCTGTGGACCCTTCTCTTGCTCACACCCACACCCCGTAATGCCTCCATCTATGCCTTGTAATCACAATGGGGACCAGTTGTTGTTCAGTGACTTTTTGTCCCGGGCTCCTCTCCATTAGCTCCTTTATGCCTTAGTAAGTTTAGACAGGATTCCGATCTGGTCATGCAGACGCAGGGATGAGGCGGGGGATTGGGGGTCGCAGCTCAAGCCCTTGCAGGCAGTAAATGAAGGAGTCAGGATCTGAACCCGCCACTCTGGCTCAAGTCCGCACCCCTGATGGGAAAGATAGCAGCTCATGCTCCTTTCCTTAACAGGGAAAATGGGCATCCAGGGGCCAGTTTCCGGTAGTCAGTGGCTGCGTACCTACTTTCTGTCCAGCTTGTTCCCCTTCTAGAATGGGATGATGCTGCCAACACTCATGTTGGCTTCAAGGGTAGACTGTGACCGCCAAATGACTCAGTACGTCCAAAGCAGATCTCAGCAATTTCCCGCCAGAGACACATCCTGGCAGCTGCCTGCTTTTATAAATAAAGTTTTATTGGAACACAGTTGTGCCCAATTCATTTATGGACTTGCTGTCAGGGGTTGAGACAGATTATATGGCTCTCAAAGACTAAAACATGAGGGTCCCTGGGTGAATCAGTCAATTAAGCATCTCCCTTTGGCTGGGGTCATGATCCCAGGGTCTCAGGATGGAGCCGCATCTCAGGCTCCCTACGGGCGGGGAGGCTGCTTCTCCCTCTCCTTCTGCTGCACCCCCTGTTTATGATCTCTCTCCCTCTCTCTCTCTCAAGTACATAAATAAAATCTTCAAAAGAAAAAAGACTAGAACATGTGCCAATTGACCTTTAAGAATAGGTTTGCCAGGGCTCCTGGGTGGCTCAGGTAGGTAAGCATTGGACTCTTGATTTGGGCTCAGGTCCTGATCTCATGGTCGGGGAATTGAGCCCTCCCTCCCTTGGCCTCTGGCCCCAGGCTCAGTGGGGAGTCTGCTTCAGGGTTCCTCTCCCTCTCCCTCTGCCCCTCCCCTGCTCACAACCCTGCGCGTTCATTCTCCCTGTCTCTCTCTCAAATAAATGAATAAATCTTAAAAAACAAAAAAAGAAATACTAAAAAAAAAAAAAAAAAAAAAAAAAGAACAAGTTTGCTAACTCTTGAGCTACACAGCCTTTTGCACATGGGAGGTATTTGATACTCATATTTAATGTAAAGTCAAGAGCAGATATCTGGTCCTGCTTATCATTCTTTCCCCAGGTCCAGCAAAGGCCTTACGTAAATTAGGAGCATTACAAAAAATAAAGGGAGCAGGACGCCTGGGTGACTCAGTCAGTCTGCCTTCGGCTCAGGTTGTGATCCCAGCGTCCTGGGATGGAGTCCCAAGTCAGGCTCCCTGCTCAGCGGGGAGTCTGCTTCTCCCTCTCCCTCTGCCGCTCCCCTTGCTCCTCTCTCTCTCTCGCTCACTCTCTCTCTCTCAAATAAATAAATTAAAAAATCTTAAAAAATAAAAAAATAAAGTTACCTTTATTAATGATAATAAAATGTAATAGTTTTGATGCAGCCTTCAGAGGAAATTATTGAACAATAACACTTCAGGCACATTTCTAGGTTAACATGACTGCGAGTTTTTGTAAGTAATCTGTATAGCATTGGGATGTCTCTGGGCTGGCTCACACTTACATGGAGGAGGGTCAGTTGATGTACACGACTAATTCTGCCATCTTTTATTATTTTTCGAGCTATAACGCTCATAGGATAAAATGTAAATATATTCTGCTAACTTCGAATAGTGTGTTTTAATGGCTTAAGCCCCTACTAAAGTTAGCTTTTAGAGCAGACACAAAATAGAATAGGGTATTGGATCCCAGCTGATGCAACAAGGACAGTGTGGGGACAGAGTAGGAAAGATGTCAGAGGAAGAATGGGAGCAGGTG
Source organism: Enhydra lutris kenyoni (assembly GCF_002288905.1). Taxonomy (NCBI): domain Eukaryota; kingdom Metazoa; phylum Chordata; class Mammalia; order Carnivora; family Mustelidae; genus Enhydra; species Enhydra lutris. Next base: position 8,236,550 of record NW_019154090.1, on the reverse strand, counting down.
TCCAGCTCAGCACCCCAGCTGCAAATCAGTAGGATACAGTCCCACACCACTACCCATAACTACCCAGTACGGGCATATCTAAGTACACTCAACTGGCACTTTTTTAAAGAAATTTTATTTATTTATTTGAGAGAGAGAAAAAGTGAGAGAGAGAGAGCAGGAGCAGAGTGAGGGGCAGAGGGAGAGGCCAAGTCCCCGCTGAGCAGGGAGCCTGATGGGGGACTCGATCCCAGCACCCCAAGATCAGACCTGAGCTGAAGGTGGATGCTTAACCGGCAGAGCCACCCCCACGCGGGGCATTTTGGTTTTAAGGGAGGAACGTTAAGTTCCAGGCAGAGCTTAAACAGCGGCAACACTCCAGGATTCCCTGGAGAATTATCAGTTTTGTGGCTTCTCCCCAAATCCAAGATGGCCTTGCTTTATTTAATTTCTTAGTTTTTTTATGCAAAGACTGCGACCCATGAAGACAGATACCGGCTCGCAGCTGTATTGGAGCATCTAAAACATCTGACAGGTAGTAGGTATTCGGGGCTATCTGCTAAGAGGGAGTGTAAACCGTGGTGATACCGTGGTGGGCAAGAGAGATGTTTTCCCTGCCCTCCTGGGGCTTATTGGCCAGGGAGAGGCTGACAATGATCCAGAGAGCAAACTAGTTCATTCGTGCTAATTGTGACACATGCTACGAAGGCAACAAGGTGTCGCATTAAAGGTCCGGGGTCTGATGGCAGACTGTTCCCATCCACGTTATTAGTCCTATGAAAGTCCATCACGGAAGAAGTACTTATGCAATAAGTCAAAATACTTCGGAACCCCAAAGGGGCTAGTCACAGTATTTTGTCAAATGTAAAACGTCACCTTGTAAGGTGCGCCATTATTTTGTGAACTGTTAAGAAAGAAAAAAATGCTTTCAATGATAATTGCAAGAGGGCATCGATTACACAAGGCACACTAATTTCAGTTATGTTAAAAATGTAAAAACTAGGGGCGCCTGGGTGGCTCAGTGGGTTAAAGCCTCTGCCTTTGGCTCAGGTCATGATCCCAGCGTCCTGGGATCGAGCCCCGCATCGGGCTCTCTGCTCAGCGGGGAGCCTGCTCTCTCTCTCTCTGCCGGCCTCTCTGCCTACTTGTGGTCTTTTATTTATAAATAAATAAAAATCTTTAAAAAAATAAAATAAAAATGTAAAAACTAAAGTGAACTTTAGAATTGATCAACTGTGGCACTGGGCACCCCAATTCCAGTGAACTGAGGGAAGCAGAAATGTGTGCCTTTTTATTTATTTATTTATTTTAAAGATTTTATTTATTTATTTGACAGAGAAAGACACAGTGAGAGAGGGAACACAAGCAGGGGGAGCAGCAGGAGAGGGAGAAGCAGGCTCCCCCAAGGGCAGGGAGACCAATCCAGGCTCCATGGCAGCACCTGGGATCACGACCTGAGCCGAACGCAGACGCCTAACTGACTGAGCCACCCAGGCACCCCCAGAAACGTATGCCTTAAAGATGATTTATTTCCAAAAGATTGAGTGCTTAAATAAATACGTTTTTTGGGAAATTTTAGCCAGTTCATATAATCGAAATTCTAAGATCCCTGAGCATCTAGACCAGTCTTGGTGAATGATTGTTGAAGGAAAAAATGAATGAATGGAAGACGAAAGACTTAGAGCTACAATTAAAAAGGATCTCTGTTCGGCAACAGCAATTAGAAATTCTATAAAACAGCAACAAATGCCCTAAGAGACCTGGATGGAAAATTATGATGATACAAACATTAAGGAGACTTGCATAGACATTTTCTTAATTAAAATAGCAATGTCGACGTAATAATACTGTCATGGTTAGCTGGAGTGTTATTCTTCTTCTTATTTTTTTTAACCTGGAGTGCTTTTAGAGCTCTACGTCATTTTGACACAAAGACTCTATGTTAAAATCCACGCCTGTCCTGTCTCTATTCTGCATATGTAAATTGGTCATCACCATTTTTAGAAGGTAGGTCCTAATAAGTATTGAATAAATAATGAATTCTGTGCATATGGGAGCCTGAACTTGATTCTCAGACCAAACACAATATAGTCCACAAATTTAATCAGTCCAGTTTTCAACTCCAGGAAAATATTTGGGTTCCTCCCACAGAGCAAATATTCATAGCCAGCAAGCATCTCTTCAAAGCGATTGGGCTCATTGTACTATATTGAGGGTTTATTTTTTTTTAAGATTTCATTTATTTATTTGACAGACAGAGATGACGAGTAGGCAGAGAGAGAGAGAGAGGAGGAAGCAGGCTCCCCACTAAGCAGAGAGCCTGATGCAGGCCTCGATCCCAGGACGCTGCGATCATGACTGGAGCTGAAGGCAGAGGCTTTAACCCACTGAGCCACCCAGGCGCCCCTATATTGAGGTTTTTGACATTTAATTTGAATGAAAAACTATCCATTTTGAAAACTAGTATTTCCAGACATTTTATGAAGAAGGAGTTACACACATTTCTGTAACTAATATACTATTTTCCCACTTAGAGTTAATTTTTTTTTATAGTCATGTTGCTTAGTTCCATGAGCTAGTTTTCTCCCCAAGATTTACTAGTTTTTTGTGTGTTTTGGTTTGTTTGTTTGTTTGTTTGTTTGTTTTTGGAAGATTTTCTTCTGAATTGCCTTGGAATATTACCACCATTCCCCACTGTTGTTTTGTTTAGCTAAATACATGCCTTTGCATTTATAACATTTTGTAAATACTATTACTGTAACTTTCTAGTTACGTTCTTTTGAAGAAAGCAGGGGGAAAAAAAAATTATCCCTCCTAGGTTGAATTAAGAGGACACAGGGTTCTTTTTCCTTTTTTAAAAAACTGTATTTTGGCAGTTGAAAACAGGTGTTCGTTTGGTTCATTCACGATATGAGAAAGATCAATGTGCATTTGAAACTCCCCTTTCTTCAGAGCAGAAAATTGTAAGCGTTGAGCAAAACAGAAAACAGAGCCCTTTTCTAAATTTAGCAGTGTCATATGACCCCACTCGTCTTTGTACTCAGAGCATTAAGGTATTAGCCACATTGCTCCATGGATGCAGCGTATAATTACTCTAGGAAAAGGGGAGCATGACCAACCAGCACAGATAGAAGTGTACGGCTTCTGTCTGTCCTTTTTGATCTAAGGAAATAGACTTTTTAGAATGCTGTTGGGACGTCCCACATGACAGCTTGTCATTTGGGTAAACTTTCCCACTGCACACAGAAAAACATTTCTTCCATCTCTTTGGTTTTATTTTTATACATCTTTTCAGAGCAGCCAATGTTTAAACGCTTTTCACACAGATTTTTTTTTTTTTTCCGTTTGTTCCTTTAACTGTGAGATCTCAGACTGAGGCGAATTCACTTTTGTCGTCGTGATCCCTCGTGCCAACATTAGATAGCTTTCAGGAGATGGGTAATTAATCTCTGAATGTGGTGTTTTGTTTGTTTTACTTTTAAAGGATTGTTTAGAGGGTAATTAGGACATGGAGTCTTACAGCTTTTATTTATTTGTGTGTTTTTAAATTTTTTTTTTTTTAAGAGCATTTCAGGTTTACTGCACTTCTGGAACTTTCTTTTTTTTTTATTTCAAGTTTTCACTTGAATTCTAGCAACGACTGGAACTTTCAGTTAAGGATGAAGTTGGGAATGAGAGTCTTGAGAGCTATCACTGCCTTTAGACGTGTTTATCTACAAACTAAAATTCTTAAAATGCCATTTCTGGTTTGCAGAAGGTGGACCTTTCTAACCAATCGAAGGTTTGCAAAGCCCTGGTTAGGAAGGAAGACTTGCTTCTACAGCTGTGGGGGAAGGGAGGAACTGATACATGTGAGAATTGAGTAAAGGCCTACCCCAGCTTTGGGGAAAAAGCAGTGGCTCTCTCACGGTATCAGCCTTTATAAGGGGGAAATTTTTTGCCCTCTGGGCCCGCAGGAGGGAAGGAGGGGGAGGAAGTAACTAGGATTGTCCCATACTTGAAGGAAGCAGAGGCCTCAGCTGGTTGCTAAAAATTTAAATAAAAAGAAAAAATGTATCTCAGGCATATAGAAAGCTGTGGACCAGAATTGAGAATTTGGTTTTGGGATTCTGGTGTTTCTACTTGGAAACTTGTCACTCTGTTTCCTTAACCAGTCTTTAAATATATTAAATGACGATGCCCACTGATCAGTTTTAGATGTCCTTCATGAAATCCATTTTTTCCATACATCTTTCACTACATAGTGACTTTTTTAACACTCAGAATGTATTGAGATTATCATATAGTTTTTTTTTAAAGATTTTATTTATTTATTTGACAGACAGATATCACAGGTAGGCAGAGAGGCAGGCAGAGAGAGAGAGGGGAGAAAGCAGGCTCCCTGCTGAGCAGAGAGCCCGATGTGGGGCTCGATCCCAGGACCCTGAAATCATGACCTGAGCCGAAGGCAGAGGCTTTAACCCACTGAGCCACCCAGACACCCTGATTATCATATAGTTTAAGCTATTTTTTGAAGCTATTCCTGACAACCAAAAGTCTCTCAATTTAAAAAAAAATATTCTTTCTTTTTTTTTTTTTCTCTTCATAATCTCTATGCCCAAGGTGGGGCTTGAATTTACCACCACCCCAAGGTCCAGAGTCCCAGAAGCTACCAACGGAGCCAGCCGGAAGCGCCCTAAGTACCCCTCTTTTTCAAAACCACCCTCCTGAAGTTAGATTAAAAGTTGAATTGGTCTCTGTGACCTTTACTTGTCTTAAAACAAAAATAAAATTAAACAAACTGCTGTTTTGGAATGTCCCTTGCAAACTGATAAATCATAACTTTATCAACTTCCCCAGAGGCCTTCAGAACTAAAGGAAAAAAAAAAAAAGAGTTCCGCTCCGTTCATTTGCTCTGTAAATTCATCCTAAAAGGTAGCATTCCTGGCTGTGTATTCTTTTCACAGGGCAGTAGACACACTTTCCTTTTCAACTGGCAGAAGCTTCTCAGTGCAAGGGAAGTCAGGGCAGTGGCCAAGCAAGCTTGGCCCAGGAAAGGCCCAGGGGCAGGGCTAACTCTCTCGGGTGCAGAGCCAATGGCTGCTGCTGGGGGCCTGGAGTGATCCAGAGCTCAGTCCCCAAATTCAGGAAGCAGTCGATCCATTCCCAAGAGTGTCTTCCAGAACACTCCTGCTTCTAAATATGGAAGCTTCCTTTGTTTCTCCCTACTTGCTGTGCATACACCCCTTTCCAGTCTGTGACCGACTGCTCCCTCTCTCTCCCTCCCCCTTCCCGTCTCTTAATAATCCAGAGTACTTGAAAGCCCATGAATACTCAAGAGGGTTTTGTACCTTATAAAATGTCTAGCATGTCAAGAAGGGAAGAGTTCCTCCAATAACATTATCTGTGGGTATTTTCTGCCTCTTTTTAAAAATCTCCCTGAGTCCTACTCCTCACTACAAGTCTGATTAATCTCTGGGATCACAAGTTTACTCAGGAACCACACTCCACTGGCAGTGAACTATCTTTAGATGAATTCACTAAAATTCACTGTTTTGCTCCTCGGATTGGCCCCTGCTGCAGCGTTTCCCCTCTAATAATATCTAGATCTTTCCATCTTTGCACTACAGGAATGAGGTGGGTTTTTAAAAGACTCACTCTTTTCCCTTATTTCTCTAATCATTTTCATTTTATCTCAAAAATGGAGAATTACAAATCTCCAGAAACATCTGGCTTTCCTTTTCTTCTTATATAGTTAATGGGTCAGAAAACCCACGGGGAGTAGTAGGAAGTGGATACATTAGACACACATTTTAACAATTCTGTCACGAGCAAATCATTGTAGAACTTTTCACTGAAGTGTTATATTTTCATGTATATATAATGTATATTGATGTGTGTTTATGGACATATAAATACTTAGGCTCAATGAAGTTATTGAGAGAGCCACCTAAAATCAAAATACTAAAACCACAGCACTTGAGAATTAGAAATCGTACAATTTTGTTTATCCCAGTGCTTTAGTTATACAAAGGGAAATTTAGGCTGGGGAAAGCTGTTTCACTAGCCTTACGGTCTTTGGATTCTGGTTCTGACTTTGCCTTTATCGTTTTGCACTGATTCCCTATGGCCTTGTGTTTCCTCATCTGTAAAATGGGTGCATCGGGAGACACTCGCTTACGCTATAGAACATGTCTGATTCTGCAAGCATAGGATTTGGATCACATAGAGGAGGTCATCCAGGACTCTCTGTTACTAGTCAGTCTACCTCTTCCCCAGTGGCTCAACTTAATTTGGCCCTGGACAGGCATTAGCCGCCCCCTCCACTAAAGGGTTGGGTTCTGGTAGCTGGAGTTTCCTGCCTGTTTGGGTTTGTATATTTTCGCCAGCCGTTGACTCAGAAAAATCCAATTCAAGTCGATTCCCTCAGTGCAAGTGGCAGCAGATACTAGAATATCCAGAATTGTCAGAATCTTGTTTCCTGCTTCACCCGGCCTCCCTGTCTCTGTCTTGCATGGCTCTCAGCTTTGCCAGAACTAGCCCGTTGTACTTTTGGGAATTCCCTCAACCACTCATCATTTCAGCCTGAACACGAATGATTTATCCAGCAAGAGTTAATAAAATTGACTGTGGTCTCTGAAGAAGGGATAGTTTGTCAAAGCTCTATCTTCAAACTAATTGAATAGATTTCTCATGAATTGTGATGAATGCCAGGTAATTTCAGAGGATGGCTTTTGCTAATTAATAAATCAATCACCTTGACTCATTTTGGCAGACTAAACTTTAAAAGTTCACTGCTGCCTTGTTCAAAACCAGGATCCCATCCGTACCTAGTTTAGTGGTTTAATGTAATTCTTAAGAAAGCAAGCAGATTGAGCAATACTTTAATTCAGAAACAAGTTGCTCAATGTGTGTCCACTGAAAATAACAAGCCTGAGAAGGGGAAACTATAAAACACAGGCAGGACGCTAATGTATTCCTGCTTCTTGATTGATTTCACATTCACAACAAAGCTCGCATTATTATAAAGGATTTGGAAAGGTCAGCTGGAAGCATCTTTCTACCCATAGAAGGATTTCTGAAGGAGCTGAAAGCACCAAATTAACTTAAAACAACAAAATAAAGAGAAAACTTTATCTGAGTTATCATGGCACGTCTGGCTTTCAAACTCTACAGAACTCACAAAATAAATGCAGGTGAATTGTTATTTTTTTTTCCCCCGGCTCGCAGAAAAGTTTATTTAAAAAGGCACTGGAGTTCTGGTTGCAAGAAAGGAAAATGGTTGGTGTTTTTCTTATCACATCAAAGGGGACGTACACGCCCTTTAACAGAAAGCAATTAGGGGCTGTTCAAAGAAAGAGCGAGCCTCCCAGCCGCTGATGGCAGCTGGTTCTGAAGCAGGTAATACACACACCTAGAACATTTCAGGAGAAAAAGAGAAACAGAGACAGAGGGAGAGAGACAGAGACAGAGAGGGAGAGAAAAGAAACAGTTTAATTCAATCAACCCATACATTAGACCTCAAATGACATTCACAGGGTCTCTTCTGTTTCTAGGATATCGAAAAAATTTCTCATGGAGGAACAGGTATTCAATGAATGTCTTTTTATACGGAAGAGAAAGGCCTGGATCCAGGCTGGCAGGGGTTCACAACCCCACAGAAGGCTCGGAGAACTATATTCCTACCCTTCCAGGATATTCCCTGAAATAGACCTCAGTGATCCTGGGCCCAGGACCCCACAAACTTTTTCCACCCGGTGTCTCTGGGTGGGGATGGGACGCCAGGAGTGAGAGGGCGTGAACAGCTTCATGAGGTGGGAGAGTGAAAAGGGACAGGGAGGAGAGGAGTTCAGAAGGATCCAGAGCCTCAAGAACATTTCTCCACACCTTCCCTGAATAGCTCTCCTTTGGAATGCAAATACAGCATTCGCAGCCAGTTCGGTCTTCTGGGTGGATTAACATTTTTTTTTGGCGAGGGGAGAGTGGGGTGGGGGAGAAAAGGAAAAGAAAGAGGAAAAAGGATTTTTCTTTTAATTAAGAGGAGGAAGAGATATAGTAATCACAACCATGATGACTTGTAAGGATGTTTCTGAAGTTCCAGGTCTGGGCTAAGTGAGCTCTTTCTATTCTTAGCCCCTAAACTTCCGGTTAGGTAAACCTCCCCAACTGACGCTCGCTCAGTTTCCTAAAATCCTTTAGTCATCTTTCCTGAGGGCAGGGGATGTTTTTCCTACCTTAAACACCCACTCTTGCTAAGGGCCATCTTTGTAAGACAGGTACAGGACCCAGGGTGAAATTGCAAGTTTCCCAGTTAAAGAGGGGTTAGGGAAGAAATCGCTGGATTCCTCTACGGTATAATGTTCGGGTTTTCATATCCTCAACAGTCATAGTCCTCTTTAAACGGGATCCCCATTCAGCGACTCACAGCTGTGTGACTTTGGGCAACCCTCCACACCTCAGTTTCACCATCCATAAAATGGGTATAATGATGGTATCAAGCCCTAAGCGTCATTGTGAGAACCCCATACACTAATACATATAATAAATAAAGGCTGGCCATTGTTTTTGTGCGTATTTTCAGGTTATCTGTGAAGAAACTGCCAATAGTGCTCATGTAGTGACCCTCTTCAGCCTAGAAATGGATTAATTAGTATGGGTCTAGAAATATATTAAAAATCAGTGATTCTTGAAAAAATTTATCTCACCCCTATCATGACTTACCCACGACAGGAACTTCTAAAACCTTGATGTTATGTCTATATATGAAATTCTATTTTTAAATTTTTATTATTTTTTCTCTTTTTTAAAAGATTTAATTTATTTATTTGTCATAGGGTGAGAGAGAGCATGCACAGCAGGGAGAGCAGCAGGCAGAGGAAGAGCAGGCTCCCCAGGGAGCTGACTGCAGGATTCAATCCCAGGGCCCTGGGATCATGATCTGAGCCAAAGGCAGATGCTTAACCGACTGCTACCTAGGCGTCCCTCTTGGACCCATCTTGCCTCCCCAGGATATTGTTATTCCATGAGAAAAGTAACAGTGTTTCCCTGCTTCCCCCCCACCCCGCTACCCCCAATTTTCCTACAGTGAGCATTTAACATACAGTACCTCAAACAAGCAGGTAAGGAAAAGTAATACTTTCAGGTATAAACAAAATGCCTGATGCGGCTAATTTTGGTAGTTCATTTTCTCCCCCTAGACCAAGGTAGATTTTCAAGCCAAATGGTACATAATAGTGTCTACGAGGGTAAAAGTCTGCTTACTATGTGGAATTACAGTTGTTTCCATTCTTGAGGTTGTTTTAAGTGTGCTCCCTGTTTCTCTTACCCCTTCCAGCCAAAGATCTGTCTTAATTTTATTGGACTTTGAGAAGACCCAGGGATTGATACCGGGTGGTGGTGGTTGTTTTTGGTTGTTTTTGATTTATGTCAAAATTTTCTGCTTTTCGGTTTGCTAAATTCCCTCTTCTATTTATATTGGTCGATAACATCCACATTTATATCAGTGGAAGGTATACTGAGACTCGCACTTGGAGTGGAAACCAGGGGGCTAAAACTTAAGAAAGAAAAATACACTTAGCAGATGATTTCACCCCTAACAGAAACGAGGGGTTTTTTTGGGGGGGGGGGTAGGTGGGAGGGGGAGGAGAGCGGGTTGTTTGGCCTTAAGATTTTACTTTTTTTACAATAAGAATGTATTCAGGTATACCTTGAAGAATGAAAAATGCAAAGAAAACTCTCCAAGACTCCCTAAGCATCTGCGGTGGGGTGGGCTCACCTGCCCGGGGGCCGGAGGACAGGAAGCAGGGAGGGGGCTGAGCAGAGCGGTGGGAGGGACCAGGGCGACTCGGCTGCTCTCTCGGGTTGCCCGGTTCTCTGCCGTTTGGTCTCCCCCGCCCACGAATTTCACCCAAGTGTGCCAGGACCTGCACCTCGCCACACGCTGCAGGGGCCACGACAACTGTGTAAAGGTTGGGGAGCACAGCCTGGCTGGAGGGAGGAAGGAGAGAGATAGGGAGGGAGGGAGATGTGGGGGCCGGAGGGAGGGAGAGAGAGAGAGAGAGAGAGAGAGAGAGAGAGGGGGATCACGTGATTTTCTGGAACGCAGACCAGCTTCTTAACTTTGATTCTCTAGCAAACGCGCTATCTCCAAACTGCGTTGAGCGCGTGGAAAGAGTAAAGTCACGTTCCACTGGAAAGGGTCACTTCTTCGGTTCACAGGAACAACTTCTTTGATCTCCCTCATTGCTCTGAAGATTTACTCCTCTTTCAAATCAAATAATTTGTTTCTCATTCTGAGAAAAGCTTTCTAGATGTGATTTCCCTTCTGAAAGAGCAACTTTGAAGTCTTCCTGGGGCACATCCTTCCTTAAAGGGATATGGAAAGAGGAGACAGGCCTGCGGGGAGCTGGTTTTCTAAAAAAAGTCATTTTCCGAATACCCTGTCTTTCCATTAAAGAGTCTTGAACTGAAACCTGCCGGCTGCCAAGGAGACCATTCCAAATGCAGCCCCACCCACCCCAGGGCTGGAACAGCCCTGCTCCTCAGGGGAGCCCCCAAACTTCTCCCTTTGGACCCAGGAGCCTGGTGAAGGTAAAGGTAAGCAGAGCCGAGAGGAAGCTGTGTTTTTCATTTTTGAGTAAAGCCACTTCCGTGGGAGGGCTCTTGGCTCTGAGTTAGCAAGGATTGCCAAATGCCTTTAGGTCTTGTCTCCCAGGGCTTCAGGGCAGGGACCGCTGAAATCAGGGTTGTCTGTTTCCTGGGATGGTTAGATTTCAGGCTCCGGGGCTGGGGAGTGTCTGTTACCTGGGTCCGGCGTTGGAGCAGCTCGGTGGGCTGGGCCAGGCCGAGCACCTGCCCCACGGTGGCCCAACACGCCCACGACAAATTCAGGCCTCTCAAGTACGAAATGAGATGTGTGCACACACAGTGACCTTTAATTGTGTCTTAGAAACTCATGTCAGATCAACATGTGGTTTCACTTACTCAGGAGAGGTGATTACATTTCAAGCTGTTTTGTGTTAGTTTTCGGCATTTAAATAAAGCATTTTCTCTGTCATATATTTGATGTGGCTCAGAGAAGCTTGCATCTTTTTTTTTTTTCTTTCTTCCCCCCATAGATTTTGTTGTTTGATTAGTTCTTTTTGTCAAGTGAGATCAAAGATGGCTTTCCTTTCTTTAGGAGAGATCTTTCTTAAATCAACAGAATGAATTCCATGATAAAGAGGGATTTTATTTAAAAGATTTGGAAAAGGGAGCAGATTTCAATGGGAGTGAAGAAAAGATGGTTTTATGTCTGCATTATATTTATCTGTCAGAGAGTTCCATGAAAGCAGATACTAGGAGGGCCTGGCTGGCTTCGTCAGTAGAGCATGTGACTCTTGACATGTGACTCTTGAACTCGAAGTCGTGAGTTCGAGCCCCACCTTGGGTGTAGAGATTACTTAAGAAATTAAAAAAAAAAAAAAAGAAAAAGGAAGTAAATACTGTGGCATGCTGAACTTTGGATTCACTACAGAAAGGCTTTTGCAGTCTTAGCTGGTAGCCATATTCTGGGAAATATCCACTTTACATTTTGTGATCTGGGAATATCGGGGAGCTACCTATCTCCACTCCTGGCTTTGCCATCGAGCCCCTGCTGGCCTGTGGGCCTTTGCTCATGCTGTTGTAGCCACCTGGAATGTTCTTTCCATGCCTCTGCCAGACACTTCTTCCTATATTTCGAGAGGAAACCAGACAGCTTCCAGAAAACACCTGTGTTGTATTTACTTCTACCAAGGATCAACCATTTTATATTGAAATGATGTGTTTACTTGTGGACCTGCCACTTCTTTGGGGCACGAAATGTGTTCCTCACCCTTTAAAAAAAAAAAAATTATTTATTTATTTATTTGAATGAGAGAGAGAGAGAGAGAGAGAGAGAGAAAGCAAGCAGGGAGAGGAACAGAGGGGGGCTGTGCTGAGTGCGGAGCCCAACGTAGGACCCGATCCCAGGACCCTGAGATCATGACTGGAGCCAAAATCAAGCACGGGATACTCAACTCACCGAGCCACCCAGGCCCCCCATGTTCTTCACCTTTGTTCCTCTCTCCTCCCTGTGCTCGTTGGAACTCGACACATTCTGTCTATCTGAATGGAACAAAGACAGAATTGTGGTCAGCATTCACTTCACTATTTAAAAAAAAGATGGTTCGGATTATATCGGAGTATTTGGCAGTCCCACAGTAAATCCCACGCGTCAGATATCACAAATAGAATTCACGGACGCTCCTAGACCGCGCTTACTGTGATACTCAAATGATAACGTATTTTTCTCATTTTCTGTTTCCAAATATTATTTGTTTTTTTAAGGATTTTATTAATTTATTTGACAGAGAGGGACACAGCAGCGAGAGATGGAACACAAGCGAGGAGAGCGGGCGACGGAGAAGCCGGCTTCCTGCTGAGCAGGGAGCCTGATGTGGGACTGGATCCCAGAGTGCTGGGATCATGACCGGAGCTGAAGGCAGATGCTTAACGACTGAGCCACCCAGGGCCCTGCTCTCATTTCCTGTATTAATCCATCTTTTTATTTTAAAATGTCGGCTCCACGAGGACAGGAGTTTTGTCTCATTTTCTTCCCCTCTCTATCCCTCTATTCCAGGCATTGGCGACGACATCGCAAACATTGCAGTGGCGCCAAAATTATTTGTTGAATGAAGGAAGCGATCTAGACACCATTTTACCCACTTCCAGGCATGATGATGGGGGAAATGGAGATAGTCATCCAAATAATTCAAACCAGAGATTACTGAGTAAGTCCTGGCGATGTGGGGACTAGAGTTAATAATACCATATTGCATATTTGAAAATTGCTGAGAGTAGATCTTCAAGAAGTTTGCGACACCAGAAAGAAAAATTTATAACCATGTGTGGGGACAGATGTTAACTACACTTAACTATGATCATTTCACAATATATACAAAACCCGAATCATTATATTGTATATCTGAAATGAATATCGTGTAATAGGCCAATTATGTCTCAATTCTTTTTAAAAAAGTTTACTTTTGGGGCGCCTGGGTGGCTCAGTGGGTTAAAGCCTCTGCCTTCAGCTCAGGTCATGATCCCAGGATCCTGGGATTGAGCCCCGCATCAGGCTCTCTGCTAGGTGGGGAGCCTGCTTCCCCCTCTCTCTCTGCCTACTTGTGATCTCTGTCTGTCAAATAAATAAATAAAATCTTTAAAAAAAAAGTTTACTTTCTTTTGAGTTAGCTTTCAAAGGGCTTCTGTTAGGCGGGTGGTTGATACAAGTCCTCAGTTACCCTGAATGTGAGTTTGGCTTCAGGCCCCCAAGTAACGTATCACATGGTTGATGCCTCTTCAAGGCTCCAAACAATATATTCTTTGTTTATTCAAAAAACCAGGGGTGCCTGGCTGGTTCAGTCAGTCGAATGTGAGATTCTTCTATCTCGGGATTGTGGGTTCAAGCCCCTCGTTGAGTGGAGAGATTACTTAAAAATAAAAAATCTTAAAAAAAAAAAAAAAAACCCAGATAATTGCCTGGGGGAAAAAAAACACCAAAACTATCAGGAAAAAGAATTGTTTGGTATCCTAAAGTATCTCCAAGACAGCATTTTAACATTCTGCTTTTGCTCTGATTTTGTCCCTCCGTCTTCAAAGTGTAGATGCTTCATAGAACTTTCTAGACTTGACCTTAGCCAAGAAAAGTCAAGAAGTCAGAGCCTTCAGTGTGTAGAACACATGCTCCATAATGCCAAGAACCAGGCAGGGTGTATTCTCTGCTGCATCCCATACTCCTTGGCCAAGCGCCTGGCACTCTAGGCTATCAAGAACTGTGTTGGTGGGGGGCCTGGCTGGCTCTGTTGCTGGAGCCTGAGACCCTTGATTCTGGGGGGTCATGAGTTTGAACCCTGCATTGGACGTAGAGATTACTTAAAAATAAAATTTTAAATGGGTGCCTGGGTGGCTCAGTCGGTTAAGCGTCTGCCTTTGGCTCAGGTCACGATCTTGATCTCAGGGTCCTGGGATCAAGCCCCACATGGGGCTCTCTGCTTAGTGGGGGGCATCTTCTTCTCCCTCTCCCTTTGTGCTCTTTCTCTCAAATAAATAAATAAAATCTTAAAAAAAAAAAAAACAAACCCTTGGGGCCCCTGGGTGCTCAGTGGTTAAAGCCTCTGCCTTCAGCTCAGGTCATGATCCCAGGGTCCTGGGATTGAACCAGCATCCGGCTCTCTGCTCAGCAGGAAGCCTGCTTCCCCCCACTCCCTGCCCGCCTCTCTGCCTACTTGTGATCTCTGTCTGTCAAATAAATAAATAAAATCTGAAAAAAAAAAAAAAAAACCCAACCTTAAAACAACAATAACAACAACTGTGTTGATGAATGAATGAGTAAGTGGATGGAATAGCCCATCTCCGCAACTGTTGTGTAGTTTCAACTTTAGGCATCATTTGAGATCGTGAACAGCTGTGGAAGAAATTTCCCCTGCCTTTACAGAGTAGTGGTTGAATGGCTAACCATTTAATTTGAACATCTAGGTGGCCACTTGTCTGCCCAATTAAAAGTTTCCAACCACAGTTTTGCTTGTGTACATATTACCCCTGTAATTAACCATGTGTGTAAAATACACTGGGTTTTCTGTAATAGAAGAAACAACAAGGAAACATATACCTATGGGAGAGAGGTGAGCATTTAAAAAAAAAAAAAAAATCCCAGGAGTGAAAAACAACCGGAAAAAATAGTTGTTTTTTTTTTTAAACTGAAAAACTTAATGCAAAAATTAGTGCAATTAGATAATGTTTTGTATTTTGTTTTGTTTTGTTTTTTCCTTAGAGCACAAAGCCTCTGAGAGAGGATCTAGGCCTTGACAAATAAGTAAATAAATAAATAAATAAATAAATAAAATTAATTAAGGCCCATAGGCCAACGCAAGATTTGGCCATCTAAATATCTTTACTCAGTATTTTGGGTTAGCTTTTTCTGCATAATGAACTGCACCAAACCGTGGTAACTTAAAAAAAAATTACTTTAATTTTTAAAAATTAAAAATGTATATTTTTAAAGCAGTTTTGGGTTCAGGGCAAAATTGAAAGGAAGGTCTAGAGATATTCTGGGTGTCCCCTGCTTGCGCACTGCTCTTGCTCCCCCCAACCTCTACACAGCCTTTCCCCAACCATTTATTCCCTAGATCATACTCTTCCGGATTAAGCCAGACAGGCTGATCACTGTTGGACCCTCTCGTGTATCTGTGTCCAGCTGCTGAATGATGGAGGATGGCCTCCCTCCCGTGGCTGCTGCCTGTCCCGCTGGGTAGTCTACGAGTCCTCAGCTGGGATGGCTTGTTTCTGTTCCCTATGGTCCCTCCAGTACAGTAGCTCAAAGTTCCTCACCTGATGATCTCAAAGTCCCAAATGGCAATAGGAGTGCAATATACAAAATGCCCTGAGGCCCGGGCTTAGGGTCTGTGCCTATCACCAGGGCCTGAAGATAATGGTCCCAGAGTACTGCGGTAAAACGGGTTTAGGCAAAAGTAAATAATATAATCAGTAAATCAACTGAGTCTGGCAGACATCAACCACTGAATGTAAACACGGGAGAGAGGACAGGATTGGGAGATCTAGCCAAGCACGATTAGCATACAATACTTGGGTCATCCTTACATTAAAACTTGATTTATTTATCTCCAAGTCAAATTTAGATGAAAGCCTAAGGTCTTTCTTACTATTTTCATATAAGAAGCAAATAGAAATGGAGGTTGTAGTATTTTCCTTTGTCACCCAGTGGCTCACGTGGCACCGACCACCCTCTCCGCTTTGGAGACACTCTGTACTCTGAGCTTTTAGGGTAAGAATCTCTTCTCCCCAGGACTAATTGTGGACTTCTTATAGACCATAGGACCGTGAGTAAATGTTTAAATCTTCATTTCTCGGTTTCCTCATCTGTGAAATAAAGCAAATTGATAGCACCCACCTCACAAAGCCATGTGAGGGTCATATATGGAGAAAATGCAGGACGTTTAGAGCGTCAGAAACACGGTGGGCTCTCAGTACGTGTTTTTTATTTATTATATTGTTGTTAGTGACCTCATTGGTATTGGGAATCATGGTTGGTCAGATTCTACTATGAAAAAACTGTAATAATGAAACAGTTGTTTTGTATTTTATATTTTCCCGTTTTTTAAAAATTTAAATCAATTAATTAACATAGAATGTGTTACTGGTTTCAGTGGTAGAGGTCAGCGATCCCTCGGTTTAATAGAACACCCAGTGCTCATTATGTCACGTGCCCTTCTGAATGCCCATGATGTGGTTACCCCACCCCTCAACCTGCCTCCCCTCCGGCAACCCTCAGTTTGTTTCCTATGATGAAGAGTTTCTTGGGGCACCTGGGTGGCTCAGTCGGTCAAGCAGCTGCCTTCAGCTCAGGTCCTGATCTCAGGATCCTGGGATTGAGCCCTGCGTGGGGGCCCCGGGCTCAGCGGGAAGCCTGCTTCCCCCCTCCCCTGGCTTGTGTTTCCTCTGTCGCTGTCTCTCTCTGTCAAATAAATAAATAAAACCTTAAAAAAAAAAGGTCTCTTGGGACGCCTGGGTGGCTCAGTTGGTTAAGCAGCTGCCTTCGGCTCAGGTCATGATCCCAGCGTCCTGGGATCGAGTCCCACATCGGGCTTCTTGCTCAGCAGGGAGCCTGCTTCTCCCTCTGTCTCTGCCTGCCATTCTGTCTGCCTGTGCTTGCTCTCTCTCCCTCTCTCTCTCTCTGACAAATAAATAAATAAAATCTTAAAAAAAAAAAAAAGGTCTCTTATGGTTTGTCTTCCTCTCTGATTTGGTCTTGTTTTATTTTTTCCTCTCTTCCCCTAGGGTCCTCTGTTTTACTAAACAGTTTTTTTAAAAAAGGAATCTTGGGGCAACGGCCTTCCCCTCAAGTCATGATCCTGGAGTCCCGGGATCAGCTCCCGCATAGGGCTCCCAGCTCCACAGGGAGTCTGCTTCTCCCTCTGACCTTCTCCCCTCTCATGCTCTCTCTCACTCTCTCTCTCTCAAATAAAATAAAATCTTTAAAAATAAATAAGTAAATAAAAAAATAAAAGGAATCTTAAAATTATTTTGAAACTACACACACACGCATATACTTTTTTTGTCTTTAAAAAATAGCTAATGCGGGACGCCTGGGTGGCTCAGTTGGTTAAGCGGCTGCCTTCGGCTCAGGTCATGATCCCAGCGTCCTGGGATGGAGTCCCACATCAGGTTCCTTGCTCGGCAGGGAACCTGCTTCTCCCTCTGCCTCTGCCTGCCTCTCGGCCTACTTGTGATCTCTCTCTCTCTGACAAATAAATAAATAAAATATTTTTTAAAAAAAAAGGATAAAATGAATGAATGAGTGAATAAATATGAATTCACGGCTGCTTTATGTTGGAGAAGATCCTGTCCGTGTTTATGGGGCTTTTTTCACTACTGTAGGTCGTTCTAAATCTGCGCTCCTTTCAGAGGTGGTTCCTCAGTGTCCCTGTCTGTGGGACTGAAGTCCAATCGAGCCCAGAGAACCACACCCTTAAACAGAGCATTTAGCACAATATAAGCATAATAATAGCCGGCCAATGAGCTTTTGCTCTTCTCCCAGGCTCGGGGCTCTCTGTCCATTAAAAGTTTCTCTGGTGGGGCGCCTGGGTGGCTCAGTGGGTTAAGCCGCTGCCTTCGGCTCAGGTCATGATCTCAGGTCCGTTGGATCGAGTCCCGCATCGGGCTCTCTGTTCTGCAGGGAGCCTGCTCCCCTCTCTCTCTCTCTCTCTCTCTGCCTGCCTCTCCGTCTACTTGTGATCTTTCTTTTTTTTTTTTTTTTAAAGATTTTATTTATTTATTTGACAGAGATCACAAGTAGACGGAGAGGCAGGCAGAGAGAGAGAGAGAGAGGGAAGCAGGCTCCCTGCAGAGCAGAGAGTCCGATGCGGGACTCGATCCCAGGACCCTGAGATCATGACCTGAGCCGAAGGCAGCGGCTTAACCCACTGAGCCACCCAGGCGCCCCATCTTTCTGTCAAGTAAATAAATAAAATCTTAAAAAAAAATAAATAAAAGTTTCTCTGGTTAAGAGTTTCAACTCTTGGATCAGCTGATCTGGGTTTTAATGTTTCCCTCACTCCTGTGTGAATTTGTGTGACATGGTTTATCTGTCTGGACCTCCATTTTCTCATCCGTAACCTGAGGGAGCCAATAGGTCCCATCTGAGTTACTGTAACCATAAGAAAGGTTGTGTTTGGGCGCCAGTGGGTTGTGTTTGGGCTCAGTGGGTTAAGCCTCTGCCTTCGGCTCAGGTCATGGTCTCAGGGTCCTGGGACCGAGCCCCCTATCTCGTCGGGCTTTCTGCTCAGCAGGGAACCTGCTTTCTCCCCCTGCCTCTTCCTACTTGTGATTTCTGCCAAATAAATAAAGAAAATCTTAAAAAAAAAGGTTGTGTTTGCCTAATATTTATTGGTACTTACTAAATGTCAGTCACGTTCTCTTCCCTCACCATCGCCCCTAGAATCCATTGAGGTAGGTAAATTATGTCATAAAAATATATCCCACCCAATGCAATAAAGCGATTCCACTGTGATTGATGTATGTGTATACATGTATCCTTTTACAAACATCTTCAGTTTTTCTGGATTGTCCTTTATGCAAAAATCTCTGTACAGTCCTGGTCCAGGATACAAGGAGATGAAGAAATACAACAGACTTGGGCCAATAGGAAATAGTAGTAGAATATAAAAAGGAAGGATTTTTTTTTAGCAAGGATGACTCACACATTATTATCCTTCTGAAGAACTTAGTTGTTCTTCAGGGAGGGACTAGCTCCGTAGTCAATAAATTCAGGAAACACAATCTCCTCCCTCGGAAAATCCAGAGCACGTTTCCTATGCCGGTCTGA
Organism: Enhydra lutris kenyoni; assembly: GCF_002288905.1. Lineage (NCBI taxonomy): Eukaryota > Metazoa > Chordata > Mammalia > Carnivora > Mustelidae > Enhydra > Enhydra lutris. The sequence continues at coordinate 8,217,691 of NW_019154090.1, read as the reverse complement.
CCACAGAAACATTTGCTGTCGTGTCCTCTATCCTTACTAACATTGTGAAACATCGTCTGGATATCCGTAGCATCCAGCGGTGTCTGCGACACTTTAGCAAACGTGGAGTTTGTGCATCTGAACCCGAAGGCACCTTCCTGCGAGCTGGGGGGAACATTCCAGGAGGCAAGGCAGGTGAATGACCATCTCATTAATTTTTCAACTGATTCTTGGGGTTGGGTGCAGAGGTAACTTTAAAGGCTGAATCACAAAGGCAGATGACCTAGTGACTAGCAACTGGTACTAGGAAAAAGAAAGGTGCTGTTTGCAGAGAGCCCCAAAGGCTCTCCATCCTTGTAGCGCACCTCCACTCTGGGTACCCCTCTGTTGCCTCAGGGGCGAGGAGCAGAGGTGAACCTCCGTGGTATGTGGTATCGTGTGGTGCCTGTTTGTATAGTAAGTGTGAACTGTTCTAACTGCAGGAAATCGCTACCAGGGCGATCACTCAATTTGGGGTCAACACTCACCATTATTTAATTGAGAAAGTTGTTTATTCAGCTTTCATAGTTACACTTCTTTGTTTTTTCTCATTCCCACTCTGCACTAAGTTGTCTCTCTGCTTCACGAATGCCTCATTCTTCGGAAAAGAAGTTTTTATTGTTGGTTAAACCACCTGTGTGCAGCTTTTTTTTTTTTTTTTTCCTTTTAGATTGTATTTATTTATTTGTCAGCAAGAGACCGCACAAGCAGGGGGGAAGCAGCAGGTAGAGGGAGAAGGAGAAGCAGGCTTCCCGATGAGCAGGGCACCCCATCTGGGTCCGGGACTCGATCTCAGGACCCTGGGATCATGACCTGAGCTGAAGGCAGAGGCTTTAACCCACGGAGCCACCCAGGCATCCCTGCCACTTGTGTTCAGTTTAAAGAAAAGTTCACAGAGTAAAAATCATGAAGATTGTACCACACAGAAAAGGGCACTCCCAGCATCTTACGAAAGTCATTCTTGACTTTGCTTGCACATAGTAATTTTACATGAATTCTGTGCTGTATGTCCGAGGCCTTTCTTTTTCTTTTCTTTTTTTTAATATAATAATAAACATAGGTAGACATTATTTTTGTGAATGGCCCAAAATATGCCACCGCGTGGCTTTGTCATAGTTTATGTAATCCTCTGTCCATTTTTGAGAAACCTTCTGGTTGTTTGCAACTTGTAATTATTCCAAATTGGGCCTTATTCAAACACACTTGTGTAAGTAGCTTTTTACAGGTGAGAAATGTTTCCCTTAAGGTAAATCTCTAAAGGGGAGATAGCTGTATCGAAGTGTACCTGTATCTTATATTTGCCTCCATATTGCCAAATTGCCTTCCAGAAAGGTTACACCGAATGACCTCCATTCCAAATGTGCAAGAAATTGCTTCTTTTGATACCTGCAATTTTTAAACCATTTATAAGACCACTCTCGATCTCCACTTTAATGTATGACTATCCCTAGGGAAAAAGATGAGTTCTGTTGTAAAGTGGATCACTTCCAAGGGGGGAAAAATGCCTGCAATACAGAAACCAGTTAATTTTCCATTTTGTCCACCTACTGCCAAATGATAAGCGTGAACGTCCCTTTCAGGGAATTACTAGTGTTTCAAGCAGCACAGAGATCAAATCTGAGCTCAGTACTGTAACACAAACACAAATGGGACAAAGTTGCCTCTTCTCCAAGATTTCCAAGGCTTGGGAAATCCTAAATGAGTGTCTTTAAATAGATGCGAATCTATGAAGTCAAAGATTTCATTATTTCTCAGACAATGAGCAACTTGCTAATGCAAAGGTGGATACCATCTCCCAAGCCTGCTTTGTATAACCTTTCTAAAATGATTGACTGGGTATGTCCAAAAGAACAGGTTTCTGATGCTGGGTTTCCCTTTACTTATTTATTAATTATTTTTAAAAATTAATTAATTTTTAAAAAGATTTTATTTATTTATTTGACAGAGATCAAGGTAAGCAGAGAGGCAGGCAGAGAGAGAAGAGGAGGCAGGCTCCCTGCTGAGCAGAGAGCCGGATGCGGGCCCGATTCCAGGACTCTGGGATCGTGACCTGAGCGGAAGGGAGAGGCTTAACCCACTGAGCCACCCAGGCGCCCCGCTGGGTTTCCCTTTAGACAAGAGCACTCTTCTATATGATACCTCCTTCCTGGCAGCTAGGAAATATTCAGTAACACTGAGTGGAATGGATGCTCGGCATACGCAAAGTTAAGAAATAAAGTGTCCACCCTATCAGTCAGAATCTATCTAACCAGCCAGAGTTACGCAGGAGCTATTAATAGGTAACCAGAGAGTCTAAGTATATGCTGGGAGCAATCCTTCCTGGATGCTCATGTTTTCCAGAAGCGGCGACAGCAAACCGGTGGCCAAGGTTTTATTGTTTTTTTGTTGCCGTTGTTGTTGTTTTTGGTTTTTGCTCCGGTGGCATTTAAACATCTTGAAACAGTTGCCAACATTTCTCAAGTCACCTTGCCATAAAAATCTGGATTTCTGGCTTTTCTCAACAAAACATGAGCTCGGGCCACACCAAGTCCCAACACGCAGCCCCATGGCAATAGAGGGCCAAGGGTGAGGGGCGGCCCCTCCCCCAGACTGCCATAGTCCCCACCGGGCTGCCTGGCTCACCTCTCCCCCTGCCCGGTCTCCGCATGCAGCTGGAGTTTGCCGCACCTTTTTTTTTTCCTTTAAGTTTGGAATGTGTCCCTTGGAGGTCTTCTTATCTTAGATTATTACCCCCATTCAAAGAAACTTAACGTGCCTTCTCCTTGATTTCTGAAACACTGTTCCTTCTGAGCCTTCCTCGAGAGCTTCTATTTTGTTCTTTGTCTTCACCAGACTAGCAGGGACAACTCTCTAGAGAGACGGTCTCTCCGAAAACTCTCTACTGTAGGTTGGTGACAATCAAAGACATTGGAATACTTTCTCCCGGGCACGTGGAGTGGGGGAGGGGAGATTCCGAGAACCGAAAAGACACAGTATGATGGAGGGTTATTGCTCAATCTTCCTGCTCTCGGCCAATCCTGGTTGTCAGACTAACCCTAGCAAGACATTTACTTGGAATATTTATTTGGGGGCAGGGTGTGGGGTTGGGGGGGAGAAGGTGGGAATCTTGATTCTACCCTGCTTTAAGAAAAAAAAAAGCTGTTGACTCTAGTATATAATTAGATACCAAAATACAGAGGAACATTCTTAATATTTTGTGATCAGAAAAGCAGACATTTTAGACATCGCAGATCACATACAAGATAAGCACATTACCCATCCCCCACCTCCCCTAATAACGTAAGAATACATGCCAAACTTCTATTACCAATTTGTAGATAGTCTAAATCGACTTTATTTTTTCCTCCAACAGTAGGTGCTGGGTGTCAATGGACATTTTTTTCCTACCAAAATGCTTCCTGTCCCCAAACTATTAATTTTGTTTTTATGAATAATACAGTATGCCCCAGTTATTATTTAGTTCGATTGTATGCTAGCCTCACGCTCTGCATTTTAATTTAAGTGTAACTGCTCAGGAAAAATGCAAATTTCTTCTATTCAAATTCAAAAGAAAATAAATGGATTTTTTATGGCCTAAAGGATCTATTCATTACCAAATCATTTATCTTTTCAGAAGGAACAGTTTATATATCCAATATGCTCCAGTGCTGTCTTTATTTTCTTCATTTTTTCTCCTTTGATAAATATGCTTGCTCTTTCAAATCCCCCTTGAATCTCTGCCGATAGGGGTAGCTTATAGCCGACTGAACAAGAATATAATTAATAGCATCAAGCAGAAAGCAAAGGTTGCATAAGAAAGCTTGCACATATTGGATTTTTAAAAAATAATAATAAACAACTCTAAAACTTGGATTGTAATGTTAAAAAAAAAAAAAGATACATGCCCGGCCTTATCAAAGTTAAATGACACAAAGGGGAGGGAAAAGACAGAAGTACGGGGCTCTTACACAAGACATGCTTTTTGTGACTCGTGTAGCTGATTGCCTTAAGAGCTGGGAACACTCGTGTTCTCATCATACGCTCTGACTTTGCTTCTAGCATTATCTGCTATTAGAAGTTTGGCGTTTCGAGGGCCAGCCTGTATTTTTTTCTTTTTTAAACTGAACACCGATTTATGTATCTTGATTAAAGAAACCGGTTTAGAGAGCGTGGCTTCCGGGAGGTGGAGGGGGGTTGGAATTCACAGACAGCTGTGATACACAAAACAATTTCCACTAAATACCTTTCATCTTAGCAGCTCCAAAGGGCCCGGACCGGCTTCCTCCTGAATTAGGAAGGCCCTTCAGTGAGAAATAGTGATGGCAGGTGTGAGTTTGTGGCCTTTTTCTTTTCTCAGACGTTTGCCTTTCCCTGGCATACTGTACTTGAAAAATCTTATGATTGCATCGAAGTTATGCAGAACCTTGACTTTTCCCGTTCATGTTTTATGTATTCAGTCGGATTTCAGGGCAAACTGAATGGATTTCTTTGTTCGGACTAGATTAAGTCCAGACAGATAATCTAGTAGTTTTGTAGTTATGGCTACATTGTTCAAATAATGCTAATTACAGTGCTTACAATACAACGGCAGATTTCAATGTTCATTTGGAAGACGGGAAAAATCATCTGCCCAGCCCAAAAATGTGTCATCCCTCTCTAACTTGCTCCTCAAAGGGCGTTTTAAAGACTGGTTTTCAAAGAATTGTTTACCTTGAAATTCTTGAACACCAGCTTGTCTGTAGTAATCCCGGGGTTGGGGGGGGCTGAAGGCTTCCCAAAACAAAATTCGGGTTTCAAAAGGTGATAGAAGGATCTTTGAGGGAAGGACAGGTGGGGCTGGGACTCCAGGGCCAGGGCCAGAGCCCTCCAGAGAACGTCTAATAAGTAACTCCTCCAGAGACAAAAATAAACCAGGGCTTCCCGAAGTGCTTCTATTAAGTGCCGTGTGTTTCTTATACAGAGAAGTTATGGGATTAGGATGGGAAGGGAAATGAGGGGGCATAGAAGCAAATGTTTACCTAGGCTACTTCACTTCTTTCTGGATGCTGGCTTGGCTCTTCGCGCCACTTGCCCTCCATTTTGTGATTTATTTGGGAAATTCCTGAGGTGGGAGCCAAGTGATAGATAAAGCTCTTGGCACCAGAAAGGAAAACGAATAACGCCCTGGACTGTATTTAGCAGCTGATCATGCAGAATACAGGAAGATAGATGGAGGGTCGATTTAATGATAATCATAAAGGATTTCATCATAAAAAGAAATAACTATTGCCAGGCTGACTCCGAAGTGATAAAATACTGAATGCAAGGCACAGATTATTTAGGGAACGTATGTGGGATTTTTCTGCCTAAATCACCTATCACTCAGAGTCTAGGAGACTTGATGAGGTGAGTAGACAAAAACAGCTCCTCTTGAGGAAGGAAAGAAAAGGCATGAGAATCGCCATGGCAAGGACCACTTTCTTGTTTAATATGTCAAAAACAGAGAATAGATTATGCTTGGGAAAAAAAAAAGAATCAGGTGTATCCTACAAATAGGATCCTGAGTCAGATTTTAAAATGTTTCCTAGGGGCGCCTGGGTGGTTCAGCAGGTTAGGTGTCTACTTTTGGCTCAGGTCATGATCACAGGGTCCTGGGATGGAGCCCTGTATCACGCTCTCTCTGTTCAGCGGGGAGCCTGGTTCTCCCTCTCCCTCTGCTGCTCCCCCTGCTTGTGCTCTCTCTTGCTCTCTCTCTGCCAAATAAATAAAATCTTAAAAACAAAAAAAAAGTTTCCTATAAGGGAGATGAGCTAGACAATAGGCAACGTTTGAATAAGACTATTGAATTAAAGAAGGGTCCTGTATCGATGCTAATCTCATGATTTGGTGATTATCTGTCATTATGTAAGAGAATGTTATTTTTAAACAAAGAAAACAAAAAATACACCTAAGAAGGGACCAAAAAAAAAAAAAAAACCCAAAAAACCCAAAACTGGGAATATGGGAAGACAGCTAACTTTTGCTTGTCACCACATTTCCAGGAATTGTCCACAACTGGGAGCTCCTGTGATTTCACACAAGATAATAATTTTAGAAGAGAAAGTGAACTCTTTGATTGTCGGGCTGACCCGCTCTGCTGGGTAAGACCCTGGGCAAATTAATGAAGCACTTGCTTTGCAGCCCCATTCTCTCGGTACAACACTGGTTTAATCATAGCTCATCCCAACTACCCCTGACCTTTGAACACCAGCATGTGGATGCTGATGGCCCACAGAGCCAAAAGTCCAAGAATACTGCCTAGCGTGGGGCTCGAACTCACAACCCTGAGATCTGTCACATGCTTTACCGACTGAGCCAGTCAGGCTCCCCATGAATAACTTTTGACTTCCACACAATTTAACTACTAATAGGCTACTGTTGACCAGAAGCCTAATTGGTAACATCTGTTTTGTATGTTTTATGGATTATGAACTGTATTTTTACAGTAAAGTAAGCTGGAGAAAAAATGTTGTTAAGAAAATCATAAGGAAGAGAAAATACATTTATAGCACTGTGCTATATATACATATATATATATTTTTTTTCTTTCCATGTATAAGTGGACCTGCACAGTTCAAACCTGTGTTACTGAAGGGTCAGCTGTGGTTGTCGCAAGGATTCAAGGAGAAATGCACACAGAGCATTCCACTAGCACCCGGCTCAAGGCAGTTATCAGAAGTGGTCTGGTAGATGGTCACGATTTTAACATTATTTCTAGAGCTTCCATTTTGATGAGTTGGTTTTTGTGTGTTTGGTAATAACTTAAAATAGCATGGCTTGCCTGAAAATCCATGGACCTGGAAAATGTTCGTACACTGTAGAAAACACAGTGTTTGGAAGTTGGACTTAATTCTTACCAAGATAAACACCTTTGTAATTACATGGAGGTTACGTTCTTTCCTGGTGGGAAAAGATTTTATGAAAAGCATAATCAACTTGGGCTTGGAGGAATAAAGCTATATTGGTAATAGTGAGTAGCTGTTGGTTTATGTGTGTAAGGAGAAGAGGGAGGGGGCACCTGGCTGGCTCAGTTGGTAGAGCCTACGACTCTTGATCTTGGGGTCGTGAGTTCAAGCCCTACCGTGGGTGCAGAGCTTACATACCAAAAAAAAAAAAAAAAAAAAAGGGGCGGGGGGAGGAAGATGTCCACAAACAGACGCTTAATAGTAATGCACTAACAGCAGCCCTGGTGAATATAGCGGAGCCCAGCTTCCAGAACCTTCCACTGAAATGCTTCTTGACGGGTGAGTCCTGCAGGTCCTGTAAGTTTCACAGCTTCAGCTAATTTTTCACAATCTAGATTTTGGGGGGTGCTGAGAAAGGGAAAAGAGCATTACAAATATAATTTCAGTCGTTACTCCTTGCCCTCTTTCTTTCAACCAGAAAGGCGGTAGCTGTTCAGAGGAGAAAACCAGGAAGGCTCTGCGACCACCAGCATGAAGTAGAACAGGGACAGGCCTCCACAGCCCTCTGCCCAGAAGTGTCGACGTTTTCGGCTGCTGGTTGTAAGTAGCGAACACGTTTCCTGAACATCTACTTATCTACTTGCTAATGCACTCTGGTGTCATTTGAGGACAGGAGTATCACCATGTCCCTTTCTGCATGGTGCCATCTCTGCGGGAGCTGTCAACTATCCTTGAAGCAATTGGAGTATCAGATGATATGGAAAGGCGCACTCTGAAAGGGACAGATAAGGCCTCGGAGGGGGCGTGCAGCAGGCCAGGGCTGATTGCAAAAGACTGAAAAGGTCAAAAGTGTTGGGAGAACTAACCAATGATATTATCAGCAGTGTCACTGCTGATCTGAACTTCAGATCCACCCGCCCTGCGTAAGAGTCCCGGTGACCATTGTTTGACAGGCCCTGCCACCTTGAGCCGGCTCGTTAGGGTTGGGAAGCCTTAGTTTTCTGATCTGCAAAATGGGGTGATAATGGCATGTGCCGAAGAAGTGACAGAAGGATTAAAAGAGAAAATGAAAGGACAGCACCCTCGAGAAAGGACCGCAGCTTTTTCTGTGATTACGGGTTACTTAGCAGTTTTGGAAAGAAGGCAGGATGTCACCATTCCCAGTAGAATTTAAGGCTGCCAGTGGTGACCCAGGAGGCCTTAAAGCATTTGCAGACCTGTGTTTGCTTCGCTGAGTTTTTAAACATTTTTGGAACGAGGTGGGTTCATATACACATTCAGACATTCCCTAGAAAAACAAGAAAAGTGGGCAAATTTGGGTTCCCATTCCCCCACATGGCGACCTCCGCTAAGTAACGACGACTTGACTTGGGTAGGTGGGAACTTCGGTCGGATCCATTACCCCTCAGGATCCTCCCTGATTCTTTTGGCATTTGAGTTTCAGACTCTTGAGTTAACTTCTTCCTATGCTACCTGCATTGAAGGTGATGTATATTCACAGATGAAACTGGATGATTTGACCATAAAGAATAATGAAATCTGGCCCCTTGCAACGACATGTTAGGAGCTAGAGAGTATCACGTTAAGCGAAACAGTCAGCCAGAGAAAGACAAATGCTGTATGATCGCACTCCTATGCGGTATTTAGGAAACCAAACAAGCGAGCAAAGAGCAAAGAGGGGGAAAAGGGAGGCAAGCCAAGAAACAGACGTTTAACTTTAGGGAGCACACTGATGGTCATCAGAGGAGAGGTGGGGGGGATGGGGGAAATGGGGAATGGGGACCAAGGGGGACGCTTGTCATGAGCACCGGATGACGTATGAAAGTGTTGACACATTATATTGTACACCTGAAATGAGTTTAACAGTGTATGTTAACTAACTGGAATTAAAAAAAAAACAAAACCTTAATAAAAAACAACCCACAGAGGGTATCCACGGTAGAATTTGCGGCATCACTAGGATTGCATTTTAGGGGGTGTTGCGGATTCTTCTGCAGCCTCCTGTAGGACACGGAACAGAGTTTTTCAAATCCCAGTTATGTATCAGAATCCCCTGGAGGCCTCATTAAAGTACAGGTCGCTGGACCACCCCCAGAGTTTCAGATTCAGTAAGTCTGGGGTGGGGCTGAGATTTTGCATTTTTCTCAGGTTCTGGGGTGATGCCCATAGGGCCTAGGGCCGGTCTGGGATCCACACTTGGACATCCACAGACCTATAAAATGGATATCTTTACTGTGCTTTCTTTGCAACAAGGGTACTTACTTGCTTTAAAATAAAATGCAGGGGCGCCTGGGTGGCTCAGTGGGTTAAAGCCTCTGCCTTCGGCTCAGGTCATGATCCCAGGGTCCTGGGATCGAGTTCCCCAGGGTCCTGGGATCAAGGCCTGTGTCAGGCTCTCTGCTTGGTGGGGAGCCTGCTTCCCTCTCTCTCTCTCTGCCGGCCTCTCTGCCTACTTGTGATCTCTGTTTGTCAAATAAATAAATAAAATCTTTAAAAAAATAAAATAAAATAAAATGTATATACTGCGGGAAAGGATAGAGTAGAAAGTGACCATCTGTAGTTTTCCTACTAGGAAATTGCAGTCAGTAGTTAATTCTACCCTTCCAGAAGAATTAAGGAAAGAAGTTAATTTTTTAAAAAAAGTTGCTGTTTGTTTCTTTACAAACTCATGTGTTGAAGCCATACCATATAGTTTAAGAGCAGTGAAGTTTTCTTTTTTTTTTACTCTCTCTCTTTTTTTTTTTAGATTTTATTTATTTGTCAGAGAGAGACAGAGCACAAGCAAGGGAAGCAGCAGGCATAGGGAGAAGCAGGCTCCCCACCGAGCAAGGAGACTGACATGGGACTCGATCCCAGGACCCTGAGATCATGACCTGAGTGGAAGGCAGTGGCTTAACCCACTGAGCCACCCAGGCACCCCTTGATTTTCCTTTTCTAGACTGGCTTGAGGCTATGACAAATGAAGTAGAAGCAGCACATGACGGCCTGAGGAAGGTAAAATGAACACTGGTGTAGATGCAGGCCCATGGCGTTCCCGCCGCTGTGCTCAGCGATGACCTCAGTTTAACTGCCACAGCAGCTCAGCGTGCGAGGCTTTAGCAAGGCACGTGACTTGTGTAAGGTCACACCTCTAGTGCAGTGGAGTTGGGATTCGAACAGAGCAACCTTTGTGATCAACCACTACCCGTTCCTCTGCCTACCTTTCCTCGTTGACGTTGACTGGTCATTAGATGCCGGACGCCTGCTGCGTTGGGGAGCACGAAGATCTCAGGGATGTAAACCCCAGTGGGGTCCCAGCTCCCTGTTCTTGTGGTCACAGATTGTCCCCATGGACTGTTTCCCCAGGGAAAGGCGTGCACACACACACACACACACACACACACACGCACACCATTTGGGGCATGATTTCAAGGGCTTCACAGTTATCCCCCATACTTATACTTACTTAGTAGTCTCATTGCCTCCCAATGAGGGACCCTCGATCTTGTGAAATAATGCCTGAGTTTTGTCCCCGTGGGTGGTGTGACTGTGCGTGAGACTTAGCTGAGGCATGGTTTAGTGTCTTATAAACTATTTGAATGAACATTTTGGCTCAGCCCTCTATCTCTAGTATACGGAGTTATTAGACATGGGGCTGGCAGGTGTGTGTGCTGGCGTGTGTCCTGGGCAGGTGCCTGGGCCTTTGCCCTCAGAAGGCCCCACATTTAATGCTCTGCTGTTGCTGCCTTTTGAGATTCCTCATAATTTCTGAACAAGGGGCCTCACGTTTTCATTTCACACCGGTCCCTGTAAATGATGGAGCTGGTCCTTCTTAGACGCCATGGCAACCACAAGAGACCCTTGCAAATACATAATTACTGGGCCGATTCTGGTTCATCTCACTGTTAAAGTGACCCAGGAATGATGGGTTCTAGTTTTACCCCCACTTCACAGGTAAAGGAAACATTTTGCACACGCACTCAGGCCTTCAAATGGCTGGCTTTTAGTGATTAGTGGGCCTCCTTGGTGAGTGATGAATCTAGAATTTTGCCTATTTGTATAAATTCCCCATCTATTTTAAACACACAAAAAGTTGAGTCTCTGGGGACCTAGCCCAGCTGTACCGATATTTTCTTTCTGAAAACACCGAGCTGTTGTCTCACGTATTCCGGTATTCACGCGAGGAGGCATTTGGATCTTGGTTGAGCTCCCAGATCACGTCAGAGTCCAGCTCCTAATGATAATGGGTGCGATCAGATTCCCCCAGATTGGGCTGCGTCCCCGGGGAGCTCCCCAGCTTCCTCAGGATGGCGGTGATGTGGCTGGGGGTTCGGGGAGGAGGGCGCGGCCCGTGGTTTCTCACAGCTGGAAGCAGGTGGCCTGTGCGTGAGGCCACTGTCGCTAGTTCTGCGCTCCGGAGTGCTTCTCATTCACGGCCAGTCCTGTGAGGAAGCTGGCCCCTCAGGTCACAAGTCAGAAATTCCGATTCCACCTTCAAAGCTCTTTGACCCAAGCCAGTTCTCTGCCCCGGGATCTGCGCACTGCCGAATGGCAAGGATTTAAGAACAAAGTGGATTGCTAACTCAAAAGAGAACTGAAAGTTTTCTATTTATGTACTTAAAAAAAAAAAAAAATCTAGTGCCGTTAAATGCTAAAATACTACATTTTCCAATTGGTCTTCTCTAATAAAATACTTCTCACCTTTCTCTGTGCCAAATGGTCTCCTGTTCCCATAACTATTTGATTTAGGAGGAAAGGAGTTTTTTGAAACTATATTATTGTATTATTAGAATTAAAATTAAATTTGTTGTTTCTTGCTATATTGCCTAAGGCGCTTTTGACCTTTCTCATTTTACCAGTTGGTGAGGTTTTTTTTTTTTTCCTTTCCGTGGGAAAACCCTGTGGCCTGCCCTTGCTTCTTCCTTCTTTCCTCCCTCCCTCCCTCCCTCTCTCTTTCTTTCTCTTTTATTTATTTATTTTTTAAAGATTTTATTTATTTATTTCACAGACAGAGATCACAAGTAGGCAGAGAGGCAGGCAGAGAAGAGGGGGGCGGGGGGGCGGGGGGAGGAGCAGGCTCCCCGCTGGGCAGAAAGCCTGATGTGGGGCTCGATCCCAGGACCCTGGGATCATGACCTGAGCTGAAGGCAGAGGCTTAAACCCACTGAGACACCCAGGCGCCCCTCTCTTCCCCTTTTAAAATAAATCCAACTAGCTTCTCATTTTTGTATATTATGAGTTTACTCCATAATTTGGGGCATGAGCTGGCTTCCTCTCATGAGTAACTCATTAATAATAATAATAATAATAATACACTGTACTTAAAAATACATCTCTTAGGGGTGCCTGGCTGGCTCAGGCCGTTAGACCATGTGACTCTTGATCTCAGGGGTCGTGAGTTTAAGCTTCATGTTGGGCACAGAGCTTACTTTAAAAAAAGGATATATATATTATATACATAACATATATATAGTAATTGAGTTTGATTGCATTAAATATAACTTGCAGACTGGAAGTTGAAAGAAATTCCCAAGTATGTTTTTAAACACCCAAGTACTAGGTTCCATGACTGGCACTGTGAACATTGAGCCAATGAAAACACAGGCTGAAAAATGATTCCCTCATTCTTTTTTTTTTTTTTTTAAGATTTTATATATTTATTTGACAGAGAGATCACAGGTAGGCAGAGAGGCAGGCAGAGAGAGAAGGGAAGCAGGTTCCCTGCAGAGAGCCTGATGCGGGGGCTCGATCCCAGGACCCTTGGATCACGACCTGAGCTGCAGAGGCTTTAACCCACTGAGCCACCCAGGCGCCCCTGATTCCCTCATTCTTAACATGTATTGAGGTCCTGTGCTAAGAACTTTATTATTTAAAAAAAAAAAAAATATATATATATATATATATATATATATATATTTTTTTTTAAATAAACTCTATGCCCGATGTGGGGCTTCACCTCACAACCCGGAGATCAAGAGTCGAATGCTATAGGGACTGAGCCAGCCAGGCGCCCCCTGTGCTAAGAACTTTAAATGGATTTTTTCTTAATCCTCACAACCATCTAAGGAGATGATATTATCATCCTTGTATTATCCGTGAGAAAAACCCAGAGAGGTTATATACCTTGTCCAAGGTCACACAGTTATGAAATTGTGGTGTTGGATATAAAGGCAGATCAGTCTGACTGGTGGCTCCCTTGTTAACTCATGGGCTCTGCTTGATGATTAAAATTCTTTTTAAAAGGGCGCCTGGGTGGCTCAGTGGGTTAAAGCCTCTGCGTTTGTTCGGCTCAGGTCATGATCCTAGGGTCCTGGGATCAAGTCCCATATTGGGCACTCTGCTCAGCAGGGAGCCTGCTTCCCCCTCTCTCTCTGCCTGCCTCTCTGCCTACTTGTGGTATGTCTCTCTGTCAAATAAATAAATAAATCTTTAAAAAAAATTCTTTTTAAAAGTTGACACATTTAATAATTAGAAAATCAGTTTAATTTTTATTTTTTAAAAGACTTAATTTTTTAAAAAGATTTTATTTATTTGTTTGACAGATGGAGATCACAAGTAGGCAGAGAGGCAGAAAGAGAGGGGGAAGCAGGCTCCCCGTCAAGCAGAGAGCCCGATGCGGGGCTCAATCCCAGGACCCTGAGACCACGCAACACACTGAGCCACCCAGGCACCCAAGACTTAATTTTTTTAGAGCAGTTTTAGGTTCACAGCAGAATTGAGTGGAAGGTTCAGAGATCTCCCATATACCTCGGATCGTGCACCGTCTTGCCCACCACCAACATCCCACACCAGCTTGGTACATTTGTTACGACTGACAAACCTATGTGGGTACATCATTGTCACGCAGTGTCCATCTTACACTGGGGCTCGCTTTTGGTGCTGTACGTGCTATGGGTTTGGACAGATCTGTAATAACGTGCGTCCACCATTACAGTATCACGTAGGGTATTTTCACTACCCTACAAATCCTCTGTGCTCTGCCTCCCCGCCCTCCTACCACATTTTTTTTTTTTTAATAAAATATTTTTTTTTAAGTCCTAGATTTCTGGCTTCTAAAATTTTATACTTGTTGAAATTGAAAAAAGAAATGAACTTTCAAGAAGTACTTGGAAGATGAAATTCAGAATGAAGAGATAAGGAAGAAAAAAGTGGAGGAGGAAAGTCATGGAAGTGAGCTTGTGTAGATGTCTTTAGTTAACGGCAGGTCATTTCTGAAATTAAGTAGCTTCTAAACAGGTTACAAAAGGTCTTCAATAAAAACAAGGTTTGGGAAGTAGGAATTCACTGAAGGTTTTTAAACATAGATGTAGCATGATTCAGTTGGTATTTTAGGGAGAATCACTTAGGGATTTACTGTTGACTGTTTACATATTTATTATGTGCCAACCACATAGTAAAATAATTTGGGGAAATAATGATAAGTCAAAACAGGCATGATGTCTTTGGTAGGCAGCCTCTAAGATGGCCCCAGTGACCCCCAACTCCTGGTATTTGCACCCTTGGGTGAGGGCGGAACCCAGTGACTCAATTTTAATAACCAGAATATGACAAAGGTGAGGGGATGTCATTCCAAAGGTTAGAAAATTCCAAAGGTTAGGAAATTCCACATTCCAAAGACCGTGACTTCCATCTTGCTCGCCCTCTGTTGCTCTTTCTTGTGTCCCTGTTTGCTCTGAGGGAATTCAGACGCCATATTGTGCACTTTGGAGAGGCCTCCTTGGCAGGAACCGAGCAAGGTCTCCAACCAACAGCCAGAGAAGAACTGTGTCCCTCAGTCCAACAGCCTGTGGGGAATGAATCCTGTGAACACCCATAGCAATGTTCTGGAAAAGGGTCCTTCCCCAGTTGAGCCTTCGCACGAGGCGGCATCCCCAGCCAACACTTTGCGTCTCGAACTAGATGCATCCGCGTAAGCTACATCTGGATTCCTGACTCACTGCAGTAACAACCATTTTTGATGCTACTATGTTTGGGGATGATTTGTTATTCAACAATGGGTTAGTAATACAGTCACTGTCCTCAGGGAACTTACAGCCTAGTGGGGGCAAAAGAGGTCATTAAATATGATACCAATTGGTGTGGCCTTGCAGCTGTGCCTGCTGTGGTGGGAGAGAGCTGCACGCACCATGGAGCAGCCTGACCTTGTGTCCGAGGGGCCAGTGATGGCTCTGCTGGGAAATGATGGTGAAGCTGGGAATTGCAGCCACTGGGCGCTCTGGGATGGGGAGAACAGTTTCGGCTGCTGGACTAAGCGCATGCAAATGTCTCATGAAAGGAGGAAGCCTGAAGGATACAGAGGGCTGAAAAGATGCTTGAGGCTACATTTCCGGAAGCAGCTGGAGGAGGCGGCAGGGGCTAGATCCCACGGCATCTCATAAGTCAAGTTAAGGAGTCTGGTCTTTATTCTCCGCCCAAGGAGAAGGGTTCTAGCAAGGAAGCAGCGTGCTCAGATTTTCAATTTTCAAAGTTCACTCATGCGGTGGAGTAGGGAGAGGGGATTGTACAAGGACCAGAGTGGAACCAGGAGACCCGTTTGAGGCTGCTGCAATTATCCAGTTTTAGAAACTAGGTCAGATGCGTGCCAGTGAGGATGAAGACGGATGGACAGTCCTGAGATGTTCCTAGGTGGCAAGATTGGTAGGACTTGATGGTTTGGACAAGGGAGGGTGAGGAGGAAGAGATTGTCGAGGAGGAAGAAGTTGTCAAGGCTGACTCAATGTTTTTAACACAGGACAGGTGGAAAGAAGGGAAGAGATTCAATTATCTAGGTAAGAGGTTACAAAGATGCCAAGGCAGTGACAGTAGGACGGGCACAAAGATCTCCAGGGGATCATAGAAAAAAAAATCAATAGGCTTTAGTAACTGATTGGCTGGAGGGTGAAGGCCTTGTGGGAAAAGAAAGACTCTAGAAGGACAACAGCCCCAAGTGTTTTTGCTGCCTCTCTCTTGAATACGCAGAGTGGGATTATGAATACATGCCACATGAAGCACCCCCAAGTCCGTCCATTTATGCAGAAGGGAGCAGGTCTGTGAATGGTTAGAGGAAACAGCATAAAAAGAGAATAATAAAGGTTTTCAGCATCACAAAGAATGATTATTAACGCCAAAGAAAAAAAAATACTGTTTTAATGGATCCATTAGACACGCTTTGGGACTTACTGCTGTCGTAGAAGCTGACCTGGATGCGTTGAGTGGTAGAAGACCCTGTTCCTATATGAACAGGGTTGCACCGATTCTTTTTTTTTTTTTTAAGATTTTATTTATTTATTTGACAGAGATCACAAGTAGGCAGAGAGGCAGGCAGAGAGAGAGGGGGAAGCAGGCTCCCTGCTGAGCAGAGAGCCCAATTCGGGGCTTGATCCCAGGACCCTGAGATCATGACCTGAGCTAAGGCAGAGGCTTAACCCACTGAGCCACCCAGGCGCCCCTGCACTGATTCTTGAGTATAGAACCCTTAGTCCCAATGTATGTGAATGGAACTGAATGATTTTGATTTGGAGGGACTCATTTGAAGGAATGCAAACTAGATACAGGTCCATGTAGAGAGGATCAAAGAACATACAAACATACATACACACACAGACACACATATTTAGTATATGATACACCAAATTTAATATAACATGTCATTACTATAATATACAATATTATATATAAATAAAGGGCAGATATATGTAATATTTTAAATAAATTATATTAATTTATAATTTAAAATGTATTTAAAATAAGAAGTACAAATATTCAATTTTAATTTATGTATTGATGCATTTATAAATAAAAGGTATAATATATGATATATGTAACATATGTAATACATGTATGTATATGTATATAATATGTCCTCCCTTAATTTATAGGATTCAGATCTTTAGTTGTTCAAGCCATTTGACCCCTGTGAGCAGGTGAGTGGCGTACACCGTGTCCTGGCATCGGGTGTCGCGCTACAGGACACTGAGGCTGATGAATAATGACATCCACCCACAAAAGCATTCGATCTGGTCAAGATAAAGAACTTACATTCATGCACAGATAAACTTAGGCATAAAGGCCTTCTGCATTTCAACTCACCCCTCTACACTGTTGTTCAAGCTGATTAGGCTCGTAAATAATTGGGCGACTTTGACAGCAAATGAAGGCCCTTCACCCTGTTCTTGGGACAAGAAAGACAACACAGAACAGGACAGCAACTGCAATCATCTTCCAACTGTCCCCTTTGCTTCACTCTTGCTCCCACAGTCCATTCTCCACAGGACGGTCAGTGCGCGCTTTTCAGAAAGTAAGTCACATCCTGAACTCTGTCTTCAAACCTTCTACAGTTGCTTCCCATCTGACGTGAAACAAAATCCTTACAACAGCCTTGGAACCTAGGTGAACAGGACCCCTGACTGCCTCTCTCTTTCCATCTCTTGCCTCCCTCATCCTTTGCTTATGACCAAACCACACCAGCTTTATTTCTATACCTGTACCATGTCAAATCTGGCCCTGCCACAGGGCCTTTGCAATTGCTGTTCCCTCTTCTGGGAACACACTTCCCCTGGAGTTTCTCGTGGCTGGCTCCTCCTCCTCATTCGAGACTAGATCCAAATGGAACCTCAGCTGAAGGCTCTCCCCTCCTCCTCCAGCGCTATCTACCATGATGCTGGATTATCATAGGAGCACTTTTATCACTTTCTGAAATTGTCTTATGTATTATGTATCTTAATTATTGGTTATACTGTGTATGTATTCACTGGTTTTTGGCTTTCAGTTGGGTGCACCTTCATGAGACCAGTGTCCTTTTCAGTGTTCTTCAGTGCCATATCTCTGCATTCTTTTTTTTTTTTTTTAAGATTTTATTTATTTATTTACAGACAGAGATCACAAGTAGGCAGAGAGGCAGGCAGAGAGAGAGGAAGGAGAGCCCAACACGGGGCTTGATCCCAGGACCCTGAGATTATGACCTGACCTGAAGGCAGAGGTCCAACCCACTGAGCCACTCAGGCGCACCCCAAATTTTTTTTTGAAACGGATTCATTGAATGGATTGGCCTACACCACTCTGAATGCTTCAAGCCTAGCTTTGGGTTCATCGTGGGGACCAAAGGTAACGCTTTGAACATCTTCAAACTCACTGCTACAGGCAGAATCCCCATCACACAAGCAGAGCTCCACAGTGACTGCCAACCTAGCTCATGAGTCAGGGGGCTTGGAGGGCCGGCAATTAGTTACACACTCTAGTAAGCTGTAGTGTTGGTCATCCAACCCCTCCCAAGGCGTACATTAGCTATTTTAAAAATAGTTCTATTGAGATATAATTCATGTCCTGTACAACTCACCTATTTAAAAGACATATACAGTTTAATGGCTTTGAGTACATTCACAGAATTTTGCAACCGTCGCTGCTGTCTAGTTCCAGAACATTTCCATCATCCCCAAAAGAAACCTCTTACTCATTTTAGCGTTCACTTCCCATTTCCCCCAATCCCACCTCCTCTAATCCTAGAGACTCCCTCATCTACTTTTTGTCTCTACGGACTTGCCTTTTCTGCACATTTCATAGAGACAAAGTTATACCATATGCGGTCCTCTGTGACTGGCTTCTTTTTCTTAACATCATATTTTCAAGGTCCACCCATTTCGTAGCATGTATTCGCGCTCGATCCTTTTTTATTGCCAAATATTCTCTTTTGTTTGTCCACTCATTTATCTGCTGATGGACGTGAGGCTTCTTTCCACTTTCTGATTTCATGCTTTCGGTCCTCTTGGGTCTACACCCGGGAATGGAATTGCCAGGTCATATAGCAAACCCGATGCTTATCCTTTTGAGGAGTGGCCAGACCGTTTTCCAAAGTGACTGCACTGTTTCCTCATGGTGCCTGAGCTCTGGAGGGCCAGCGCGCTCCACCGGCAGGCAGCACAGGGCTTCCCAGAGCCAGACATCGGTCCCTGCAGAATGCTGCCCAGGGCTGGTGAAGGAAGTGGGGATCCCCGCCAGACAAAAACCTGATTGTGGTAATGTGAATGGAGATTTGATGATATAACAAAGTGTTTCCCTGTTTGTGGTCTGGGAGAGGACTTTAGTGGTACAGGGACAAGGCATTAATCACACAGAGTCCCAAAGTGAGAACATAATACCCTTTTCATTGTCTGGTCCCTCCTTATGATTACTCAAAGAAGAAAGTCTCAGTGTGACGCTAATATGTCTTTAACACCTCTCTAACACTTGCAAATCTCCCTTTGGAAATGAGTGCAGGTCACTGGCTCATCAGAGCCTTTAGCAGGCAATGCTATGCGGCTAGAATTTAGCCTATATATACATAGGCCATATATGTATGGTGTGTGTATATATATAATACATATAATTACCTTCTATTTATGGAACATGATATTGATTTTTGATTGACAGCAGCGATGCAGAGTTTCCTTTTAAAATTTATTTTAAAGTGGAAAAGTGTCTCTAAAAAAATAAGCAATGATAATAATTTTAGGTGGTCCGTAAAGAAATTTATTTACTTTTTTAAAGATTATTTATTTATTTATTTATTTGACACAGAGAGGGAGATCACAAGCAGGCAGAGAGAGGGGGGGAGCAGAGAACCTGATGTGGGGCTCGATCCCAGGACCCCAAGATCACAAACTGAGCTGAAGGCAGAGGCTTTAACCCTGGGTTCTCCCTCTGCCTCTGCTGATTTCCCTTTCTCAAATAAATAAATAAAATCTTCAAAAAAAAAAAAGTGGGGGACGCCTGGGTGGCTCAGCGGGTTAAGCCTCTGCCTTCTGCTCAGGTCATGATTCCAGAATCCTGGGATGGAGCCCCATATCAGGCTCTCTGCTCAGCAGGGATCCTGCTTCCCTCTCTCTCTCTGCCTGCCTCTCTGCCTACTTGTGATCTCTCTCTCTGTCAAATAAATAAATAAAATCTTTTAAAATAATAATAAAAAAAAAATTAAAAAAAAAAGTAAAGGCTCTTAGCAGAATAATAACCAAGTTTCCCCCCCCCCCCAATCTCCTTACTGTATGACAATCACCGTTTTAAGTTTTTTTTTTTAACACCGAGGAATTTCCTTCACTACTGAGGAGATGGCGCACAGGGAGGCTAAGCAACTTGCTCAGGGTCATACAGCCAGGAAGGGGCAGGGCTGTGATGGGTACTCAGGCAGTCAGGACTAAGGCTCCTGTTATGAATGTGGCTTGCGAATGTCTGAAGTTTGGAAAACCCAAGGTTAGGGATGCGTTTTGGAATGCCACCAGCTCACAGTGACTCTCGAACTGTCTTCTCCGCACCTCCTTCCACGGAGTGGGTCCCAGCCACACGCTTGGACCGCAGGACCACGCTCCCCCAGCTACTGTCCACGGAGCAGGGGCAAGACTCGACTCAAACAGGGCTAGTCCAACTCTCCCCTGAGACTCTGGACCTAAGATCCCAAGGGATCTGGTCTCCACAGTGGCACTGAAATATGTCAGCCGGGAGCTGTGGACACCTGTATTTTCTGCAGACCGTGGCCAGTCTAGGAAGAGAGGAATGAAAGCACGCAGAGAGGCAGAGGAGAGGTGGGGTCTCTGTCCCTATGACACCTCAGGTTGCACCCATGCCTTTCGTTATGGACCGATCGCCTGTTTTCTGTGATAAATGTCCCTTTTAACCTAAGCTAGCTAGCATGGGATTCTGCCTTTTTTAAAATTTTTTTAAAGGAAAACAATTTTTATTTCATTTACTTTTTTATTAACTTTTAAGTAGACTCCACACCCAGCACGGAGCCCATCGTGGGGCTCGAGCTTTGAACTCACCACCCTGAGATCAAGACATGAATGGAGAACAAAAGTCCCACAAGCTAGCCCTGTGCCTCTGAAAATAGGTTTTAACAAGAAGTGCAGAGGTGCCTGGGCCGCTCAGTCCGTCAAGCGTCTGCCCTAGGTTTGGTTCATGATCCAGGAGTCCCAGGATCCTGCATCAGGATCCCCGCACGGGGAGGGCGGGGGGGCGTCCCCTTCTCCCTCTGACCCCTCCCACCACGTGCTCTCTCCCTCTCAAATAAATAAAATATTTGTTTTTTTATTTTTATTTTTTAAAGATTTTATTTATTTGACAGAGAGAGAATGAGAGGGCACAAGCAGGGGGAGCCGCAGAGGGACAGGGAGAAGCAGGCTCCCCACCGAGCAGGGACCCCATTTTCGGGCTCTGTCCCAGGACCCCGGGATCATGACCCCAGCTGAAGGCAGACGCTTAACCCACTGAGCCACCCAGGTGCCCCAAATAAAAATCTTAAAAAAAATTAAAAAAGAAATAAAAAGAGGGACGCCTGGGTGGCTCAGTTGGTTAAGCGGCTGCCTTTGGCTCAGGTCATGATCCCGGCGTCCTGGGATCGAGTCCCACATCCGGCTCCTTGCTCGGCAGGGAGCCTGCTTCTCCCTCTGCCTCTGCCTACCACTCTGTCTACCTGTGCTTGCTTTCTCCCTCTCTCTCTCTCTGACAAAAACAAACAAACAAACAAAAAAAACCAAACTATTAAAAGAAATAAAAAGAAATGCAAAGTAGGGAGGGCCAAAAGGGGGAGGGGGACCTCAAGATCTGCAGGAAGAGCTCTTCAGGACTGGGGTGAGTATCCCCCGGAGTAGATAATTCATTCTTTTGTTGGTCCGTCCCAGTTAGAATATAGAGAGAGCAGCGTGATATGCCTGGAACTCAGCAACACAGGGTCGAGTGTGAGAGCGAGGCCTCCATTCGCCAGCAGCTTGTCGCCGGAAGGTGAGACAGACACTTGAAGATCAAGCACGCCCAGGCTTGGGCATCAGGAGCCCCCCCCCATCCCTGAAATGATCAAATCCTACCCTTTCTGCCCACGCACCCTCCCCGTCCCATTTCTGTTTCTGTTTTATTAATTTTTACATTTGACTTCATCCATTCCTGTCTTTTATTCTTTTTGAAATTATTTTGTTACTCTTTCCAAATTTCTTGAATTAAGATGTTTATTACCAACTTTTAAAATTTTATTTCCTACTAAAGGCATCTTAAAGCTGTGCCTTTCCCTCCCTATGCTGCTTTGTCCTCATCCCACGGGTTTGCCTGTAGACTGCTCTGTTCCATTGTTCAGTTGCAGCTGGACTGTAATTTCCATTTTGACTTTTCTTTAACTGGAGAGTTCACCTGAAATAGGGATAGTCATTGTATCTGCCTCATAGAGGTGCTGCAGGGTCAATTGAAATGGTAAAAGTAAAATTTTTAGTACACCGCCCAGCAGGTAATAGGCGCCCAGCTGCCCTTGACTAGACACACCCTCTCATTATGGGTTCGAATCTCCCGTCTTCCTACCCGTGCTGCCTTTTCCCTCATTTCCTGTAAACATCTCGGCCAGAGGCAGTCTTCTGAATGGGAGGCCTAATCAAATACCTTTCAAAAAGAATAAAAGACAGGAATGGATAAAGTCAAATGTAAAAATTGATAAAATAGAAACAAAAAATAGTTGGGTGGGGGGACAGGAAGGGTGGGATTTGATCATTTCACAGATGAGAAGTTGAAGCTCAAAAAAAGTTTAAATATGGGGCTCCTGGGTGGCTCAGTTGGTTAAGCCTCGGACTCTTGATTTCGGTTGGGGCCACGATCTCAGGGTCCTGGTATGGAGCCTCACCTAGGGCTTCCCACTCAGTGGGGAGTACGCTTGTCTCCCTCTGCCCCTCCCCCACTTGTGCATGCTCTCTGTCTCTCTCTCTAGAATAAATAATTAAACAACAACAACAAAAAGGCTAAATAATGTGTCCAAACCTGACAGTTCTCAAGGGGCAGAAGAACTCACCCTGGGATCTGGATCTCGCTAGATTCCAGAGCCTGATTTTCTTCCCTTCCCGCCCTTCCCCTCCCCTTCCCCCCTCCCTTCCTCTTCAGTTTCTTAAGATTTTTACTTTTTAAATAACCTCTATACCCACTGTGGTTCTTGAACCCACAATCCCAAGCTCAGGGGGTGCATGCTTCACTGACTGAGCCAGCCAGGCGCCCCCAGAGCCTAATTTCTTAACTACGGAGGGTTTGACGTATAAGGGCTCTCAGATGCTGACCATTCCTCTTTGTCTGACAGAAAATGCCCACTATTTGGCCCTAGGTGGCCCCTTCCGCCAGCCCTACTATGTGACATGAGTGCTGAGGTCTGGGTCCTAGAGTGGGACTTTGCTCTGCTCAGCCAGCCCCACCTGGGGACACACTCAGAGGACACCCTGAAGGACCACTGATGTTTCTGCACATAAAGGAGCAACCCTGGACGGTCAGTCACATCCTGAACTCAGAGGGTGACCATCTGGTTCCAACGCGTCCAGGACTTTCCCAGTTTTGGCATTAAAATTTCCACGTCCTGGAAAACCCCTCAGTCCTGAGTGAGCTGGGATGGTTGGTCACCTTAACAGGTTGCCCCCAGTGCTTGGGAATTCCAGAACATTCTGACGGTAGAGTCCCAAGAGTCTGGCCAGTGGTCTTCAAGGGCAGACCAAGCACGAACATCTACACACCCAAGGTGCCTACTGCAAATGGTGCCTGTCCTGCCACCCCCCAACCCCAGCTGGCTAACGGAGGGTTTGCTGGGATGTGGCCCAACACTCTGCATTTCCCCCGGGGAGTTTTTATACACACTTAAGTTTGGAGGACCAAGCTTCTTAAATTATAGAATTGCAGGCCTATTATGAAGACTGTGATAGCAGCCACTGGGGTCACGGATGTGGGTAAGAAGGAGGGCGTAGCGAGAAACTGGGCTTCCAATGCAAAGAGGCACCTGACTTCCCACTTGACCCTGTGCAATAAAGCGAGCGCCCCGTGCCTCAGTTTTCTTATATATAAAATGGGAATAATTAAAGGATATAGTGCATGCAACCCCCCAGTAGCTGCGTGATAAATTTTCCTTCCCTCTTTTTCGACTGTGATTGAGAATCCGTATAAGAAATGCGCAGAGGGGGGCGCCTGGGTGGCTCAGTGGGTTAAGCCTCTGCCTTCCGCTCAGGTCATGATCTCAGGGTCCTGGGATCGAGTTCCGCATCGGGCTCTCTGCTCAGCAGGGAGCCTGCTTCCTCCTCTCTCTCTCTCTCTCTCTCTGCCTGCCTCTCTGCCTACTTGTGATCTTTCTCTCTGTCAAGTAAATAAATAAAATCTTAAAAAAAAAAAAAAAAGAAATGCGCAGAGGGAGCGTATCTGCACCCATAGAAGTGGTTTTTCAGACAATGTGCCCATTATGACCCCAATTTTAAAAATCTCCCAGAAAGTATCTTTCAGAACTTAGGGTCTGAAAAATAAAGTCTTTCCCTGCCCTCCCACCACCTTACTCCCTCTCTTGAATTTATTCTGTTTCCTTCCAGATTTTTCCTCTTTATGGCTCGACTTCTAGAAATCTCAAATGCTGAAGATGTATTCATTTAAATGCAATCCTGGGTGGGGGGTGGCACCTGGATGGCTTAGTCGGTTAACTGTCTGCCTTTGGTTTAGTTCAGGATCCTATGGTCATGGGATCAAGCCTTGCATTGAAATCCCTGCTCGGTGGGGAGCCTGCTTCTCCCTCTCTCTGGCATTTCCTACCATTCCTGCCCCGACTTGTGCTCTCTGGCTATCTCTGCCTGTGATATAAGGAAATAAAATCTTTAAAATGAATAAATGAATAAATAAATAAATGCAACCTTTGGAGTGCCTGGATGACTCAGTCCATAGAGTGTGTAACTCTTGATCTTGGGCTCGTGAGTTCAAGACCCTTGTCTGGTGTAGAGCTTACTTTAAAAAAGGTTTTTATTTTTCTTTCTTTCTCTCTCTCTTTTTTTTTAAAGAAAATCTTAAACAAAAAAAGCAACTCTAAGTCTTCTGTCCTCCTTTTTTTTTTTTTTTTTTTAAGATTTTACTTATTTATATGACAGAGAGAGACACAGTGAGAGAGGGAACACAAGCAGGGGAAGTGCGAGACAGAGAAGCAGGCTTCCTGCAGAGCAGGGAGCCTGATGCCAGGCTCGATCCCAGGACCCTGGGATCATGACCTGAGCCGAAGGCAGACGCTTCAGTGACTGAGCCACCCAGGCGCCCCTTCTGTCCTCCTTCTAAGGGACTCAATATCTATTGAATTGTTCTTATTACATGCGTATTATTGATTTTTCAAACCTTTTTATTTTGAAGTCATTATAGTATCACAGGAAGTTGCAAAGATAGCGGAGTCAGCTCCCACGGACCCTTCCACACTTTTCCCTTTGGTGACATCTTCCTTAACTAGAGGACCATATCACAACCCGGCAATTGAGAGAGGTTCCGTAAGTGTGTGCGGAGGTCTGTGCCTACTCCACTATGTGTATGACCACCACCACGGTTGAGGCTGGCACTGTTTCATCCCTAGGAAGATCTCATGCTTTCCTACCCTCATACTATCAGTTTGACCCACTCATCACCACGCTAACCCCCGGCAACCACAGACCTCTTCTCTGTCTTTATAATCTTGTCATTTTGAGAAGGTCATATACATGGGAGCATACACAGGGGGGTGTGACCTTGTGAGGTTGGCTTTTTTTTTTTTTTTTTTTTGACTCAAGAGAATGTTCTTGAGATTGACCCCAGTTGTTGCGTGTATCAACAGTTCATTCCTTTTTCAGGGCTGAGTCATTTTCCACATATTCTTATATATAATATATTATTAACATCCCACTATATTCATAGCAGTGTATTATGTAAGTCACCACAGAATCATTCTGAACTAAAAGCAAAGCTATGATTAGGATATTTTACCAAAAAGCTACTCTTGACTGTGTGCCGGGCAATGTTCCCGGACTGACTCATTGGACCTTCCAAACAGCTCTGGGACCTGGTGGCCATTGCTCATCTCCCTTTGATAGAGAAGGAAAGGGAGGCCCAGAGAGGTCAAGACACTCGTTTGAGGTCACAAAGTCAGGCAGTCTGGCCCAGAGCCCAGGCTCTTGACCATGACCCCTACCTGCCTCACTGCTGTGCACCTGCGGCCTTATCCACATGTTCCCCATCCCCCTACCTCCCCCCACTGCATGCCCAGTGGGACCTGCTTTCCTGGGAGTTCCCTGGGGACGTGGCTTGTAAAGCAGATGTGAGTCAACACGTTCAATCCAAGTTGTAGGAGTCAGATTCATTGGGCTTGCTTTCTTTTCATTTCTTTCTTTCTTTTTTTAAGTAAGCAATCTCTATACCCACTACCCTGAGATCAAGAGTCACATACCCTTCCCACTGAGCCACCCAGGTGCCCCTGGGCTTGCTTTCTTGACTAAAGAACATGTCTGTGGATAGGGGACCAGACAGTAAATAGCCAGATTTTAGTAGAAATTTGAGATTCACAGAACCCGCGGTGAGTGGAAGCACCAAGCAGAGTGTCAATCTTACGCGCATCACCTGTGTTTTCACACAGAATTGTAGCAGATTCGATTTTTTATAGTGTCTTTTTAAAAAAATGGATTTTATTATGGTAAAATATACCTCACATGAGGTTAGTCACTTTAACCACTTTTTAAAAAATATTTTATTTATTTATTTGAGAGAGAGAAGAGCGCACGAGATAGAGAGCACAAGGGGAGGGCACAGAGGGAGAGGGAGAAGCAGACTCCCCACCGAGCAGGGAGACCAACACGGGGATCAATCCCAGATCCCCGGGGTCATGACCTGAGTTGAAGGCAGACACTTAACCAATTGAGCCTCCCAGGCGCCCCTTTTTAACCATTTCTGAGTGTACAATTCAGTTACATTAATTACATTAACAATGCTGTGCAACCATCACCCCTATTTCCAGAATTTTTCATTACCCTAAATAGAAACTGTCCCCATTAAGCAATAATTCCCCATTCGTGCAGCTACTTTCTGTTTCTATGAATTTGACTATTCTAGCTACATTCCAGTAAGTGGAATCATACCATATTTGTCTAGTTTCTTTTACTTAGCTTAATGTTGATCCGTGTTGTAGCTCATGGAGGAAACTCATTCCTTTTTTTTTTTTTTTTTAAAGATTTTATTTATTTATTTGACAGACAGAGATCACAAGTAGGCGGAGAGGCAGGCAGAGAGAGGAGGAAGCAGACTCCCTCCTGAGCAGAGACCCCGATGTGGGGCTAGACCCAGGATCTTGAGATCATGACCTGAGCTGAAGGCAGAGGCTTTAACCCACTGAGCCACCCAGGCGCCCCGAACCTCATTCCTTTTTAAGGCTAACTAGTATTCCATTGTATGCACATCCCGCATTTTGTCTGTATATTCCTCTGTGGATGGACACTTAGGTTGTTTTTACCTCCCCCTCCTCCCCCCCCTCCTCTCCCTCCTCCTCCTTCTTTTTCAAGTAAGCTCCATACATGCATGGAGCCCAGTGCAGGGCTTGCTTGAACTCACGACTCTGAGATCAAGACCTGAGCTGAGAGCAGGAGTCAGACAATTAACCAGCTGAACTACCCAGGTGCATTTACTTTCTTTCTTCTTCATTTTTTCTTTTTTTGTTTCTAAAATGCATTTTATTTTATTTTATTATTTTTTTTTAATTTAATTTTATTTTTTCAGTGTTCCAGGTCCCATTTACTTTCTGATATTGTGAGTAATGCTCTAACCACAAGGGTGTACGAGTTTCTGTGTGAGTGCTTGCTTTCAGTTCTTTTGGGTTCCAGCTAGGAATAGAATTGCTGGTCATATGGTAATTCTATGTTTAACTTTTTGAGGAACCCCCTGATTAAATTTTGAACAGAATATTTCCAAAAAGGAGGAGAAGTAGTAGACAAAGGAGAAAAAAAAAAAACAAAAAAAAACCCAAAAAAAAGCCAAACCACACCTAAACCTCAGAGCCCGGCTCAGGGGAGGTGTTTTGCACTGATTATGTTTTTCCCCTTCCTATCAAGCATTCCATCTGTAATTCTGCTGGTTCACATTCAGAAAGAGAGACTTAGAAAAATATAGCTTGGGGTTTTCTTTTAAGGCAAGCTTTTTCTTCAGAAGTCCTGATAAAATACAATTTCTCTAGAACTTGAAACTGTATTTGAAAACCATGCTCGATCCTCAAGCCAAAATAAGCTCTCTTTCTGAGCATACCTTGGTTTTACTATGTGAGGACACACATGAGTGACCACACACAATTACACGCTAGACCAGTATGAGGCAAACTGTATTAATGCATTTCTTCTTCTCAAAGGTGTGTTCCCTTGAATTTTCAAACTTTCTGGCCAGATCACAATGAGTAAGTCAGTTTCCCCCATGCGACATCACTTTGTAAGGAGGCAAGGTGCTAATTATCTTAAATCTGCAACATTTGATTTCGCTGCCCACATGTGACTTTTCTAAGACAGAAACTCAGTCACCAAGGTATAATCAATTGAGGATAAAATTCTTTAGGCAAGTTGAAATATTTCAGGAATCTTAAATATTCTATGTGCCAATAGGACAAAATACGCTTTCAATCCCTGGGCCCAGAGCATGTGGTAAACACAACTCCCCTGAGGAAGAAGAAAAAAAATCCAGCCTGTCTCTACATTGGGCACACTGCTGTATGTATGCTCTTCCATCGAAAGCTCCCCTAGACGAGTTCTGAGAAGCAATTTCTTATTTTTCTCTAAACCTTTCAGTTCCAGCCAGACTTTCCTACTGGTTGAATCAGTCTGCAGCAAGAATGCGCTTGCGTGATATTTAATCCCTTCCTGGGAGCCCAGATAGGGTTTCTTGCCAGAACTAGAAGTTGCCTCTTTTACAAATTCCCCTTCCCAAGCAAGCTTTGATAACCCACATGTGGGGCCACTAAGGCCCCGTCAGTGTATTTTTAAACCAGAGAGAAGGGCTCCGCCTTCTATCATAAATTACAGTAATATCATTTCTAACCACAGAGGTGCAGTTCCTGTGAGCAGAAGCAAGTCTATTTCAGAGTCTTGGGGATAGCAGAAACTTTCTAATACAATTTAGAGTTATCAGCCCAGTGGTAGACTTGTAGAGGGCTCAGTGGGTCCGGGGGCGGCGGGGCTCGTTTGCCTGTTTCCGAGGTGGAAATGCACCCACCATGCCTGATGTTCCCAGAAGCAGAGTTGGGGAGACATGTACAGATCAGAGCCAGTATAAAGGGTTCTGAGAACCACAACACCATGCCCCCCAACTCAACTCCCCTTTGACTCAAGACGTAAGGACCTAAATCCCTGGAAGCACCATCCTATTCTCCTCTCCTGGACAAAGTTAAAACTGGGGTTTCATGGGGCACCTGGGTGGCTCAGTGGGTTAAACCTCTGCATTTGGCTCGGGTCATGATCTCAGGGTCCTGGGATCGAGCCCCTCATCGGGCTCTCTGCTCAGCAGGGATCCTGCCTCCCCCTATCTCTGCCTGCCTCTCTGCCCCCTTGTGATCTCTCTGTCAAATAAATAAGTAAAATCCTTAAAAAAAATTATGATCTCTGTCTGTCAAATAAATAAATAAAATCCTTTTTTTTTTTTAAGATTTTATTTATTTATTTGACAGAGAGATCCCAAGGAGTCAGAGAGGCAGGCAGAGAGAGAGGGAGGAAGCAGGCTCCCTGCTGAGCAGAGAGCCCGATGTGGGGCTCGATCCCAGGACCCCGAGACCATGACCTGAGCCGAAGGCAGAGGCTTTAACCCACTGAGCCACCCAGGCACCCCAATAAATAAAATCTTAAAAAAAAAACCAAAACAAAACTGGGGTTTCACTATACCCTTATTCCGTCTCCATACAAAATCCCAGAGGCTCTGTTAATCCTTTCCGAGGAACAGAATTTACCTAGATTGTTCCAAAGTTAATATTAAACCTCAACCACTGTTCTGATCCAGAGGATAAGCATTCTGAGAAATCAAATATTTTTTTGTATTAAAAAAAAAAAGCCTCTCATTAGTGTCTCCCTTTTGTGGAGCTAATGCCATTTAAAAATAATTGTCCCATGTGCTTTAGGCCTTAGAGTTATTTTAACAAAATGTTCTTGTCATGTTGATGTCATTCTAATGACATGTTATTGGTGTTTTGGTTCTGGAAATGTGGATGTTTCCCAGGAAACTGACCAGTGGGAAGGAAGGTGGGTGGAAAGTGAAAGTATGTCAGAAATCGCCAGCTAAGTTTCCGGTTAATTTTCCTAACTTAGGTTCCAGGATGATTCTATTTTCTAGGAAGGAAAAGCTTTCTAATTTCTTAGGACAAAAAAGGAAAAAAAATTCCTTCTCTAGGATCCTCTGAGCTCCCTTAGCATCCTGTGCGAATCTCTGTGTGACATTTCTGTCGTGGTTTCCACACAGATTTGGTGCTATTGATTTCTCTCCTTCTTCTGTTAGATCAGGCTCTGTATCCAAGAGCTGGTTCTTTGTCTCCTTAACCCTCCCCAGCGCCCAGAAAAGCACCCGGCTTTGTTTGTGGAGTGAGGGACATGGATGACTTTTCTAAGTCAGTGATACCATTGGGCTTTCAAGATTTGGATGGACTTCTCTTTTTCAAGAATCCATCCTACACAACGGGGTCCACTTTAAACCTACTGCCATTATGGCTTGACTTAGCGATGGATGCTATTGAACTTTGCATAGAAGTGAAGGTTTTAGCAAGCACAGGGCTCTGTGCTGTGGGTTAAGGTGGGAGGCTGGTAGTGTGGGCAGAGAGCAAAGAGTGTGGGGCTGAATCACAGCCTAGTCACTCACCACTGAGAGAGGCACTTGATGGGTCTGAGCGATGGTTTGTTCATCTGTAAACTGGGATTCATTAATTAATCTAATTAATACAGATTAATTAATTAATCTGTAAAGATTAGATGAGATAATGTATGTAAAAGACTTCACGGCTGACTGGTCCAAAGTAAGCTTCACTTCCTAAATGTTGTTCCCATCTCTGCCTTCCTTTCTCCTATCCCCTCTTCCTCCTCCTCTTTTTGTTTCCAGCTAATTTCAAAAATTGTGGCAACATATACACAACCTAAGGCTTCCTATTTTAGCCATATTAAGTGTATCATTACAGTGACATTAAATACATTCCCTTTGTGCAACCATCAGGACCAGCCGTCTCCAAAGCTTTGTCATCATCCTCAATGGAAACTGTCCGTATTAAGCATGACTCCTCGCTCTCCCCAACCCCTGACGCCCCTCCCTCCAGCCCTTGGCAATCACCATTTTGTTCTCTGTCTCTATGAATTTGACTAGTCTGGGTACCTTGTGTAAGTGGGATCATATACGATCTGTTTATCCTTTTATGTCTGGCTTATTCTGGCTTATTTCCTTTAACATAATGTCTTTAAGGTCCATCCATACTATAGCCTGTGTCTGAATTTCATTCCTTTTTAGGGCTGCATAGTATTCTGTTGCGTGTTTCCACCCCATTTTGTTTATACGCTTATTTGTTGATGGACATCTGGGCAGTTCCCACCGTTAGCTGTCACGAGGAGTGCTGCTGTGAACATGGGTGTGGATACATCTGTTCGAACCACTTCCCCCTTCGAAAGTGGGCTCTATTCTCACCCCAATATGGTTGGTATAGGTTCTGGGACAACTTCAAACCTCCTCCTTCCTCCTAGAGGTCTTCCCTGGCGCCCCCTCTTTAAAAGAGCCCCCCACTCCTGCTGCCACTCTCCAGCCCACTCCTTGCTTTTCTATTTCTCATAGGAGTTCTCTCCATCTGATATCTTAGATATCGATCTGTTGATTAACCATCTCCAGGGACTGCTATGTAAATTTCAGGACAGCCTGGATGGGCCTTGGCTCCATTCTGGCTCTTAGAAGAGTGTTTGGCCTACAGTAGGTGCTCAGTAAATACGTGTTGAATGACGTAGTGACAACTGTCTGCCTTACCTCTACCTGTCTATCGCCACTGCACCTGGACCACAGCTGGGGCCCCAACCTAGTTTAAGAAACATACCTGTAAGACAGGTACAAAAGCCAGCAGCCCTATCCTCGAGTCTTCTGGACAAACACCAGTGTAGGTACATCTGTAGCCAGAGGCCTGAGCCGAGCTTTTGAGTTGCTGGACATTTTGAACAACCCAGGTGGAGAATCACTGAATCACCTTGCCCTTCCTAGGACTCAGTCTGACACAGGGCCTTGATGCCCCAGGTCTGGAGCAAGTTCTGACTCACACCTGCTAACAAAGGTGAGTCAGGCTTCAGTGAGGACAGCACAGGACACGCGACAGTCTCGTTTCAAAACAAACCCACCTCCTCTGTTTGCTTCAAGTTGTTTTATGCAAAAACATTGCCTCGTGGTGTCCACTGGCTCAGTGGACTGCTGCTGCCTGCCGGATGGGTTTGTTGGGAGAACTTTTCCTTCTCCCTCTTTCTCTCTTTTCTTTCCTCTTCTTGTGGTTTCTCAAAGATCCCCACTTATGTCCAGACCAGCTGTGGTGGCAGAGGGATAGCCCTGCCTCCTTCAGCATTTAGCAAAGCAGAAAGCCCCAGGGAGCAGGCTGGAAATGGGAAGTGCCCCCTGACCCTTCCCCCTGGGCACTACACTCAGCCTCTCACTTTTTTTTTTTTTTTTTTTTTAGATTTTATTTATTTAGGGGCGCCTGGGTGGATCAGTGGGTTAAAGCCCCTGCTTTCGGCTCAGGTCATGATCCCAGGGTCCTGGGATCGAGCCGTGCATCGGGCTCTCTGCTCCTCGGGGAGCCTGCTTCCTCCTCTCTCTCCCTGCCTGCCTCTCTGCCTATTTGTGATCTCTGTTTGTCAAATAAATAAATAAAATCTTAAAAAAAAAGATTTTATTTATTTATTTAACAAGAAGAGACACAGCGAGAGAGGGAACACAAGCAGGGGGAGTGGGAGAAGGAGAAGTAGGCTTTCCGCAGAGCAGAGAGCCCGATGTGGGGCTCGAGCCCAGGACCCTAGGACCATGACCTGAGTTGAAGGCAGACGCTTAGCAACTGAGCCACCAGGTGCCCCTAAGCTCTCACTTTGTCTGAGGTTGAAGGGGACAAAAATGAATGCCCTTTTCCAACTCACAGACCTATTATTTGGTTTCCTACTAGTTTGTGTATGTTAGAAATTAGCTATCCACTTGCTCCCCAACTAGCTGTGTAAACTTGGACAAGTTCCTAAACTCCTCTGGGCCTTAAGCGTCCTCATTTCTAGAATCAAGCAGTTGGAGTGACAACAAATCACAGCAAAAACGAGTGTCATGAGCAAGGGGAGGACACTGATGAGCTGGAATTCCACAGAACTCATTCTGGAAGGCTCTTGGCAGGAAATTGCTGGAGTCCCAGCTCCACTCTGATGTTTTTGGCTCCTAGATCTATCCGCAGAAATCCTGGAAACTGGGGTCCTAGTGGTGGGAAATAAGGCAGTTTATCTCAAAGCAGGGGTTTCTCTTGGGGCATTTTGCCCTCGGGGCACGTGGAGATGTCTGGAGATAGTTTGGTTGTCCCAGCTCAAGAGAGGGCTGCTAATGGCCTCTAGTGGGTAAAGGACAGGGACAGTGCTAACCCTCCCACGGTGCACAAGGCAGCTCCACAACAAAGGACAGCCCAGCCTCGAATGTCAGTAGGGCTGAAACTGAGAAGCGGTGCCCACTGGTGGGTCTGGCCCGAGTCATCTGTAAAGGCTCCTTTACTCTGGCGCGCCCACCCCTTCACTTCAACTTAGGGACTGGATTCCAGGCCAGGACTTCTGCCGCGACTCTTGTCCCAGCAGAGGTTCCCTCTGTACCCGAAGCCCCTTCCACCAGGTGCTTGTTGGTTAACCCACACGGATCCCTGGGCTTCGGCTGTGATTTCTGGATTTCATTCACTCACTCAACAAGATTTCCTGAGCACCCCTCTGCCCCGATCCTGCTGTAGATGGACAGGATAGGCCGTCATACCCTCGGCTCCCATGCCTTCCCCAGATAGAGGTTTGAAGGACAGCAGAGGGGTCCCTCCAGCCGGCTCAGGGGTGTGGGTGAGCAGGGACTCGAACGTAGCACCATCACCGGGGACTCCCTCCGAACCACATCCCTGTGAGTTTGCGCCCATGCTCCCAGGGCGGCCGCTGTGTGCGAGTGACCGAGCTCCGGAAATCCCAGGGCTCTGGATCAGTCGGGAGACCCTGCCCTTGCAGCTGCTGTTGACCGGAATGGGGGCTGGCAGGACTGTGGGCTCCAAAGGAAACTTCGCAGGGAGCGGGGGCAGGAGGTTTACGAGCAAACCCTTACAGTCTTGAATATGGCTTAGGCCTTCTGGTTGGCTCAGACACTGCTACCTCTGCTTCTTCCTCCTCACTCTCCTTCCCTTATCCCACGTTGCCAAGGTCACCCTTGCTCACTTGACTTTCCCTTCCCTCCTTCTCCGGCCCCTCCCGAGACGCGGTCTCTGTCTCCTGAGCAGAGATAAGCTTCCTTGAGCGGCATGTAGAGGTCCATTTCCTCAGAGGACACTTGGAACCATCAGTACCCCTCCCTCTCCAGACCTCTCCTCCCCCATCAAATGCACTTCCTGTTGGTTCCCGCCTCCCCGTTCCCCTCATCCCATCTGAGTCTGGCAAAAACTTTCTTGGCCAAACTTGCCCCCCACCCTCCTGAGGCTGTCATGGAACTCTCCAGAAGCCTAGCCGTTCATCACAAGGCAGCCTGGTAGGTTACTGGTAGAGGTTCTCCATTGTTTCGCAGCTGCGTGACTTTGGACCTGCTACTTGATCTCCCTGGGCTTCAGTTTCCTCCTCTCTAAAATGTGCGAAATGTTTGTCCCTTCACTTCTCTCCTGCACTGGCTGCCCTGTGGGCTCTGGAGTCTGTGTCCCCAGATCTCTCTGCTATCTATGCTCATGTGAGCCACTTTATGGGACAGAGCAGTGTGCAAAATGGCTCCTGCACTCCAGCATTTTCTTAGAACCAGAACCTCCTTCTGTGTGGTCCATAGACGGGGCCGGTCTGCTGAATTTGATGAATTGGCTTTATGTCTTTGGAATCCAAGAAAATGTTGGACGAGTGCTTTGTATGTCTCTGCTTTTTTGTTTCCTTTTTCTAGTATTCTGTGCCTGTAAATGATTGGAAAATAAAAAGAAACGGGTCTTGCCGCTTAGCTAGACCCAATGGCTCTCGCCCTATGTCATGCTCCTCTCTGGCTTTCCCCCTCGACCACCTTCTTCACGTCTAACCACAGGGAAACAGAGGTTTATACCCAATAAACAAAAAAGCAAGCAAACAAAACAAAACCTTTTGTAGATGGAGCCTCTGCTAGATTCTATGACCTCAAGTGAGTTTCAAAGCTTGAGTTGGGAGAGAGAGAAAGTAACTTGTCTTATTTCCAAATTATACTCTTGTGAGTAGACAATGAAGCAGGAGCCAGAAGCCCTTGTTTCAACACAAGTGCTCATAAAATGTGAGTTGGATGTAACATGTTCCCTCTCTGGGCCTTGGTTTTCACACAATGACAGGATTCTGGAGGGGGGGAGAAGAAAGCAGTGGAATACAGAGGTTGAAGTAAAAGAATCTGGATCTGGTCTGCTTCAGGTTAAACTGTGTCACCGCTAAGTGGTTGTGACTTTGGGCAAGCCACTTAGCTTCTGGAATCCTCAGTATACATTTTAAAAGATTTTATTTATTCATTTTATTTCATTTTTAAAAGACTTTACTTATTTATTTGACACACACACAGAGAGAGAGCGCACAAGCAGGGGGAGTGGCAGGCAGAGACAGAGAAGGAGAAGCAGGCTCCGTGCTGAATAGGGAGTCCAATACAGGGCTTGAGTCCAGAGATCATGACCTGAGCCTAAGGTAGATGCCTAACCTACTGAGCCACCCAGCCGCCCCTCTTTATGCATTTTAGAGAGACAAAGAGCAGGGGAGGAGAAGGAGAGGTAGAGGAAGATTATCTCCAGCAGATTCTGCACTGAACCCAGAGCCCGATGAAGAGCTCCATCCCAGGACCCTGAAATCATGACCTGAGCTGAAACCAAGAGTCAGTTGTTCAAAGGACAGAGCCACCCAGGTGCCCCACGTAAGCTTCAGTACTTTCATCCATAATATGGAGTTAACGTAATCTCTGGTCGCATGGGGCTGTTGGGGTGTTCCAATAATGCTTAGCATAGTGCTTTGCAAGTAGAAGGCACTCAATAAAATTTAGCTGCTGTCATCAGAATTCCTGCTCAGAACATCCGGGCGGGCGCTCTGCCAGAAGATGCTCTCGGCTCTGCTGGGTCTTGCGCCCAGACACCACCGAGCGTCCCAGCCGTCCAGACCCAGGCCGGTCCGACTCTTCCCATTGGCTGAGAGTGGAGCCAATCATGAAACCGGAGCGCTCGACTGTCGCTGATTGGAGGAGACGAAGGAGCCTCGAGGACCGGCGCTGTGCCTCTGGATAGGATCGTGGGACGGAAGGACAGTGGTAGCAAAGCCGGTGAAATCAGAGCAAAGTCTCTAGTTTAAGGACAAGTATTGCATCGTATCAGTGTCAGATTTCTTCATTTTCATAAATGAACTGTGGTTCTGTAACATGTGAATAATGGAGGAACTCGGCTAAAGGTGACACAGAAACTCTTGGGACCATGTGTTCAGTTCTTTTGGAAATCTCAAATTATTTCTATATAAAAATATCCGGGGGAGGAGGTGGTCGGGGAGGGGAGAAAACAGTACAGTTTAGACTGTCTGCCATCCTCCTCCAAGATACGTTAATATTATAGTCGTGCACTTTATTTGGGGGGGGGGTGTTATTTAAACTTTTAAGAACTCTATATATATATATATATATATATATATATATATATATAATTACTTGCCATGGTACCAAGTTCATCAGATGGAAAAAGTTGTTGAATCTCTTTCCATCCCTTGTCTCAAGTGACCCAGTTTCCTTCCCTGGAGAAAAGTTATCTTACAAGTTTCTCGTGTATCTTTCCAGAATATGCAAGCAATCTGTGATGTGTGCTGTGCATGTTTGGTTTTGTTTTATTCCACAGTGTACTTTGGGGATTGCTTCATATGCGTGAAGAACTTCCTCATTCTTTCTTTATTGCTACATAGTATTCCATTTAATTAATTTATGTAGCTGGTCTCCCCTGGATGAACACTTAGATAATCTTCTACTCCTCTGCTCTTACAAACAGTGCTGCAATAAATCAGCCCGTACATTAGTTCACGTGCGTGGGAGGCCATCTGAAGAATAAATTCCTAGGAGCTGTGCATATATCTTGGAGAACAGGAAAAGCAAAGCTCCGCCAAATTTTTCCCATTCAGGACTTGAGAGGTGAGAAAACATATTCCCGAGCGCCAGCATTTTGTTTTGGAAATGCCACGTTCAAGGCAAGACTTATTTCTCCAGCACAACAGAGGCAAGAGGGCATGCTTCAAATAGCTAATCTGCCGATAATAACCTCCTGAAAGCAGAGAGGCAGACAATAGCACCAATAGTTTGCACACTTGAGAAATGACTTGAAGGTAATTGGGGCTGGTAGCCATCTGCCTGGGTCTTTCTTTCAAGAGCCAACACATTTATTCCACCCGGGCACGAGGAGAGCCCCACATTGGCATCAGCAACGATCAGCACGCTCTGTGGTCATTCTACGGGGTCATTCTAGGAGGTGGTGTGTTTCCCTTACTGCCCTCTGAGCTGGCCTGGAAGAAAGAGGCTTCCTGACCCTTTTCCTTTGCCTGCCAATGGGAGAAGAGGGCTCTCCCTCTGCTTGCTAGTTAAAAAAAAAAAAAAAAAAAAAAAAAATCTTAAAGTCTTTTCTGTGGCTTGTGAAATCGAATTTTTCATTCCACTTGGAAAGAAAGACTTTATTTCATCAGTTCATGAGTGGTTTTTTTTAATCAGTCCCAGCTGGGGGCAATTGTCTCTGCTGTTCGCAAGTCTATCCTACAAAACCCAGAGTGGGGACTCTGCAGCCAAAAGATTTATTGATAATTAAGAAGCACAATACGATTATAATACCTACTGTGTTTGGAGAATTTATTGCTTTACGTGTATTGCCACCCTTAATTCTACAACAACCTTGTGAGATAAAGCTGTTATTATGTGGGGCGCCTGGGTGGCTCAGTGGGTTAAGCCTCTGCCTTAGCTCAGCTCATGATTTCAGGGTCCTGGGATCAAGCCCCGCATTGGGCTCTCTGCTCAGCAGGGAGCCTGCGTCCCCCTCTCTCTCTGCCTGCCTCTCTGCCTACTTGTGATCTTTCTCTCTGTCAAATAAATAAATAAAATCTTAAAAAGAAAAAAGCTGTTATTCTGGACCTGTTCTAGAAAGAAAAAACTGAGGTCTGCAGAGATTAAATTATGTCCAAGTTTTTGCAGCAGGGAAATAGCAGAGAATCTGGATCTATGTGCAAAACAAATGCTCTGGAACATAGTATCACTGTGATTTTCAACCAGGGGTGATTTTGCCTCCCAGGGGACATCTGACAATGTCTGGAGACATACTTGGTTGTCACAACAGAGTGGGGAGTGCTGTTAGCGTCTATCGAGGAGAGGCCAAGGGGTGCTGCTGCATATCCTACAGTGTACAGGACAGATCCCCAGAGTAAAGAATTTTCCAGACCCAGATGTCAAAAATGCCACATTTGAGAAATCTTGTGATATACGGATAGGTAGTCCCATCCAAGGCATTTCAGATGTATGTTTATATCCTGTATTTTTTCTGGGATCCATATAGTCAAATTAAATGCAGTATGATTAACGTTGTGAGAATTTGAACTCCACATGGTTTTTTTTGAAAATTTAAAAATAAGCATTTAAAATAATGTTATATAAGTTATTAAAAATGTCTGACCTCAAAATTTGATGTATTGTGAGTTTCCTCTCAAATTGGTCAAGAAACACAATTTTGGAGCTAACAAGGTGAGTGGAGTATAAAGTGTTTATGGTATGGCCCCATGACAATGCTGGTAAACTGGCAAAGAGAAACGTTTTGAATTATGAGATTTATTCAGTTGCAAATCCCTGGCAAAAAAAACACAGGCCCTGTGTGGATAACCGAATGGAAGAATGGCAGGCAGATTTTTATGTGCCTATAGGCACATAAATATTTTTGATTTATCTCAATCTATATGGATTTGCTATAAACTATCCTTTAACCAATACCCTAGGCTCGTGCATAATTCTTCACAAATTATTCCTCAGATAATTTGCACTTATCAAACTTGTAATTATCTCAACAAATACGAAGTTGTCTTTGAATGGGGCTATTTCCATAGCATACAAAGCTGGATAATTTTAGATTGTTCCTGTGTGTGAGTCTCCCGGAACGTCTGTGGGCATCTGGAGGCGAAAAGTATGTTTATTCTTTAGTGAAAATGATTGCCTTTGTCGTGAGAGATGCTGGAAGACAGGATGGAATGGCCCAGACCTTGCAGCAGATGTCAGTGGAAATGCCTCTTCAATCTCAGATGTTCCTTGAATGCTCTTTGTTAATGGGAGCTACAGCAGGGACGGTGAGGGGACACTGCCATCATGACCGAGGACCGCTTCGTGGCTCCCCTCTTATATCTGGGCCTATTCTCATCTCAGCCAATGAGTCACAGCGAGGAACAATGCGTTTTTCCAAAGATAGAGAAGAAAACAGGGGTCGGCAAACTTTTTCTGTGAAAGGGTGAGATATTAACTATTTTAGGCTTTGAGGGGCAGATGGCCTCTGTTGGAATTACTAAACCCTGTCCTTGTTGTGTGAAAGCAGCCATAGACAATAGATACATGAATGAGCGTGGCTGTTTTCCAATAAAGCTTTATTTACAAAGGCAGGCCGCGGGCCTTGTTTATCACACCCTGGAGTAAAGCGTAAATATATAAAGATATAGATAGGAAGGGATAGAAACAGATACTTGGATTGTGGCAGAGAATGTTAATTGCCTCTTTACCATCAATTTCCCCTTCTTCTTTAAGGACGGAGCCTCCATGCTGTAGAGGCCAGTAATGCCTCCAGAGATGCATCTCTACATCCTCATCGCTCTTTCCAATTAAAGGTGACTCTTGAAGTGAAAGCAGAAAACATAGATGAGATGTCTGGGAATGCTCTGTCAAGAGACCTCATCTAGCCAGTAGGTGATATTTTGCCTTCCATTTTTCTCTTTTTTCCTGCTTGGAACATGGGAATGATCACTGGAACTCAAGTGGCCATTTTGTGACTTAGAGGGCAAGTCCAAGAACATGTCAGAAACCTCATCTATCTATCTACCTACCTACCTTCCTCCCTTCCTTCCTTCCTCCCACCTTCTTCCTTCCTTTCTTTCTTTTTTCTTCCTTCCTTCCTTCCTCCTTCCCTCCCTCCCATTCTTCCTCATTCTTTTTTCCTTCCTTCCTCACTCCTCCCTCCCACCACTTCTCCCTCCCTCCCTCCTTCCCCTTCCTTTCTTCCTTCCTTCCTTCCTTTCTCCCAGTAATCTCTACACCCGGTATGGGGCTCGAACTTATGGCCCTGAGATGAAAAGCCACATGCTCTACGTACTGAGCCAGCCAGGTAACCCGGAAAACTCATCCCTTTACATCCTTGAGCCAATTAAGCCCATGGTAGCTGACCCCTGGACTTCTTGTTATATAGAGGAAACAACCCTTATAAGCTTAAGCCACTGTTAAGTCAGATCTCTACTTGTTGCATAACCAAACTTCTGCTACATGTCGATAAGGATCACAGGCATAGAGGGTCTGGGTGGCTCAGTCGTTAAGCCTCTGCCTTCAGCTCAGGTCATGATCCCAGGGTCCTGGGATCAAGTCCCACATCAGTCTCCCTGCTCAGTGGACAGCCTGCTTCTCCCTCTCCCTCTGCTGCTCCCCCTGCTTGTGTGCTCTTTCTCTTCTCTCTGTCAAATAATTAAATAAAATCTTTTAAAAAAATTAAAAAATGAAAAATAAAAATTTTTTTTTAAAAAAAGGGATAACAGACATACAAGTCAGCTTACAAATGCTAGAAGTCACAGTAAGTTAAGGCTATTAACTATAAAGGGGCAGGATTTATTTATTTATTTATTTCTGATGTCCTCTAAGAAATAGACATTTATAAAACATTTTCCTTTACCAATAACAGAGTAGAATTTTAAAAAATCCCATCTTATGTTCTTGTCTCACACACACAAAGAAAAAAGTAACTATGTGAGGTGATGATTATGTTAATTAACTTGTGATAATCATCTCACCATGTACACACTTAGGAAATCCAGTTGTACATCTTAAATACATACAACTTTTATTTGTCTATACCTCAATAAAGCTGAAAAAAATCCTCATTATGTTTCACCAAATATTCTAGCTTTTTTTTTTTTTAGTACTATCACTATTTTTATTATTTTTTAAATTAACATGTAATATACTGTTTGTCTCAGGGGTACGGGTCTGTGATTCGTCGGTCTTACACAATTCACAGCGCTCACCATGGCACACACCCTCCCAGTGTCCATCCCCCAGCCACCCCATCCCTCCCATCCCCCCTCCCCTCCAGCAGCCCTCGGTTTGTTTCCTGAGATTACGAGTCTCTTAAGGTGTGTCTCCCTCTCTGGTTTCATTTTGTTTCATTTTTTCCTCTCTTCCCCTATGATTCTCTGCCTTGTTTCTTAAATTCCGCATGTCAGTGAGATCATATGATCATTGTCTTTCTCTGGTTGACTTACTTTGCTTAGCCTGATACCAAAGAGTCAGGCTTTATGACTGAAGACTGAGTCTATCAGATCTGGTGGCCAATCCTGACTCCAGTATTGACCCTGGATAATTACCCTCTTAATGCCTCAGTTTCCTTTTCTGCAAAACAGGAATAATATTACATGGTGTACAGTATGATTGGAAGACCACAGATAAATGCATACATATGTACGTACATAGTGCCCCCCCAAGTAGTCTAATATCATTGTTACGGTTACCATTAATTGTTGGTCTGGTGAATGGCCATTCATTTCTTTGAAAGAAGGATGTAGTTGAGACCAGTCAGTGATGACATTTCTTCTCCACCACTGACTTTTTGGGCCTCCCCGCCATTACCAGAACAATACATGGAAATCCACCCACAATCTCCGGGTTTTTAGAAGTTATTATATGTCTGACAGAGGGCTAGGTTCTGAGTTCCAAGATGAATAAGACAGTTCCTATCTTCAGTGAGCAGCAACAACCTGCAAAACAATTAAACACACACAAAAAAGAAAGTGTTGGGTGGATGTTAGAAATGCA
Source organism: Enhydra lutris kenyoni (assembly GCF_002288905.1). Lineage (NCBI taxonomy): Eukaryota > Metazoa > Chordata > Mammalia > Carnivora > Mustelidae > Enhydra > Enhydra lutris. Next base: position 8,175,809 of record NW_019154090.1, on the reverse strand, counting down.
ACTGGGGTGCGGTGAGGAGATGCAAGGGGTTTGGTTCTACTCTGTTGGCTGGAAAGGCTCTGCCAATGTAGAGGAAGTGGGATCTAAGACATGAATAACAGAGAGGGTGGCTTTTAAAATATTATCTGTTATTCACAGCCAAAAATAAAAAGAGGAAGAATCTGAAAATCAGTGGTATATTAAATATTGTTCCTTTTCCCCTTCGATCTACTCTTCAATCTTGTCCTTCCTGCTCTGTGGTGGCCCTTTCTGGATTCTACTGACAGACTCCCCTGCTCCGGTTTCCACTTGGGTTTGGCCAGTGGAAGGCCCCTGCTGGAGACTGGGGTAGGGGGACAGTGAGGTTGGAGGGGGGGCGGGGAGGTAAGGGGGGTAGGGAGGTAGAGGGGCCAGCGAGGTCCAGTCGGGGTGAGGCGGGTTTTTCCCCAGCTCCCTGCCTGCCCCCGGTTGTCTGCTTCCTAAACGGAAGGTCATAGCTGTGATTCGGGGGCTTTCTCCCTCGATGACTTTCTTCAGGTCCTGGCAACCACACCCTACTTTTTTTTTTTTTTTAAAGATTTTTTATTTATTTGACAGACAGAGATCACAAGTAGGCAGAGAGGGAGGCAGAGAGAGAGGGGGAAGCAGGCTCCCCGCTGAGCAGAAAGTCCAGTGCGGGGCTCGATCCCAGGACCCTGGGATCATGACCTGAGCCGAAGGCAGAGGCTTTAACCCACTGAGCCACCCAGGCACCCCCACACCCTACTTCGTGTCTCCTACCCTGGGGGACAGCTGCAGTTGCCATGATTTTGCTAGCCTCCGAGCGTTTTCCATTCTGGATTTCTTTCTCTGAACCATGCTCACCCTTGAATTTCTCCCTTAGACACCTGTCCTATTTCGGGAGGGTCTCTGGTTTTTGTTCCGATCCTGACCAGCGAACCCAGTTGCCAACAAGGGCAAGATCTGAGTGGAGAGCGACCAAGCCCAGGGCGAGAGAGAAGAGTGGGGCCTGTGGCGCTCAGGAGAGCGCCTGGAGTGGTGGGTGCTTCTTGGCTCTGGTGGCTCATGCCACTGAGATGGCCTTCGGGTTGCCAGACCTTCTGATCGGTGGGTGAAGCTAAAAATACACATTTTAAAAGAAGGAATTTCCCCCATTTATAAAACACTCTGGGCCAAAGAAAACATTTGAAAATGACCTGTGGCTGCCGCCACCGCCCTAAGCGTGTCAGCCCCCATCGTCAGGGGCACGGGTCACACCGTGAGTGTGTGAATGATTGCTGCCTCTCGCAGGCTTGGCCTGCAGTAATTCCTTTAATGCGAGGTTACCCGAAGCTCTGCTCTTCTCCTTACAGAGATGAGGACACTCTGCAGACTTTCAGAGAGGTGAAATGAGTCCACAAAGGCCGTACCCAGCTAAGAAGCCATGAGATTTTGGAGCCTGAGCGCCTCATCTGAGACTCACCCTTTTCTTCTTCTCCTTCTTCTTCTCCTTCCCCTCCCCCTCTCCCTCCTTCGATCGATTTGTTTGTTTATTTATTTATTTATTATTTCTAAAAAAATTTAAGTAATCTTTATGCCCAATGTGGGGCTTGAACTCATGACCCCAAGATCAAGCCTGGCACTTCCCTCACATCTTCTTCTTGATTATCTGGGTCACCTTGAGGGAGGCACTGGGCCTCAGCCTTTCTTATCTCTTTCTATCTGGGTCTGATTCAACCATTTTTTAAAAGATTTATTTATTATTTGTTTGAAGGAGAGAGTGCGTGCAAGTGGGGGGAGGGGCAGGAGGCGAGAATGTCGAACGGGGCACGATCTCATGACCCTGAGATCACGACCCAAGCTGAAGTCAAGAGTTGGCCTCTTCACCAACTGAGCCACCCAGGTTTTTTTTTTGTGTGTGTGTGTGTGTGTGTGTGCTTTGCTATAGCATCTGTAGGAAACTAATGGAAAAGCTATTGTAGAATTTTGGTCTTTGTCCCAAGAGCAACTGGGGGGCATGGCAAGAATTTAAGCAAGATGGCGAAGGCGCTGGTCATGTCTCTCTGGCCACAGTGGGAAGGATGGGGGCGGGAGGAGAGGAGGCAAGAGAGCATGCAGGGAGACTAGTTAGGTGACTGAAGGCTGCTCATTAAGAGGTGCCAGTGAGACTAGTTAGGCGGCTGAGAGGGATAGGAGACTGCAAGGAGACTAGTTAGGAGCCTGATGTGGTTTCCCAGGGGAGAAATGACAGTAGCTTGGCTTAGGGTTTGAGGGTTAAAGATAAAGCCACATGAATGGAGTTCGAATCGCTTATGGGGAGTGAGAGAGGCATGCCAGCAGTGGCTCTGAGCGTTCTGGTTTGCTCACCTGGGAGGATGGTAGTGCCGGTCACCAAGCAGGTGAACCCCGAGGAAGACGGGATCCCACTCAACCCAGGATCTGAACAGTCACCAGGGTGAGGTTCAATTCAGTCAAACAAACACACACACAACAAAGCCCTTGTTATTTACATCAACAGGATTGAAATAAGTACATTCTGTCATGTTTTTGCCTTCTACAAAATATTATTTCTGGGGGGTCAAGTACAAATCAGCAAAAGGAGACCGACCTTCTTCTTAGGAACGACTGCTTGGTAACCCATTGAATGGATGTAGCTTAATTTATTAAACCAATCTCCTATTGATGCATTTGTTTCCAGGTTTTTTGTTTTTTGTTTTTTTTTAAAGGAGGTTAAAGACTTTTATTTTTATTTTTACTTATTTATTTGTTTGACACACACAGAGAGAGAATATAAGCAGGCAGAGCAGTAGGCAGAGGGAGTGGGAGAGGGAGAAGCAGGCTCGCTATGAGCAGGGAGCCCACTGCAGGCCTTGATCCCAGGACCCTGGGATCATGAGCTCCGCTGAAGAGACGCTTAACTGACTGAGCCACTCAGGAGCCCGTTTCCAGGTTTGTTTTATTTATTTATTTATTTGACAGAGAGAGAGAGAGAGATCACAAGTAGGCAGAGAGGCAGGCAGAGAGAGGGGGAAGCAGGCTCCCGCTGAGCAGAGAGCCCGATGCGGGGCTCCATCCCAGGACCCTGGGATCATGACCTGAGCTGAAGGCAGAGGCTTTAACCCACGGAGCCACGCAGGTGCCACCTGTTTCCAGGTTTTCAATGATTTGATTGCAGGTTTTTCACATATTTCTTAAAACTTGACCCACTAAAAGAATTATGTGCATTTTTACATTGGAATCTGCTATACACACACACAACACACACACACTTACACACCAAAAAGTTTGACCAATGTTTACCCTTCCTGCGTGTTACACATCCTATCCTACCTTATCTTATCCTATCCTATCCAAAAAGTGTTATCTGGGATTCACTAAATTGCTCTCACCAGCTGCTGATAGGTCACAACCTGCAGTTTGAAAAATAGACACTTTCAGTGCCTGTTTATAAATAAATGGGCAATTTATTTCTTAACTCTTAATAATACTTTATTAATGCTTTATTTATTAAGAAAATACTTATACTCTGTATTGTTTGAACATTTGATGAAGAACAAGTTATTAAATCTTTACAAAGTCCCGATGGGATAGGAGTATTTATTCTGCCCATTTTCCAGATATGAAAACTGAGGCATGGAGAGGCCAAACAAGTGTCGAGGGCTACAAGCTTGTATGGCAGAGAGTTTCAAACCTAAGTGATCTGACTGCGTTTATGCTCTTACCCATCAGCCCACATAGTCTTAGGAATTGATGTGAGACCAACCAGTTATTTAGAAATGTATGTTTCTAAATAGCCTCATTCAGGGTATATTCCTCCACAAGATGTTTTAACAGGACATGACCAGTGGACGCTGTTATTCAATACTTTGCTGACTATAGAAGCCAGACAAAAACTCCCCAAATTTACCAGTCTCCTCCAGAAACTCAGCATCAGTCACACACACACACACACACACACACACACACACACACACACCCCTCAAACCCCAAATGTAATAAAAAAACAGAGGTACTTCTTATTCAGAGGCAGTAGGGAGCTTTGCCATTATTTATTGATTTCCCCCCAAAGTTATCAAGTTCTAAAGCCTAATTATTGGTGTAATAGTTAGCCGAGATGTTAGGAGAATCGTAAGCCCCTTTGGCTAATGCATGGCATATGTCGGAGGGATTCAGCTAATTCACATATCTGTCTGCACTATTAATAGAGAAGGTTACATGCCAATTATCCAGGCTTCAATCAGCCTGTTTGGATACAATAGAGGCAGTGTTCACACACTTGATGTGCCACATTCCTTCTAGACATCAGAAGCAGCTGGTCCAGATAAAGACCACTGGGGTTTCGATATTTAGGAACCACGTCCACGGAAGAGCTGGAATTGAGACTTGATCGCTACATCTTGACTGAAGGTTATCTTTAAGTTGGATTCTTTTGAAAAATGCCTAGTGGGTTTGCAGTTCACCGGTCTTTAATCGTTTCCTGCTCAGACTTGTTGGGTGGGTGGGTGGAGATGCTGAGGCAGAAGAGAGAGACAAAGGCACAGAGAGCTGAACCGAGGAAGGAGAGAATCATAGGAATGGGGAATGGATTCCAGCAAAATAAGGAACCTGCCCATATTCTTGAGTCCAGTTTTAGAATCAAACAGGCTAAGATATTTTTCCCTCTAGGATTTTGACCTTGTGTGTTGAAAAAATACACGTGTCTCTGTGTGTGTATGTACATTTCACCTCTATTTTTCTTCCCCTTTTCCATTTATTATTATTATTTTTTTTCCTCTGCTCCAGAAACTGGATTGGAAGTGCTGCATTCGCATCAGAAAATGCTGCTTCCGGTGGTATTTTTAACCAGGAACAGAAGCAGAAGTGTCTGGAATCACCTGAGAAAGCCCCAGCTCTCCAGAGAGCTGTTCTCGAATTTTGCTGGCACAGAGCACTGGATCAGTGATCAGGGAGTTAAAATGGCAGCTGTTGGGGGCTCGAGGGGGGAGGGAAGGCAGATACCTGAGACTCACCAGCCATTTTTCCTATCCTTCCCCTTCCCTCCGCATCTCAGATCGCAGTATGAAATCAGAGCTGCTGCCCACTTGCCTCAGGTCACACAGGCCTACACTGGCACAAGCGTAAACAAACAGTCCCCAACAGCCAGCCCCAGGTCTGCCTCCCAGGCTCGATGGTCGCCCTTCCTGACATGACCCAAATACAGCAGCAGACCGCCATACCTTAAAAAAAAAAAATTACCAGCAGCATAGACAAGAGGCAGATACGAAACGCCAGCCTTGTTTTGTGCGCGACTGCACTCAGTGTGTATTTTTTCCCACCCTCCCAGATGAAAATACAGTAATTAACTCCGTGCAGAAGGGGGAGGGGGAGGGAGGGAGGAAGCTCTTTTTTTTTTTTTTTTCCTTTCCCCAGACTTGAAAAGAAATTCTGGCAGATAATTTGGCTGAACATGAAAAGACAGAGGCTGCTTAGAGCCGCCCAAAGAAAGTGCTAGGTTGGGGAGGCTCTGCAGGCTGAGTTGGTTATGTGACGGCGTGAAAAGCAGACATTTATCTGTTCCCATGGAGATGCGTTTTCTACTAGTCAATCAGACACTGAGGAGGTCAGACAATAGCCCCCGGATCCTTTTTGAATCCTGAGAGACCGTCAACTCTCCCTTTAACATTCCGCCTAAATTTAAAGGAGTCTGAAGGACGTCTCACCTAAACGAGTGACCTAAATGACGACACCTGAATGACGACACCTGCAGACGCAACCACTGTCATTGCAAGAGATCCAAAATAAGAAGAAACTCCATCTGTTAGTGAGGAAGACGGGGGCGGAACAGAGCACCCCCTCCCCCCTCCCAACTTCAAATCAGAGATTGTCCGGTCACCATCCTCATTGGCAAAAATTGGGCTTCCAAACATAACCCCTCCGTCCTCAATAAAATAATTCCCAAGATCGTAAATCAAATGCTGAGAATTTCCAAATGACCGTTGGAGAGGGAGCAGGGAGGGAGCACTTCCAACAGAACTTCGGGGAAGCAAGAAAATGCTGCCCCAGAGACAGAACCCCCTGAAACGCTGGAAGATTACGTTGTAAACTTCGCTCCTGGTATTCCCTTTGCCAGAAAATTGCCCTTGCAGAAATGATTCGGGCTGCTGTTTGACTGTATGTGTTTGTTATCAATCCCAGAAAACAGATCATGCTCCCTTGCAAAATATGTTTATCTCAGGAGGTAAATTGCAGGGTGAATGCCTGGAAACTGGGACTCCCATAAAGACTTTCTCAACAATGTTCTTTCCAGTGCGTCTCTTCCGACATAATTTTTGCGCATGCCTAAGGCAGAAGAAAATGTTAACAGAGGTCTTCCTAGAAGCTAATTGAGGAGGGAGAGGGTATTTCCAGGGGATCACCCTGGAGGTAGCGTATCTAATATGACTTACACAGAAGCCTCTTGGCAGGACGGCAGCATAACTGCAAACAGCAGACAGCCAAAGTCGGGATTTTTGTCATCAAGGAACTTCATTCTTATTAATGAAGTCATTCAAGTGCAGCTCAACTGCGCAAGGCAGGAAAGTAAATAGAAGTATGAGACCTGCGTCTACTGAGTCAGGCCTCTTGCTCGACTCTGCACTGCCATGTCGCAGAAGGCAGAGACTCCTGCTTCTCCAGGCTGGCTGGCTGGAACAAAGACACCAACCGCACACCTCGGAAAGCAATTTGGAGCAGTCTCAGCAAATAGCATTTAGGGGGAAGAGAAAAACCTGCGTATCTAATAACGTATAATATTCTATTTGTTAAGGAGGCAAAAGGCAGAAATTTACCTTGAACATTCTTGGGCGTTTCATTTCCCTGAAAAGACATGGCCCACGTTTCTCATGCAGGTGGGTCAATATTTGACCGTTTCCTTCTCTTATTTTCCCATTTTAGCTTTTTTCTTTTCCTTTTTTTTTTTTTTTAAAGGAAGCTCTATGCCCAATATGGGACTTGAACTCACGACCCTGAGATCAAGAGTTGAATGTTCCATTGACTGAGCCAGCCAGGCGACCCTCATCCTAGTTTTCAAAATTTTTAATAGAAACAATACATAATCCCTCTAAAAGGCTCAAACAATATAAAATCCAGGTAGAAATGTCCAAAGTTCCTCCTTCCCTTTATTCACCTCCACTAGCTCACGAGCTTACTAGAGATAGCTAATAAGTACTTTTAATAGTATGACACATATCCTTTCTGACATTAATATGGAAGTGTGCATATATATATATATAGAGAGAGAGAGAGAGAGAATGTGTGTGTATGTATACATAAACTCTTTGTTTTAAATATACCACCAGAATCATATTTGTAGACACTTGTACAACTTTTTTTTTTTTTTCACTTAAAGTAACTATCATGGGCAATTTTCTATAATGACATGCAGTTTAAAAAAATTAACTACAAATTTTGGGGAAAATGTAATACATGCTTCTGGTTAGGGGGAGATTCAAATCAGAGGGTTTGTGGGGAAGGGTAAATCTTCCCCTCCCCCACAGACAATCAGTAGTAAGTTTTCAGTGTATCATTCCAGAAATAGTCTACGCATAGATCAGCATATATGTATATCGAATACACCTTTCTTTGTCTTTACCTTGCATTTTTCACTCAGATCATTTGGACAGCATTTCGTGTTAGAAATAATGGGCTTTTAAATGGCGGCATAGTATTTCTTCGAAGGATGTTCCTTGCTGTATTTTGTTTGTCCCCCCAATGGACTTGGTATGGATTTCAGTCTTTGCTTCTGCAAACAGGGATGTAATAAACACCCAGTCTAATGCACACCCTGTGATTCTTCGCTTAAACACACTCACCGCTCTCTGAAAGCAGGAGCTTTACTCCACACCTGTCCTTAAATTGTCTTAATCCGAAGGAGAATTGATAGAATTAATTTTTTTAATGAGGGTTTAAAACAGAGAATTAATAACCCATTAAAAATCTATTATGAACACGTGCCCTTTCCTGTAGTTTTTAATCTTCCCTCCAGCTTGAGAGAGAGAGGCTCATGAGAAAGGGAAAAAAAAAGTCATATTTCCCTTTCACACACCCCCTTCCAACCCCACCCAGGGGCCAGCCTTGCCAAGATCATTGCGTTAGCGTGGCAGGCCTGTGTTACAAACGCCTGCTGTATATTGTGTAATTCTGTCCCATCTACTCTTTTCGCCGTGGGTTCAGAGAAGGATCGCAGCTCACTTTTATAATTTAGGTGCAGCTTCCTGTTCTTTTTTGTGTGCAAGAGTGAAGCCTTGGGGATTTAGAACAAAGTGTGTCCTTGGAAAGAAGTGGGTGGGATTTTGTGAGCGCAGTAGGTTGGGGAGGGAACTCCCCTCCCGGGGGAGGAGTCTGATTTCATTATACAGTTGGAAACCTGGTGAAATCATGTATACAACCGAATCTTTTTGCTCAGCCAGTGAGGTCTTTTTGTTCTTTGTCTTGCAGTGTGTACAGCAAATTTCTGTTACGCCTGGGAAGAAGGAAATTTGAGTTGAAGAGGAAGGCAGCTCCCTGCGCCTTATAACAAGCAATCTAATTGAAACATTTAATTCAGGAAGAGATGCGACAAGGCCAAAATGAAAGAGGAACCAGGCCTGCCAAGGTTCAGAGCAGGAAAACCGAAGAAGTTACCATCCCCAAGTTAAAAATTACGTGGGGCCCGGGAAATAGAGCGCCTGCTGTATTTGTCATTGAAATTCACAATCTTGTTTGCTGTTTATCTGGAGGCTCATGGAGCTCTCCTGCTGATTAGAAAAAAGGAGGCGAGGTCCAGGAAGAAATGCTAGTAATAAGAAAGGGAGGGATTAGAAGCCCCAGAGAGAAAGGGAGGTGTAAATAATATGTGGGCATTTGACAATCAGCACAAAAGAAACGAGAGACAAAGCCAAATGCCTGGTGCCAGAGATCCTCAAAACTCAAGTAGGTAACATTGCTGGGAAAATGTCCCAAAGAAAAAAGGAAAACAAAATCCCAGAAGATCTTTTTCCTTTGTGATGATGTAGTCGAATGGAGTAAATAAATGTTGGTTTTGCCATGGTGCTCCCGCGAGCTAGGCTGTATGTGAGGAAAGTAGCTTCAGAGGCACTTCCCAGGACAGCCTGAGCCTTAGGACAAGGTGGGGTGAAGTCGGGGACAGGAGTCTTCCACCAGAAAGGAGATGAGCCTGGGACAGAAGGAGGACGTAGTCGGGGTAGAATTCTCGTTCTCCCCATGAGCCCAATCTGTCTGGGTCACCTAGGTCCTTCTGCTCCTCTTTTCCCCCCAGGATTCTCCCTTGAGTGGACTTGCTTAGGAAAGAGGGAAAAGACATTTTTAGCCAAAAGCTAAGTAGGGTTAAGTTAAACTCCCCAGACAATGGCCTCCTTTTCCTGAGGCTGCCTGGTGCAGTTGAGTGTGACCCTTCCTAACTTCTTTACCATAAGATGAGAGAATACTACTACTAATGAGAAGTAAGATTTGTAGAATTCTTACAGGGAATAAGTTACACACTGATCCCTGTTATCCTCGGAGCCAGATGAGGTAGCCTAGTTCTGATGTCCATTTTGCAAATGAATGGAGAATGGGCCAAACCCCCAACTAGGAAATGGTAGAGGCAGAATAGAATTCTTTAAGGACCCTTGGCAATTACAGTCTGATGACTGAATCCAGTTCAATGCCTATTTTTGTAAATAAAGTTTTATTGGAACACAGTCATGCTCATTTGATTGTATATCACCTGTGACTGCTCTTGAGCGACAATGGCAAAGACACCATACCCTGCAAAGCCTGAAACATTTACTATCAATTCCTTTTCATGAAAAATGTGGAGATCCCTGATCTAGATGACCCAAGCCAGTGCACTTAACCCCATGTTTCCTTCTGCTCCCAAAGTGCCTTTTTATTTTTTCATTTTATTTTTTTTTTAAAGATTTTTATTTATTTATTTGAGAGAGAAAGCACAGAGGGAGAGGGAGAGGGACAAGCAGACTCCTCACTGAGCAGGGAACCTGATGCTGGGCTCCATCCCAGGACTCTGAGATCAAGACCAGAGCGGAAGGAAGACGCTTAACCTACTGAACCACCCAGGTACCCATTTTTATTTATTTTTTTTAATGTGATGGCAAAAAGGAAAGAGAACCTAAAATATCGGAAGTAGTAACAGTCATTGGAGAACGGAATCTGCTGTGAAGGGCGCCAGAATATTAAAAACAAACTTTTCTTCCTTTATCCCTTCTTTTGTCTCCAAATTTGAAAGTGCCTGTATTCTAAATTTAAAACGGTCAAAAAAACCTTCCTTGCCTTATCAGCTTTAACAAAACTTCCTGTCAATAAACTTATCTAAAGACCTAAATTTCTAGGGTAATTTCCAAAATAATGAAGAAATGGAATACAGAGTTTTAGGAGACATACATTTTTTTCCCCTGGTATATGTTATTTCCAAAGCTGCAAGTTGAGTAAGTTGTGAATGTAAGAAGCTATCAGATTTGATAGTAATAGCCATACTCTGGCCATGCGGAGCTTGGGATATAAACGTAGAGATTCTGTAACCAAAGGAGAATGCTCACTCAAGCATTGGTGGTTATTTTCTCTTCTTTCCTACTAACAAAAGTTGGAGATCTTGGAAATAGACTCATGTTGCCATATGAGCTAAGACTTCAGGTGACTCGGTTTCTCAAAGGTTTCTTCACTGCCCACATGCCAGGTACTGTGGACTGAAGAGTTCTGACTACGAGACCAAGATAACTCTACAAGGAAGGCATTATTATTTTATTTTCTCCATAAGAACCAAGAGATCCTGGGGCATCAGGTGTCCCAGCTGATATGTGATGGAATGACCTCAAAGTCCTGACCTCAAAATTCCACACTCTTTCCCCTCTAAGAGGAGGTCTGGTCACTGGTTATCCATCCTTGCATTTGATGAATTTTTTAAAAAAGATTTTATTTATTTATTTGAGAGAGAGAGAGCACAAGCAGGGGGAGCGGCAGAGGGAGAGAGAGAGGCAGACTCCCCGCTGAGCAGGAAGCCCAGTGACTCTCTCCCAGGACCCTAGGATCATGACCTGAGCCAGAGGCAGACACTTAACGGACTGAGCCACCCAGGTGCCCCAAGAGAGGCTAAATCTTTGGTGACACTGTTAGTCCTTCTATGCAGTCTCTAACTCCTGACCTCCAGATTTCACGTTTGGGAGACCATAATTTGTCTGTTTTTGCAGGCTATTCCATTACTTGGTACTGCATTGATCCCATGTGATACAAACCTTATGTCTGAAACTAGTGTCCTTATTTTACATTTAAGAAACCCAAAGTTCAGGGAGGTAAAAGGATTTGTCTAAGGTGCGTGCATCAAACCAAGTTTGCCTATCTCCAGTGACGTCCCTTGTTCCATTACCCTTGACGCTAACATATAAACTCTTGGCGTTTGGGGCTCAGTTTATCTATGTTAAAATTCTGTTAACCGAAGGAGAATGGACCCTAAGGGCAAATGGGTTATTTCTTCTTCCCTCCTACCAGAACCTGTGTTTAGTTTGGGCAGCAATGCACCCAGCTCTAACGGATGAAGGGTATTTGGTTTAAGCGAGTTACGGATCTTCTCCTTTGTGGGAAGTTTAACCCCCTAAATCATTTGATTCTAGGCTGGGTCTGGGTGGTGCGTGAGAGTCTGCATTTCTAACAAGCTCTCAGGTGACGCTGATGCTTTTATTCCATAGAACACACTTGGACTAACATTATTCTATACCAGAGGTTGAAAAACACTTTCTTTCTTTTTTTTTTTTTTTTAAGATTTTTATTTATTTATTTGACAGAGATCACAAGTAGGCAGAGAGGCAGGCAGAGAGAGGGGGGGAAGCAGACTCACCGCTGAGCAGGGAGCATGATGGGGGGCTCGACCCCAGGACCTTAGGATCATGATCTGAGCCGAAGGCAGAGGCTTTAACCCACTGAGCCACCAGGCGCCCCTGAAAAACACTTTCTATAAAGGGCCAGATAACAAATAATTTAGCTTTTGTGGGCCATGCAGTTCCTGTGGCAATCAATTACTCAAGTTGCTATTTCAGTGGCATGGAAGACGCCATAGAAAACACATAGATAAGTGGGTGGGACTGTACTCTAATACAACTTTATTTACAAAACCAGGTGGAGGGCCAGATTTAACCTGTGGGCTATCGTCTGCTGATGCCTGGTGTAGGCTAATCATGGTTCATCTCCTGGTCCTGGACCTATCTTCTCTGGAGGAACTACTGACTAAAAGCTGAACCAGTAGGGATTCTTGTAGGCAGGCAGGCCTGGGTAGGGCATGGGGTACCAGGCAAACTGTTGTAATCTAAGCCAGGTCAACACGGAACCATTCTTAGGTTATTTCTGGCAGATGTAGGCACTCCCCCACAGCCTAGCTACAAGTTATCATAAAATCTAGTCTGCCCAAATTTTGCTACTCTTATAGGCAAACATTCATCAGCAAAGCAGGCTTTGCTTTTATTCCAAAACAGCTTATAAAGCCTATTCTGGAAGCTTGATATTCTTTCTGGGGCTCTGGTCACACCCTGAGCGAAAGGTTCACTCACAGCAGGTGTAACAGTATTTCCAAAGGCAGGATTCCATGCTTTCTGGTCGGCATGACGTGGTCAGAAAACCTAACGAGTGGCTGGACATGGGACCAGTCAGGGAAGGAGTGGTGAAGGGTGTAGGTCAAGGACGGATTGCTGTATCCTATAATGCATTCTAGTCAACTCCCATGTCTTGAATATCTTTAATTTTACCAATGCAGACCCATTTCTAAGGTCATCAGGCTAGTTATCATCCGTCACCGGTCTCAGCAGTAAAACCCCTATTTCTGAATTGCAAGAAGCATGTGTCATAATGTTGCCGGAGTGTGGTCCTTCCTGTGGTGTGTTGGTTGGCTAGCTATCCCCCAACAGTGCATTCTCCATCGCCTGTTAGCTCACCGCCTCCTGCTGAGTTTCCACTAACTGAACTGCGTGCGGACGGCTTCTCGCACTGATTATATTGAAGTATTTTCAAGGACAGACTCTGTAATGAGAGGTAACCACCTGTGTCTGCTCCAGGGTGATTGCACGAAGCGAGATGATATATTTAAAATCGTCTCGTTTGGTGAGCCGTCAGCCCTCTGGCTTCCGTGCTTAGGTAAGTTTCTAACTCCACGCGGCAGAGGCACAGGCCGGGAAATGAGCACAGATAGAGGAGAAAACGTATCCTAGGCCCTGCTCTCAGCGAACCTGGGTGTTGCCTCCTAGCTGTGTGAACCTGGGTAAGTACTAATGCTCTCCAGCTGCGCCGCCCCTGGGGCGACTAGGGCGCTCCTGGTTTTGCTCTCTGGAGGCAAAAAAAAAAAAAAAAAAAAAAAAGTCGCGGCATCTGCAAAATGGGCACAATGGAGCTCGTGGCATGTAAGGAAGCCAGGCAGGTGAAACAGCCCAGCATCCATGCATCGTGAGATCTCAGTAAACTATCTGCTGTGACCCGCATTCTGATTTTCAGGCAAGATCCGGAGCTGACGTCCTTTTTCCTAAAAGACCGAGGCGGAGCCTGGGAGAGCAGTAGCCACGGGCAGCACGGCCCACACTGATGGTAATATTCCTGGCGTCTGGGTGAAAAAAAATTTTTTTTTAAGATTTTATTTATTTATCTGACAGAGAGAGATCACAAGTAGGCAGAGAGGCAGGCAGAGAGAGAGGAGGAAGCCGGCTCCCTGCTGAGGCTTAACCCACTGAGCCACCCAGGTGCCCCAAATCTTTGATCTTAGGCTTCTCTAGGAAGTTAAGAACACCCATCAGAGGTTCAAATTTTACACTTAGATGAGAACATTGGAAAACTATTTAACTGTGGTCTTTGGACAGTATAGACTGACTTAAATTGACGTGCTCTTCTGTGTCCAGCAGAGAAAGTTCTGAGATGAGGTGTCCTTACTAGGTATAGCGTGTCTATCCTTTTTTATAATTCATCCACCACCTGAACTACTTCCTAAATCTGGAGAGCAACTCTCCTTGGAGAGCCCGCCTTTCACCGCAGAAATGGAAAATGGAGAAAATTGATTTCCAGTGCCCCTTGCAGTGAAGGTTTGGACCTTGGCCGGACTAGCCAGCCAACCAGAGGCGGCTACCCCAGACTCTGGCTTGCAACCTACTCATGCACGAGCAGGATGGGCTCTGTGCTAAATGCACATTGTATTTCCTTTTATTATCTATCACAATCAGATTGGACATTTATTTTATTAGTTGATGAGTTGGTTGTCTCCTGCCCTCCAATGCAAGCACCGTGAAGAGCTAGTCATGTCTGTCTTGATCAGGGGCTCATAAACTACAGTGTGTGGGTTGAATTTGGCCTCTTGTCCCTTTTTGTAAATAAAGTTTTATTGGAACACAGACGTGTTCATTCTCTCATGTATTGTCCGTGGCTGCTTCTGGTCTACCGCAGCAGAGTTCAGTTGTGATAGAGATCAAGTAGTCCACAAAATGAGGATATTGACCCTTTTTGGAAAACATGTGCTGACCTCGCTGGGGTTATCGCTCAGCTGCCCTGGTGCAGAGTCGGGCCACAGTGGGTGCTCAGCAGATACTTCCTGAGCATTTCTCAAGTACATTTTATAGGTATTGTCCCATTGAATCCTCCTTACCACTCCCTAAAGGAGATGCATTCAGGATCCACAAACCCTGAATTCCAAAAGACATCCTTTTAAAAAATACTCTGGCAGCAAAATGATCTGACCTGACTCACGTGGCTATAAGATAAGATTTGAATGATGTGAGGGTCTTGATTGTCTATCTTTATCTCATGAATCCAACTGTCCTATGTTTCTCTGCAGGCACACAGATGAGGCCGATTCCAGAGTGCTGCCCTGGGGCCCCGCTGGAGATCCTGTGCAACACAGCAGAAGCACCATATCGCGTTTTTAAAAATCTGAGCATTCTGAATTCCTAACCTTATTCGGTTCTAAGGATTTGGGTAAGAGATTTGCACATGTATTTTTCTTTCCTTTGCAGCTGTGGAATATGGAGACTAGGAGACTAAGTCGCAGGGCGAGTGCCCGGCAGAGCACGGCTTTGAATCCAGGAATCTGATCCCTGAGGAGCCTCTGTAACCCTGAGGCTTGTTGACTGGGATGAATAAAGGAGTAAATGAAGCTGAGGGGGCCGGGTTCCATCCCCTGGGCTGGTTTACGTGCTGCCCGGTGAGATCCCTGCCTCTCCTGGGCGGAACATCTTTGCTGCTGCTGTAAATGTGCATACAAAACACACGTGCACGCACACACGCACACACGCAAGACACACGCAACTCAGAAAGGAGCTGTGTGTTATTATATTTCCTGGAGCCTTATGGCTGCCTATTGTTTTTAGCAATCTCATCTTTATGAATCAGGTGACAAAACCCGCTAGTAACCAGGCAGGGGAAAGAAAACATGCTTTTCCAGGCAGGAGGGGTGGAGCTGAGCGGTTTGTCCTCTGGCTCCATCAGGGCACAGCACCTTGTAAAAATTATTACTGTTTTCTGGCTCAGGGGGCTGCTCTAGTCCCGAGAACGCAAAGCCACAGCGAACAGGAAAAGTATAATTTGTCTGTTGGGTGCTCAGACTGGAATAGGGCAGTGGGGTATAGTAATGCTGTTTCCAAAGCGTGAAAGCATTATTTCCTCCAGGCAAGAGAGGAAGTGAGCCTTCTCTCGTGGGCTTAAAAGCTTCCTTGAGAAGATGTAAAGAGGCCTCTAGAAGGCAGTGGAAAAATAACGTGGTTCTAAGTGAGCAAGAGAGTCTTCAAAAAGGCTTGGAGGCGTGAGATGGGCTCTGCAGGTTCACAAAGGCTGTTGTTTAAAACACAGTTGTAGACAGGTGACGACTCTATGGTTTCCTAAAAAAAAAAAAAAAAAAAAAAAGGCATGAATCTGCGCGTGTGTGAGTGAGTGTGTGTAAAATATAGACATTTGTATTTGTGTAAAAATATAGAAAAAGAATAAGGAGGATACGCTCACCATTAACACAGGAAGTAGAGGAGAAACACGCAGGGCCGGGGAAGTGACACATGACACAGAGAGAGCTGGGCAACTTTCCATTTTCAATCATAGATACGGCAGCATTCTGCCTATGCTTGTGTAATCTAAACAAAACAAAACAAAACCCAAATAAAATTAACTTCCAAAAGCAAACAAACCCCCACCCCCCAAGGAATCAGCTTTATAATAAACAGAAAGCCCTTTTCCTTCTAAGAATGAGGAGGCCACAGGCACAAAGGACTTCCTGGCTTGGGCATTCTTTAGTTAAATCATGTTTGGAAGACTGACAGAACTTCACCTTGTCCCCAAACGGTAGATTTCTTAAAACGGTTATTGAAACTTTGCTGTTGAACAAAAGGGAAATGAATGCCCCCACCTTCTTCTCTCTCATACTCTGCTTAAAGTTATTAAGCTTCTTCTTCTTCTTTTTTTTTTTTTTTTGAGAAATAGGAAGCATCCCAAATGGTGGTTTTTAAATTTATCTTTCAAAATACACATCCTACTAGCTTAAGGTATCAAATGAAACCCTTGACTATTAAAAAGAAAATCACATCTCTTTCTTCGGAGACAAAGACAGGGATGCGATAGATCTGGGAGGGTCCTTTAGATCAGGCACAAAATAGTTGATCTTTTGTTTTTATTTTTTAAAAATATTTTATTTATTTGAGAGAGAGAGAGAGAGAGAGAGAGAGAGAGACGGAGAGCATAAGCGGGGAGAAGCAGGCTCCCCGCTCAGCAGAGAGCCTGACACGGGGACCCGATCCCAGGATCTGATCCCCGGACCTGATCCCAGGACCCTGGGGATCACGGCCTGAGCCAAAGGTAGATAGATGCACAACTGAGTGAGCCACCCAGGCACCCCTGGCCTTTTGTCAATCTAGTGTAGCAACCTGATTGCTTTCTTACTTTCAGATTATCTTTTAGTAGACGTTTCATTGGATTGTTACTTTTGTTGAATTTATTCCTTATCAGTCTGTTAGATAAGAAATGGGCAGTGTGTCTGGAGCCTGGGGATGGAGAGGATGGTGACCCAGAGGAATACTGCCATCTCTATTTGCACAGACACCAGGAATTCAACAAAACGTGGCTGCTGGCGAAGCCCGGGCCTAGCAGCTTTTCCAGCTATAAGTCCGAGAGCTGGAGAGAGGCAGGCTTAATTACTGGACATTTCATCATAGCGCCCAAACAGTAAATGACCAGCATGGGTGCATCTTGATTAGGATTTGTGGGGACGACACATTATTTTTCAAGGTGAGGATTTATAATTTTACTGGAGAAACCACTAGTTGGTATAAGTTTGTCCGTCTCCCCGAGGCGGTCAGATTTACAGCATAGTCCTAGAAAAGTTTCTTTGTACCCCCTCCCCCCTTTTTGGAATCTGTGTCTATCAAAGGAGAGTCTTAGAAGAAATCTTGTCTTTATTCATGAGATAAAGAATACGTCCTTTGACATGATCCCAATCTAGATTTTGTTGTTGTCCTTTTCCAAGCATTATTATCATATTGTTTTTTATTAGATCCTCATAGCAACCTAGAGGCAGACAGAAGCAGCAATCTTCACGTTATGGAGGAGGAGAGAGGAGCATACAGGTTAGCCCGCGCATGGAAACAATTAGCTAGGGAGCAGTTAGGATTCCCAGTCTCTTTTGCCCAATGCTTTCAGTGAAGGCAGGCATAGTTTTTATCAGGTTTTAATGTGGGTGGGGTTCAAGGCATTTCTGGGGTTCCTCTTATGCTCAAGGTTGTGGAAAAATCCCTAGAGCACAATAAAATCCAAAGAAGAGGTTTACTTAAGCATGATTCACCCTAAAATACCTACTTCAGACTTTGGGGAAGGGACTCATTTTACCTTTGTCATCAGGGACACACCAAGGAGCGTTTGCAAGCCCCACCAGCAACTTGTCTATTTATACCTTGTTTATTACCGCGGTGACTGTACAGCTCTTGATCTTTGAGGACCACAGGAGATTGCTGTGAGTGGGTGGGGACGGGATTCTGCAAGACAGAGTTAATAATCCTAGACAATCACAGGCTCTCTTTTACTCCAGGGGTGTGCCCCTTCGTTCACAGAAAGGAAGACTGAATCACAGAATGGAAAACAACGATGACACAGCTGGTCTGGAGCAGAGCAGGAAACAAAAGAATGGGATTTCCCTGCTTTGCCTTTAGACTGCATTGTCCAAAAGGTAGACTTTGATCCTAAACTTGGGTCCTTTTGCATTACAACAGTAACTCAAAAGGCAGGAGCTGAAGGTTTCCTGGGATGATCTGCACATTTTTTGCTTAAGAGAAAACAAGTGAAAGTGACACGGTTCTAATGCACAATGTGCAAGTCAGAAATTTAGGGAGGGAGGAAGGGAGGGCCAGTGATAGGTTTCAAGCATGTACAAAAATAACGGAAAATCAACGAAGATAACATTTATAGTGAAGAATAATCATGGCCTACCGATGGCCGTGTGTCCGGCGCTGTTTCTGGGGCTTTGCAAGGACTATCTCATTAAACGCTCACATCAACCAGATAAGGTAGATGCTGTTATTGTCCCCCCTTAAAGTTGAGAAAAATGAAGTACTAGGAGCCTGGTAATGAAGAGAAACCTCAGTCCTGTCCTCATCTTTGCCTTGGAGGTATTTAGGAACATATGTTTTGGCATCTATGACTCCATTTTAGTTGGCCAGGCCCAAACCAGTCCATTTGGTACCTTTGTGCTCATTAGAAAAAGGTGCTCCTGGGGCACCTGGGTGGCTCAGTGGGTTAAAGCCTCTGCCTTTGGCTTGGGCCATGATCCCAGGGTCCTGGGATGGAGCCCCCGCATCTGGCTCTCTGCTCAGCAGGGAGTCTCCTCCTCCCACCACCCCCCTGCCTCTCTGTCGAATAAATAAATAAAATCTTAAAAAAAAAAAAGGTGCTCCCGCTGGGTAGGTGCTGCATCTTTGAGTTGAAGGCTGGACGGGACGTCTTCAGGGGGGCCCCCGCATGGTACGTGGAAGAACTCAGCGGAAACTCACCTTTCTGCGCTAGGTGTCCTTGTGTAGGGCCAAGCCTCATGCTCGCGGTGGGGCCCTGACTCCTGCACACACTAGTTTTGAGACGATGAGCAGCCTCCTCAGTGTCTTGGAGTCTGTTTCTTCATTTAAAAATCTGGATGAAAAAAAAAATCAGAATGATGCTGGGGCATCTGGGTAGCTCAGTCAGTTAGGCGTCTGCCTTGGGCTCCGGTCATGATCTCAGGGTCCTGAGATTGAGTCCCACGGGCTATCCCTGCTCAGTGGGGAGCCCGCTTCTCTCCCTCCCTCTCCCTGCTTGTGCTCTCTCTGTCAAATAAATTTTTAAAAATCTTTAAAAAAATAATAAAAACTAGGATGATGCTGTTATCCTCAGACAGAGGCTAGTGGTGAGGATTCACAGTGAATTTCCCTGCCATATCAGAAGCACTCAGGAGGCAGAATCAAACAGGAGATAGTTCGATTTCACCTCCCGTTGGATCATAAACTCCTCAGAGGCAGGAGGCAGAAGTTTAGAGACTCATTTTGAAATATCGTGGGCAGGACATTTCACAGGAAAGCCACTGGTGTTTTATAAGAAATAGATCATGTCTTCAGTTCTTACTACCAAAGATGTTGGTGCTTGAATCATGAGAAGATAGTTAGCTGTCTTCTCAATGGACTGTCTTCCTGGGATTGCTGTCTTGAATGTGCCATGTTGAAATAAAGGGAGTCAATGACTCTAAATTTAGGAACTGCCTTCAGAATGCCTTTCAGGGAGTTTGAATGGACTCACAGATTTTATGTGTGATATACGTGTGAGTGTGGGGGATCCGATGGCCCGTATATGCATCCCAGAGCTGATCCTTAAAAGCTGTGTGACTTTGGACACGTTCCTTAGCCACGCTCTGTGTGAGCTTCCTCTTCAGTGAAATGGGGATAATAATGGTCTTTTCATAGACTTGTGAAGTGTAAATGAGAAAAATGCATATAAGATGTGTCAAATCATCCATGGCAGATACTAAGTGCTCATAAAATGTTAGCTGGCAGGGCACCTGGCTGGCTCAGTTGGAAAGCATGTGACTTTTGATCTGGGGGCCATGAGTTTGAGCCCCACACCGGGTGTAGAGATGGCTTAAAAAAAATTAAAATGTTAGCTGGCTTAAGTGATGGTGGTTATTAAATAGAATGTAGATCGAAGGCAGCACAGGCATTTTCTGATTTCTCTTAAATTCTCTGAAGTTCAACCTCAGGAAACCCTCTCAATAA
Source organism: Enhydra lutris kenyoni (assembly GCF_002288905.1). Taxonomy (NCBI): domain Eukaryota; kingdom Metazoa; phylum Chordata; class Mammalia; order Carnivora; family Mustelidae; genus Enhydra; species Enhydra lutris. The sequence continues at coordinate 8,155,611 of NW_019154090.1, read as the reverse complement.
ATCCACGCTGTGGACAACTGTGTTGTCTTGCCCGCCATCTTAGAGGATGCAATATGTTTCTTCAGCCACTCACTGAATATAAAAGTTAGTTCCAGACTTGCATGTGAGTTTCTGTTATGAGGAAAAAGATCAAGGGCAGAGGGTCAGCGGGCATCAGCCAGGACCAGGGTTCCTGGAAGCGCAGAAGTCATGGATGGACATTCCTTGTTTCTCTTAGCTTTCGGCTCTGACTTTTCTTCTCTGTGCATGAGTCAAATGCTAAGGTCTCGTCTGAACTTGGAAGGTTGTTGAAGTTGGAAGTTTGTTGAAAGCCAGCAAAGGGCTTTCTCTCCCTCTCTCTCTCTCTCTGCTTATTTGGTAAGTTAATGCATGAATCCTGCAGCTCTACTCTATACTCTGGTATGTTGAGAAGGACATTTCCCCCTGAGCTGTGCTGAGTGGACTGGATTAGATTATGAGTTTGCATCACATGAACGCCCAGGCTCCTCTATGTACCAGATTCCCCTGGTTTTCTTTTCTTTCTTTCTTTCTTTCTTTTTTTTTTTTTTTTAAAGATTTTATTTATTTGAGAGAGAGAGATCACAAGTAGGCAGAGAGGCAGGCAGAGAGAGAGGAGGAAGCAGGCTCCCCGCTGAGCAGAAAGCCTGACGCGGAACTCGATCCCAGGACCCGGAGATCATGACCAGAGCCGAAAAGGCAGAGGCTTAACCCACTGAGCCACCCAGGCGCCCCTCCCCTGGTTTTCTAACCCCAAGCTGTCTTGGTTGTGTGTGGCAAGGGCTATCAAATGATGAGTCAACCAATAGGATTGTTTTTCCCTTCACGCAATAAAAAGTCCTTGATTCCAGGCAGCGACCAAGGACTTAAACTCCTTCTGTCTTCCTGGTCTACCATCCTTTGCACATGGCGGTCATCTCCATGATCCTGTGATGGCTGCTCCATCGCAAGAATGGGGACATAGTCCACCTGAAAAGAAGAGGAGGAGGTAACAGATATGCATGCTAGCAGAGGGAATTAGGGATACTGAGTTTTGTTTTGTTTTGTTTTGTTTTTTAGTTGGGCTTAATGGCATCTTGAATAATTCTAGAATTCTATTAATAAGAAAGAAGGGAAAGGATATTTGTCAAACAACTAGCAATGTCTACCAATTGCCACCTGACTACTCCCCTCTCCCTAACAGGTATCTTTCCTCTTCAGGGGCCATATGCTTCCGAGAACATCATATCAGCTCCAGGAGGTGGGCTCGAATTAGCTTAAACTATTTGGAATGATCCATTTCCTCTTAGCAATGACTAATTTATGTCTTGATATGGGACATCACTTTGGGCAATGAGATTTGAGGGAAAGGGTACCAAGGAGTTTAGGGGAAAAGTTCTTTTTTCCTAAAGAGAGACTTAAGAAACCGAAGAACTCTTTTTCTGCCACTGGATGTAGTTGTGTGAGCATGTGATGGCTGGAACCATGAAGGGAGCTAAGGTGGTAGGACAAGACCAGTATGCTGGGGTTTACATAACGCAAAGATAGTAAAAAACCATGTCATTCAGGAGGCCACTGAGCTGCTGAATTAGCTGAAACTTTTCTTTCAGACTTTTTTTTAAAATGTGAGATGATAACATGCCTTATTATTTAGCTACTGTGAGTTGGGTTTTCTGCTACTTGCACCCTATGGGATTTTAACCAATACTTTTGTCTGTGACCGTTAGGAGAACAGGTCAATATTGTTTTGTGTGAATGTACCTTTCAACAATAGAAATAACCAGCTCTGACTTCGTCTCCTCTGGCTCCCTCCTCATTTGCCCAGGAGCACCGTTGGTGTAGGCACCCACCTTGTGCTACTGCCTCTGCTGCCGATGCTTTCCTCTCAGTGAGCCATTTAGGTGCACCCACCACTTGAATCTGTCTCTACTCAAATATCACCTCATCAGAAAGGCTTCTCTTACTCCCCATCTAAAGCACAGGTTGTCCTCCCCACCCCACCACGTCCTCCCTCTGCTTTTCTTCTTTCCTTCTTGCCTTCCTTCCTTCCTTTTTTCTTTTTAGATTTTAATTTATTAGAGAGAGAGAGAAAGTAAGCACAAGTGGGGGTAGAGGCAGAGAGACAGGGGGAAGCAGGCTCCATGCTGAGCAGAGAGCCTGATGCGAGGCTCGATTCCAGGACCCTGGGATCGTGACCTGAGCCAAAGGCAGATGCTTAACTGACTGAGCCACCCAGATACCCCCTTTTCTTTATTTTTAAATTTTTATTAAATTTTTTTAAGAATCTCTACACCCAGGGTGGGGCTCAAACCCTCAACCCTGAGATCAAGTGTCGTATGCCCCATTGACTGAGCTACCAGATGCCCCTCTTTACTTCTTACCTGCATCACTGTAGCATGTAAGGCCATGAGAGCAACAGCATTTTTGCTCGTCGACCCCTGGAGCCAGTTCCTCATGCAGCGTCTGGTACACAGTGGTTGCACGCATGCTCTCTCTCTCCATATAATGAATATATGGATTGTGGTGGTCCAGTGCCGAAGTTGGCTCAAGTGCACCTGACTTTGAACTCTGGCCCTGCCCCTTGCTAGCTGTGTGGACCTGCTCAAGGCTTCCGCGGAGCCTCCACTTCTGCATCAGTCAAGAATTTTCCCCAAAATCTATCTTGGGGCACCTGGTTGGCTCAGTCAGAGAAGACCTGTGACTCTTGATCTCCCGGCTCTGAGTTAGAGCCCCACGCTGGGTGTCGTGATTACTTAAAAATAAAAATCTTAAAAAAAAAAAAAAAAAACCTGATCTCATCCACTTGTTAGGGACAAGCTGTAATGAATGTGCAGCGCCGAGGGTGTCGTGCGGGGCCTGCACCTCAGTGGGGGAGCGTGATTGGGCCCTCGTTAAAGGCAGTGGTCCTGCCCCCAGGAGCCATTGGCCTTGCTTTTCCCAAAGTGACTGGACATGAGACCTGAAATATTTCATCAGGCAAAATGTGGGAGAATTGTGAAAAATGTAAAAAAAACAAATGTCTCAGAACCGCTCTCTGCCCAGGTCAGAGGTAAGAAAATGAGAACATTCTGCATAAACAGATGTTATTAAAGATGGTGTGTGCCTGAGCGTGGGGTCACGGGCCATCTGCCACCGCAAATCCTCCCACATTCTTCCAGAGAAAGGCATTATTTCTCCTCCTTCCCAAGGCCGACTGGCATAAATACTGCTAACAGCAGTAGTGGGAAAGGATTATCCCACTTTGCTATTTTTAGTTTCCCCTTGAAGTCTTACGCTTCACATCTTAAGTTTGTTTTCAAAGTTCCCTTCCAACTCAAATAAACCCAGGTTCAGAAACGAAAGGATGCAGGTTACTACTTTCCGATTCTGCAGGGAGCAGCAGTGAAGCCAGCTTCCCGTGGAATGTTCGGCGAGAGCGCTGGCTGTGGTTAGCTTCTCCAGGGCAGGAGCCCTCGCCTGACACAGTCGCTCGGCGTTCTCCCACCTCTCAAGATTACCCATTAAATCATCACCTTCCAGGACTTTCTATTCAGATTCTGTAAAACCTTTCTGTTTGGATTATCCCATTCCCCGCTGGAAGTCTCACCGCCATACTTGGTGAAAGAAAATACACCATTTTGATTCATTTCATTCAGCAAATAGTTATAGGGTGCCTACTGCATGCCAGGTACTGTGTCCTAGGGTCCCAGCTCTTGTGACACTTATTTTCGGGTAGGAAGGCTAATAAAGCTCTTCCCAAGAAAAAAAAAATCTATAAATCAATACTGAACTGAATAGAATACTGTTATATTCATTATAATTACAATTACTAAAATAATTGTATTTATTGATACATGACAATCTCGATGTAATACGGATTACGTGGCAGACGGTATCCTAAACTCTGCATGGATCAACTCACCTCAAGCTTCCTTATTTTACAAAGAGAAACTAAAATCAATCAATCAATCAATCAATCAATCAAAGTGTTAAGTATCTTTTAAAAGTTCTAGAGGCAGTTAAGTGGCCAGCGGGACTTGAAGGTCAGCCTGAATCCAGCCATATGGATTTTAGAGTGCGTTCCCGAGGATCTGTAGGAGCAAGTGGCAAGTGGCCAAGATGAAGACAGGACCTGCCATGTGCCACGAGGAAGGTCAGCTGCGTGATGGTGGGGAGTGTGACTGGTGGGTGCACAGGGGACCGGCGCAGACCTGAGGGATAAGAAGGGGTCAGCGGTCTGACGAAAGCCCTGCAGGGGAGAGATGCAGTAGCAGGTGCACACGCCTGAGCAGGAAGGCAGGCGAGGAGCACATTTCAGGGGCGGGGACGAGGCCCACGTGACCAGGGGGTGTGGTCAAGGCAAGCCGTGTTGGTGGGGGCGCAGAGGAAGGGGGGGGGGAGGGGGGGGGGGGGGGGGGGTCCGTGACCAGGTAGGCAAGGGGCTCTGATTCAGATACTATTCAAGAAAGAAAGTTGTGACAGTTTCTGGTGGCTGGCGTTCGTCACAGAGCACAAGGAGACTCAGCAAACTTGTTTCACATCATCCCTTGTGGTTGAAAACCTTTTCCGCATGTTTGAATCTTGCCCTTCCGAGTAAGTAAGTATCTGAGCATCCCTGAGTCCCTCTGGAGTGTCTGTTGGTCTGACCTGGGCTGTCGCTCTGGACCCAGTGACCTAAGTTTAGCTCCAATGGACTTGTAACAATTTGAGCCACACTTACACTAACCTCAAGACTTCCCCCGAAGGGGTGTTTCCTTGGTTGTGGTTTAAAAAACAAAATCTGAATATTATGTTATTTTCCTGCAGTTTGCATGATTTCTAAAAATGGGGCACAAGGGGCCAAAAATAGGAGGAAAAGGAGGTGGGTTCTTGCAGTCGATTTCCAGTGAATTAAGATTTTACTGTCCTCTGTGAATGTCTCTGGAATGGGGACTCTTTATGGACTTACGGCTCTGGCAGGTAGATGATAGACTTGCGTTCCAGAAAAATAAATAGCCTAGCCAGTGATCAATATTTTGCGACAAAAGATTATGCCCTGACATTACTTGGAATTGATGTAACTTGTTCGTAGTCTGAGTAGAACAGCTGGAAAATGTTGGCTGTTCTGATGGCCCATTTTGATTGCTCTTCAGTGGGTCATACTTGGGTATTTTCACAGAACGTTCATTAGGAAGAAAATGAAGAGTTCAGGCACCTGAGTTAGAATCCCCAAATTCCCAATTCCTTGATATGTGACCTTGGGAAAGTTACTTAACCTCTCTGAGCCTCAATTTCCTCATCTGCAAAATGGATGTAAAAACACCACTTATTTTGCAGGGTTGTACTGGTTAAATTATGTAAAGAACTGGTCGCATGGCTGGTTCAGGCGACAGAGCACATAACTCTTGATCTTAGGGGTGGTGAGTTCAAGCCCCAGGTTGGGCATAGAGCTTACTGAAACAAAAAACAACCTGCTGGAAAGAAGTTAGTTCGGAACGTGTGTAAGGTCTCAGTAAACATTTCTGTGTGTTCTTATTCCATCACACCCTTTCCAGCCCTTTCCAGTGTGTGGCTCTAGCAGGCGATCCGGAGCACATCTCAGCATGACCTCGGGAGGGAAGAGAGAGATTTCATCAAGGTCCACAGTGCCCCAGCAGGAGAAGCTCTTGCAGAGAATTGGCCCCTTACCAAAGGGGCTTTACCCTATGGCAGGGTTTCCATGGACAGTCTGGGACAGATGATCCACTGTTGTGGGGTGTCCTGTGGCCCTGGGGGATGTTTAACAGCACCCCTGGTCCCTACCTACTAAATGCCCATGGCATCTCCCACCCCCACAATTTTGACAACTGATGATGTCACTGGGCTTTGTTAAACGTCCCCTGGGGACAAACTACATGGTATATTTTAGCTTTATTGTTTAAAAAAATCATTAAATTATATACTCTTATTGTTGGGGAGAGAGATGAAAAGGGAGGAAGACAGGAAGGCAGGAAGGAGGGGAGGAAGGAAGGAAGGAAGGAAGGAACTGTACACAGACGGACGAAACAAAACCAACACAAAACCAAAACAAATTAGAACAAAACCCTCCCATCAATCACTATAAAAGTTTTATTAAATATCCTTAGAAACTAGTTTTCCTCTCTGTGAATTTATAGATCAAAAATCTTGGGACCCAACCATAGCACAGATACAAAGAGCAGAAATGATGGGCTTGAATCTCAGTGCCACCCCCAGTGAGCTGTGGGACGGCAGCCCAGGTGCTTCACACCCCGAAGCCTCAGTTTCTTCATCTGTAAATGGGAGTTATCATAGTACCTAACAGAGCATAGTGCCCGAAACACTCCTTTATTGTGGCTCTTAAAATTTGCAAAAATAGGTCTAGCACATGCCACTTAGGTGCTTTCCATAAATTAAGTCAAGTACTGATCACATAGCAGTAGGAAACAGCTATTGCTTTGTTCCCATTTTATAGATCACGGACCTTGACCCTGAAGCGTAGAGAGCACCCTAACCCTACCCCTAACCCAGCGAGGAGGTGCAAAACCAGACAGAGACCGGGGTGGCTAGCTCGCTCAACTCTGCTGCTCTCCTGCCATCCTGCTTCCTCAATATTACTCAGAATTCGAAAATCTTCCCTCCAGAACCGAAGAAGGCTCATTCTCTCCATCTCCAGGATCCTCTTGACTTGGAATAATCAGGAATCTTAGGGCTTTCCTCCAAGGGCATTGCCAAGGTCAGTTGTTGTCACCTGTTGAAAACAGGCCATTCTGGAAATCCAAAGAAATATCCCCCATTGAAAGATACAGCAAGAGTTTGGAGACGGCTGTGCTCTGTGACTTAATGCCGTGTCTTTATTAACCTAATCCCGGAGTGACATCGTGGCACTGCTGTGTACTCCGTAGATCACACAGAGCAGTCCCGGGAAGACCGGAGGGGATCTCACGGGGATGTGAAGATCAGGAGCTCGGGGTCCATTTCAGAGGCTGGTTGGTACACTAACATACATTGTAGAAAACTTTTAAAAAGTTTTTATTTTAATTCCAGTTAGTTAGTATACAGTATTACAGTAACCTTTTGTTTTAATTGAAGAATAATTGACACAATATTATGTTAGTTTCTGGTGTATAACAGTGATTCAATACTCACATACATTATGAAATGATTACTCCAATAAGTCTAGTTACCATTTGTCACCATACAACTTGTCACAATCTTATGGACTATATTCCTTATGCTGCGTATTATATCCCCCATGTCTTATTTATTTTATACCTGAAATCCCCTTTAATCCCCCACCCGCTCCCCTCTGGCAACAATCAGTTTGTTCTCTGTATCTATGAGTCTGTTTCTGTTTGTTTTGGTTTTTTTTATTTATTTGTTGTGCCTTTTTAGATTCCACATAGAAGTGAAATCATATGGCACTTATCTTTTTTTGGACTTATTTTGCTTAGCATAATAGCCTCTAGTTCCATCTAGGTTGGCGCAAATGGCAAGATCTCATTCTTTTTTAAGGCTGAGTAATATTCCACTGTATATGTATGTCTTTCCACCACATCTTCTTTATCTATTCATTTATTGATGGACACTTGGGTGGCGCTCATATCTTGACTATAATAATACTACAATGATTGTAGGGATGCAAATGGCTTTTCAAATCAGTGTTTTCATTGTAAAAAGCTTTATTATTATTTTTTAAAGATTTTATTTATTAGGGTTCCTGGGTGGCTCAGGTGGTGAAGTGTCTGCCTTCGGCTCAGGTCATGATCTCAGGGTCCTGGGATTGAGCCCCACATCGGGCTCCCCGCTCAGTGGGAAGCCTGCTTCTCCCTCTCCCACTCCCCCTGCTTGTATTTCCTCTCTCACTGTGTCTCTCTCTCTGTCAAATAAATAAATAAAATCTTTTTTTTTTTAAAGATTTTAAAAAAGTTTTTATTTATTTGTCAGAGAGAGAGACAGAGAGAGCAAAAGCAGGGGGGAGAGTCAGGCAGAGGGAGAGGGAGAAGCAGGCTCCCTGCCGAGCGGGGTGCTGGATATAGGACTCCATCCCAGGACTCTGGGATCATGACCTGAGCTGAAGGCAGAAGCTTAACTGATTGAGCCACCTAGGCATCCTGAAAACTTAAAAAAAATTTTAAAAAATTTATCCATTTGAGAGAGAGCAGGAGCTGGTGGGGGCAGCAGGGGCATAAGGAGAAGGAGAGGACCAAGCAGACCCCATGCTGAGCTGGGAACCCAACCTGGGGCTTGATCCCAGGGCCCTGAGATCATGACTGGAGCTAAAATCAGATGCTGAACTGAATGAGCCACTCAGGTGCCCCTTATTGTAGAAAACTTTTAGAAGAATATAGACATTGACTAGAAAGTCTGTTCTTATGAAAGATTCAGCCTCACATTGTAGATGATTAGTTCACTTGGAAAGATGCTCTTGGGAAATAGTACAAACTCCTTTCCTGTAAAAGATAAGAAACAGAACATACGAGGTCAGTCTCTATTTGAATTTCGATTTTAAAAAGTGAATTAGCTAGAAACCTCGAGTTTCGTGAACAGATATCAGATATGTGGTTCTAGAGTTTCATATGTGTAATATAAGAACATGGTAAATGAATAAATATTAGTATACCCAAATCCTTTAAAAGTACATGTTTGGGGGCACCTGGGTGGCTCAGTTGGTTAAGCATCTGCCTTGGGCTCAGGTCATGATCCCAGGGTCCTGAGAGAGAGCCCCACCGCACAGGCTCCCTGCTCAGTGGGGAGCCTGCTTCTCCCTCTTCCTCTGCCCCCTCCCCCTCTTCGTGCTCTGTCCCAAAGAAATAAATAAAATCTTTAAAAAAAGAGAAAAGTGCATTTTGGTCAACCTTTGAGATTCTTTTAGTGTGTCCAGAGTTAAAGATTAGTAGTGCCTCTGCTGATAGGATGACATAATTTTTTTTAATTTACTTAATTTTTTATAAAGCAGTATTAGCTACAATACTTGGCTCCTATGTGGTGATGTGATGTAATCTCACCCACCCACCACTGTCTAGCTATAGTAGGAGACTTTCTGATTCTCGAACACAGGCCTTTTCCTATCTCAGGACCTTTGCACTTACTGTCCCTCTGCCTGGAAAGCTAGACCTGCAGAGAACCCATCAGTGCCGGGGCATCCTTGAATTTCTGTACACTTGTAAGGGAGGCCTTCTTCTCACCCCTTCTTGTTCATTATCTGCCTTTGTTCTCCATAGCACTCACCACAATCTGATTTATCTTTATCTTTAAATTGTTTCTTGTCCATCTGCCCTGAAAAACATAATCTCCTTGTGAAACATGGTTCTCCATCCATCATTTGCCAGCACAGTGTCTTGCATACAGTAGGTGCTAAATAAATATTCTCTGAATTTGTCTCCATCTCTGACTTTACAAATAGGTGACCAACATTTGGTGGCAATCACCTTTGATTTATAGGCAGCTGAATTTTGCTTATTTCCGGTTGCTGAGGGTTGCTTCTCTTTGGGATGACAACGCCAAAGCATTTGCTGTCCTGTGCACCGGGAGTGTGAAGCTGGAATGTCAGGTGACACCAGAGAACGAGTCAGTCATGGCAGCTCCTTAAACACAGAAACACATTAAACATTCTGGGAATCAGTAGCTGCCTCCTGGAGAATCCGTCCTTAACATGACAAGTTGGGGTTTACAGTCAAAGTCCACTTAGCAAATGTTTATTCTACGACGTGCTTTTCTTTTGTTTCCTGTAAGTATAGCTTCGTGTCCTGCCAGGATTTGGGGTCACAGAAACACGAGGAGGCTGTTAACATATCAATGGAGGGATCTCTTTGGAATCTAGAATTTGGAATAATATTTGCATCTCAAGCTCAGAAGCCTACCGGGCAAGCCTGCTTACGGATTGCCTTTAATTTCCCCTTAAAACAGTGTCTGTTTCTGAATAAAAGATGAATGCAGGAGGGCTCCGTTTGTCGCGTGATTTATACTCAGCGGCTGCCTCCTTTCCATTCAGAAGCCAGTTGCGTACACATCCCCACCCCTGAGACGTCCTCATTCAGTTCCTCAAGAAAAATAGCTTCTGGTCACCAAAGCCTGCAGCTTAATTGAATTTGTCTTTGTCCACTTAATCTTCATGCTCACAAAAAGTGGGGTGGGTGGGATTTATCCAGAAGAACCATACCTGAAAAACACAACCGATCGCTAGGAGACCCGGCGGAAGAAAGAGCTAGAAAATGCACTTTAAAGAAAAAATGAAACTCGGGGTTGTCATTTAGAATGTCTGTGCTACACTTCTCTTTGCTTGAGGCATTACCAGATACTCTGGTATCATCCCAGTATAAACACGGCGACGTAAGAAGTAAACCACTGTGCTGGTTTACAGCAGTGCTACCATTTCTGTCTCGCCTGCGATTCCTATTGGGGAAGAAAAAAATATGAAAGAAAAGTGGAGATTTCTGTTTTGTATGAAGTTCCGAAACCTCTTTCTGTAAATGAATGGATGTTAATAATAATAAACATCACTAAGAGCAAATAATTATCAAACCATTTTTTTTAAACCATTGTACTAAATGCTCTCTACTCCATCTCATTTAGTATTGGTTCTCACACTGTAAGGAGGTTCTGTTAATATTCCCATACAGACAAGGCTTGGAGAAATTCAGGAAGCTGCCCATCTGTAGAGTGGCAGAGCCAGATTTTGAAGCTGGGTGCATTTGATTCAAAAATCTAAGACTACAATCCCATCGGGAGAAGGGTGTGTGGACAGGTGTGCCTCCCAGTCCATTTATTTCTTCAACATGGCGGACGGAGGAAAGATGAGCTTTCCAGGTAGGCAGCCAGTTAAGACCAGGTGTCTTGAGCTTTGAATCCTAGGTCTGTCTCCTGCTAACTTAGACTTAACCACTAGGCAACATCATGTCCCATGGCCAAGTAAGACTCCTGGAGGCAGTTTGTTCCAATGTGTTGGCTTTGGACACGCTACATGGTCACTTTCAGGGTAGGTGGCCTTTGATGCCACAGAGATGCGTGGAGCGGAGAGGAAAGGTGGGTCAGCGAGAATCAGAACATGACAGTGACTTGGAACAGAACACCCTCGGACCCCAGCTGACAAGAATTACATCCCAGGGACTGATAAAAGGAATGACAGTCCCAAGCTGTCACTCACTGAGAAGTTCACTATTTTGTTCTTATCTTAGATAAACCTGATGATACTCAAGGTTGGAGCCGAGTGTGTGAGAGGTAGCCCTTGTTTCCTAAGTTGCCCTCTTTGATGGGGGACATGGAGAATAGTTTGTGATCTAGTGATCACAGGGGAGCTTGAATCAAGAATGAGATTGTATTTGGGAAGGTGAAAAGTGAAAAGTGAAAAGTGACTGTGCCTGCTGTCTGGTTTGGGATCACGATTTCTACGTCCCTAAATTCGTGCCTCTCCATACTTCCCATTCTCCTTTCCAATGATTGCTTCATTGACTCAACCAACCAACCAAACAAAACCCCAAAAAGTAAAACAAGAGACATTGGTGAAGCATCGATATGTGTCCCCTGTGTTACAGGTACTGGGCCTAAGACAGTAAGCAAGACAAAGTTGTTACAGATAATTAACACTGAACAAATAATTCTGCAAATAACAGTTTAACTACCATTTTGATACTTGATACTTTTGATACTTGGTATCAAAAGAAATGTATCCGGAATGCAATAAGACTATTGACGGCTGCACCTAAACTATCAAATGTCTTGTGATTCCTTTTCTACTCCCTTTCCCGCAGCATGTTGGCTAAATTTTCTAGACTCACAGTTCAGCCATAGGGTTTCAGATCCTGTGTTACACTCAGTGGTTGTGTGATCTTGGAAAAGTTACGGAACCCGTCCGAGCCTTAGATTCCTGAGCGGTAGAGGGAAAATAACAGAAGTACAGTGTTATCTTTTTTTTTTTTTTTTTTTTTTTTTTTTAAAAAGGGGGGGGGGGAAAGGGAGAGATCACAAGTAGGCAGAGAGGCAGGCAGGGAGAGAGGGGGAGGAAGCAGGCTCCCTGCTGAGCAGAGAGCCCAATGCAGGGCTCCATCCCAGGACCCTGAGATCATGACCTGAGCTGAAGGCAGAGGTTTAACCCACTGAGCCACCCAGGCGCCCCACCACCGTGTTATCATCATAACCAAATGAGATGATTGAAGTAAAGCACTCAGCTTTGCAGGCACACCGAAGGTCTTCAGGTAAGCATTGTTGTTATTATTAGTCTCTGACCGCCATAAGCATGTTCTTTTGTCCCCCATGCTGAAAGGCACCGATCGCTTGCTCAAGATGTGACGAGGAGGGTGATTTGGAGAGTGACTTACAAGGGTCCGAAGCCTGGAGGCTGCTCAAAAGCTGTGTGTCCTTGGGCAAGTCAGATGGCCTCTCTGGGCTCCATTTCCTTCATTGATAAGGGAAAGTCATAAATCTACTCAAGAATTAGAGTTAATGCACATAAAACATTTAGCTCGGTAAATGGCCACTGCTCTTATTAGTATTACTATTACTGTTAGACACTGTACAAAACATAATAACGCCTAATTATGCTTTTTAATCCCACCGTTTTGGTGGTGCTTATCCATCAGTTTACAAAATGAGATTCTGAAAGTCTTTCTCCATAGAGTGAATTGTCTTTCTCTCCAGTGTTTTTCCTGAGAGCTCTTAATTTGGTGAGTAAATTTACAAGAGGGGTGGTAGATAAGGGATTTTTGTCCTTAAAACACTTCTTTAATCTCTACAGTTGCCATGGAATTTGTGTCATTTTTGCTTGGGCGATCAGATTACGTTTCATAAACAATATCCCCTGTGTTTAAAAATCTTTAAACGGCCACTTGTAAGCGGCTTGACGCGGACTACAGTTAATGCCTTGTTTGACTTGGATCTTCCTTTGTCCATGGGGCTGACGGTCAACTGTTTATGCCAGCCTCAGATGCCTAACTAGAGACCCATGTTTTCCAGAATATTCTTATTTGAAATAGTTCCTTCATTTTCAGCGCATCAACTGTCTCTTGCAGCTTTCCAGAAATGGGTGTTCTTGCTGCCTTTTCAAGATTTCTTATTTTTCCCGGAGCTCACCCTCAGTGTTCTTCACCCCGAACTTTCCAAGTCAAAATTGCCAGCTCATCCTGACCCCTGGCCATCCTGGGGCAACTGGGGTGAGCTGGGTCACTTAGGTTGCATTTGTCAGTTTAGTTTTAACTATGTTTTAATTTTTAGATTGAAGGATTAAAACGCCTTTTGTTTCTTAGAGTTCCTGACTATAGGCGGTTCCCATATGTGATTCACTTGACCTGTGCTATCCAATTAATTCTATTCTCCTCTCCACAGTGTTCTGGCAGGTTCTATCTCCAAAACCGTATCCCAGACCCTTCCACTAGGGTCCCCACTCCGCTCCCCAGCCCTGCTATCCTCTCATCTTGATGCCCATCTAGCTGCTTTGGGTCTCGTTTACCCATTGCTCACAGGGCAACCCTAATGACTTTTAAAAACTCACAGCTGGTCATGCCAGCTCCATGGTTAAAACCTTTCCACAGAGGACCCCTGGGTGGCTCAGTTGGTTAAGTGTCTGCCTTCGGCTCATGTCATGATCCCGGGGTCCTGGGGTGGAGCCCCACATCGGGCTCCCTGCTCAGTGAGGAGTCTGCTTCTCCCTCCCTCTGCCCACCCTGGCTCCCCCACCCCCATACTCATGCTCTCTCTCACTCGGTCTCTCTCTCTAATAAATAAATAAATAAAACCTTAAAAACAAACAAACAACCTTTCCATGGATTCTCATTGTATTTCAGGCAAAAATAAAAATTTCTGGGGCACCCAGGTGGCTCAGTAGGTTAAGCCTCTGCCTTCGGCTCAGGTCATGATTTCAGGGTCCTGAGATCGAGCCCCGCATCGGGGGGGGGGGTCTCTGCTCAGCGGGGAGCCTGCTTCCCCTTCTCTCTCTGCCTGCCTCTCTGCCTACTTGTGATCTCTCTCTCTCTGTCAGATAAATAAATAAAAATCTTTAAACAAATAAATAAAAATTAAAATTTCTCTGCAGGAGGTCTGGCCCTGGCTCCTCCCAGCACATTGACTCCCCCCACCCGTGTTCACTCTCTGAGCCGTGCTCCCCTTCTTTCTCTTTCTTGAACAAGCCAAGCTTGTCCTGGCCTCAGGGCCTTTGCCCTTGCTTTTCTTTGAGGCTCAAGAGCCCTTCTCCCAGGCCAAGTTTGCCTGGCTCCTTGGTAACTGTCAGAGCTCAGGAAAACTGTTTTGTCCTCGGAGAGACTTCCTGGCACCCCTTGACCCAGCTAACAGCTGCCTGGGTCATTCTGTCCCGGAGCACTGAGCCACATCTGGCATTGTCTTTTATTTGTGTATTCTAAGTGTGTTCTCTCTTTTTCCTTCTAGAACAGGGCGGAGCGAGAGCTTTCAGCCTCAGCACTACTGACATTGCTCCCGGGCCAAGTTTTTGGTGTAGAGACCCTCCTGTGCCTTGTCTTGGGTATTCCGCTGTGTCCCTGCCTTGCACGGCTACGTGCCGGTTGCATTTCCCTGTCCTCCCTGGCTGGTGACAGCTCAGAACGTCTCCAGACATTGCCAAACGTCTCCGGGGTGGAGGTGGGGAGCAAAACTGGTCCCTGTTGAGAAGCGCTGGTCTAGAAACTAAAGTCTGACCTTGGCCCAAAACAGTGCCCGGCACCTACCCTGGGGATCAACTGCTTACCAGTTGCAGGAATGAGTGATCGGCTCCGTATGGATGGTGTTGTCATCCCCTCGGTCCAGAGCTCCCCAGGCCCTGGTACTGACGGCACCTGCTGGGCAACGCCTCCGGCAGGCGCTACATCTGGACGCCACCCAAAGCCATCTGAGATCTAAGTTCAAGCTCTTCACTTTGGGCCACGTGAATATGCAGCCAGTGCGATGAGAATGATTTCTAGGGCTTTCCTCATTGGACACCTGTATGTGCCGCCATCCACGGCCTCAACTCGCACCACATTCCAGGCAGGACGGACCATCCTAAACACACTATTTAGCTAATTTCAATTACTCTTCACCTAGTGCGGAGAAATAAAAATAGTATTTTTACGTCTAGTAACTACACCCTCTTAGAGAGAATTGTTATTATTGTACACCTCTTGTGAGCGCTTTAAAAAATTCAAGCTTTTGAATACTTAACATATTAACATGGTTTGAAAAGAAAACAGTGTGAAAAGGTCATCATTGGTCATCATGGCATCCATGGATCCCTTTTGATGAGTTTCCTGGGTGTCTTTCAGAATTGTCTTGTTTTGTTCTTTTTTAAAAAATATTTTATTTTATTATTATTATTATTTTAAAGATTTTATTTGAGAGAGAGAGAAAGCACACAAGTTGGGGGAGGGGTGGAGGGAGAGGGAGAAGCACCCCACCCCCAGCAAGGAGCAAGACACGGGGCTTGATCCCAGGACCCCAAGATCATGACCTGAGCCGAAGAAAGATTCTTAACTGACTGAGCCACTCAGGAGCCCCGATTTTATTTTATTTTTTAAAATAATCCCTCCACCCAACATGGGGCTCAGACTCACCACCCCGAGGTCAAGAGTGGCACGATCCACTGACGGGGCCAGCCAGGTGCCCCCAGAGTTGTTCTGGACGTAACCCACACAAACATGCTCCCGTTCGCTCTTTCTGTCCTTCTCTGGAGACGAACTCCGCACGCCGTCGATCTTCCCAGGCATCTTGCTTCTTCCACTTAGCTTATCCCAGTATCTTTCTGCAGTAGTGCAAACAGAACTTCTCCCCTCTTTTTTTTAAGAGCCAAAAAATATCCCGCGTAGGATCACGTTCAAGTTTATTTAACACATTCTCTGTTGCTGGGCATTTGGGTTGTTTCTTTCTTGTCTGTTATAACAGCGCTGACACGCACAGCCTGTGTCCATTCTCTTCCCTAACCCATCTGAGAGAGAGAAATCCTCATTTCATACAGAAGGGCTGGGGTCAAAAGGACAATGCTCTTGACAGATACTCTGACGGCTTCTTTGAGTAGAAGAGTGCAGCCGTCCAGGCCTGGCATCGTGGGCTGGAGGGAGAGGAAAAATCGATGAGGATGCTTTAGAACCATCAAGGGAGAAGCAGGTGGAATTTCAAGGTGGGCCGAAGTCTCATGAACCTGGAGAGTGAGATACAGAGGTCCGGGATGGGAGGGAGAGATGCTGGGGTGGTGGGAGGCAGGCTCACGAGGACCAGAGATATCTAATGAGCGAACTCAGGGGCAGAGATGGGGGGTGGTCCTCAGGAACAACTTCCGCTTCCTCTAGATACTTGATGAATTTGGGCTTCATTCCACTGTCTTGGCGGGGGTGGGGGGCGGATATCTAGAGTCTCTGCAGGGTTGGAGAAATTGAGAGCACCGGGTGGTACGGATGACATGAATGAGGTAGGTTCTATTTGTAGTCCCATTTCACAGATGAGAAAGGTCAAGTCCAGAAAAGTTGGGCAGACCCCACAGTTGCATAGCTACCAAACAGTGGAGCTGAGCTGGGTGCTGAGAGCTGTCCGGTGTTACCTCCTGTTTTTTTTTTAAGCACTCTGCCGTGTCATATCTGTTAAAGCCTGTTGGGCAACAAACAAACACATTTTATGTTCGCATTAAAAAAATAATAAACCCAGTACAAGATATCCAAGCTTCTGTTATTTGTACCCGTGTCTTCCTCTGTTATTAGAACTAGCGCATTTTTACTGCTGATATTTTCTGTTTCTAAAGTTTAAAGCGTCCCACCAAACAGTTTGCCTGGAAACTGTTTACACTGAGAAATGGAAGGTTAAGCAGGCCACCGGCTGGTGTGGTAGGCTTTCCTGCCAAGTGCCCAGTGAGTAGTGCAAGGATGTGCACGTCCTGTTAGCAAGAGGAGGCATCTCTGGCCACAGTGGGCTTCTCCAGATCAGCATTCGGGATCTGCTTTGCTCTCCTCCACTTGCTCAAGCTCCTCTTAGGTCTCTAGTCGACTTCTTCCACCTGCTCTTCAAAATTGCAGGTGACTTTTTCCCCCGGTTACCCTGGTGTTTACAGCCCCTTCACCCCACCGCGGGACAGCTGTCATGCTGGAATCCGTCTGCTCCACTCTGCTTCCTGGGCCATTTCCTTGCATGTGCTTGCATGCTAATTTCCAGTGGAACACTTTCTCTCTCTCTCTCTCTCCTTATCAATGCATGGGACTCAGGACTCAGGCTCAGTACAGCACTTAGGTGTGCATGACAGAATGGTAAAATGCTCTGGCCAGAGGGAAAGAACACAGCCACCAGGAAGCTGAGATCGTATGCGAGGCTCAGAGCATGAGAAATAGGAGGTGTGTGTGTTGCTATGAATTTATTTGGGCATTTGTGACAAACGGTATTAAAACAAGTAGCCCCATGAGGAATTACTGCTGTTCAGGGCAGCATAACACAAATTAGTGACTTTTTTTTTTTTTAAGAGTTTAGTTATTTATTTGTCAGAGAAAGAGAGAGAGAGAACACAAGCTGGCAGAGGCAGAGAGAGAAGCAGGCTCTCCGCTGAGCACAGAGCCCGATGTGGGACTCGATCCCAGGACCCTGGGATCATGACCCAAGCCGAAGGCAGCTGCTCAACCGACTGAGCTATATAGGCTTCCCCAGATTAGTGAATCTTGATGTATTTTGAAAGCTGTCAGTCTTGCTGGCTCTGGCCGTGATCTACACTAGGTATTAACTCCAGGTCCTTCAGTGAGATAATTTTCTTTTTTTTAAAGATTTTATTTATTTATTTATTTGTTTGACAGACAGAGATCACAAGAAGGCAGAGAGAGAGAGAGCAAGAGAGCGAGCAGGCTCCCTGCTGAGCAGAAAGCCCGACGCGGGGCTCGATCCCAGGACCCTGAGATCATGACCTGAGCCGAAGCCAGAGGCTTAGCCCACTGAGCCACCCAGGCGCCCCCCAGTGAGGTAAATTAACCTACCAAGTCAGAAGGCAAGATGGTTGAGAATGGGCCGGCAAGCTGTGATCCACGGGCTGAGAACCATCTATGTCCAATATTGCAACTTAAAAGGCATGTTTGAGCTGCATATTGGAGCAGGATTTTGCCATTCGGGTGGGGAGGGAAGAGCCTTCTAAGATGGGTTGGCGAACTACAGTTTGAGGGCCAAATCAGGCATACCGCCGGTTTTTGTAAATAAAGTTTTATTTGAATGCAGGCATGCCCGTTTGTTAATGGATTGTCTACAGTTGCTTTTGCTCTGTAAAGGCAGAGACTGTATGGTCCCCAAAGCCTAAAATATTTACTGTCTGGCCCTTTACAGAAAAAAAAATTGTCCTGCCTACCCCTGGTGCTGGGATTAAACGCTTGGGCTATGAATCAACAGCCTGCATTCAAATCTCAGCTCTAGCACTTTTTTTCTGGGTAACCTTGGTTACATACCTATAAAACAGGAATATGAATATTTCTGGGCTGCTGGGTTATTATGAGTCATCTTAATGAAAGCCTTCCAGAGGTCTTCCCATATTCTTGATGCCCTAGATTATTTATAATCGTGCTAGATCTTTTCTGTTGTTATAAAAATTAAACATCAAAAATATTTGAGGAATTTGGGCAGCCTCCCTTCCTGTTCCAGGAATAAAAGATCCTGGACTATTTGCAGCATTTTTTCAGTATATTTGATGTGGATTAATGGAGTTGTGGCAGCTTAGGAAGGGTCCACTGGTATGTCTTTGCTGCATGTGGGATATCATTTTGGTTAGAGACTAAAAAATTCAGGTATACAGGTAAACTCTCTAGGAGACAAAAAATTGGGTTGATAGGATCAAGCTTCACAATGGTCTCTATAGAGTCAGATCAAGGATTAGAGGAATTAATAAGAGAATATTTTCCAGAGATTGATGTGGATTCTGGCATCAATTATTTAAGTCTGGGAATGGGGAGACTTGGCCAGACAGTGGTTCCTGGGAAGTAGATCTGGGGCTTCTAACTGGCCACAAGCTCAATTTGAGCCAGATGTATACAGCTGTCAAGGAAACCATCTTAGCCTGCATTTACAGAGACAGTGTATGCATCGTGGATTCAAGGAAGGTAAAGCAAGAAAACCATTTTAAATGAGCTAGACAGGCACGTCCGGAGCAGGAAGGTAAGTTATGGAGACAAATCACACATTTGAATGGAGGTGTTGCCAACGATGTGTAGGCTGACGGGGAGTGGGGGGTAGTCAGGTTGTTGAGTCATCTGGGAACTGTCGGAATGAGGAATGCCTGCAAGTTCTAGGGATGGTTCCCAGGAAAAGAGATGACCACAAGGGAGGAGACAGCTTTTCAAAAGCTCTAAGGCTGTCTTACTATCTCGCGTGTGTGTGTGTGTGTGTGTGTGTGTGTGTGTTTCCAAGCCTTAGGGAAATCAATGTGAGGTACTCATTTTTGAGTGTATCATCTCGGCTCACAGTTTCCCTACCCCTCCCCCTTACACCCCACTCCACAGTTACCAATGAAACGGGTTCCCGGAAGCCATATTTGTTCCTCACTACCCGGCCTTCCTGTTGACAGCTGATGGGCCAAGGGATGGATGGCTGCTGGAGGCCAGGCCAATCGGATTGTCTCTCTGGGGAATATGAGATCTGCCCTGAGGCACAGTCAGTCTGCGTCTCCAGAGAACTGGATCTGTGATGTGGAAATCTGGGGCCCGTGAGCAGCCATTTGCCTTCATAACAGTGGAGTAGCTAAGAAAATCAACCAACAGAGAGAAAAGAATGAGGCAGAGATGCCGGGAAGCAGAGGTCTTGCCTGGCCGGCCGAATTTTTTTCAGCCTCCCATTTCTTGGTTTCGGTTCTTCCAAAGCCTGACTGCCTTCCTGGACGTGGGCTTCATGGGTTATCTTTACATCCTGGTGATAATTCCCCCTTTTTGCTTATGCTAGGTCAACCGGGTTTCTGCATTTGTAACTAAAAGTTTTTTGTTTTTTTTTTTTAATAAATTTTTAAAAAAGGATTTTTATTTATTTATTTGACAGAGAGAGAGAGAGAGAGCACACAAGCAGGGGGAGCTACAGGCAGGGGGGAGAGAGAGAAGCAGACTCCCCGCTGAGCAGAGAGCCCGATGCGGGGCTCCATCCCAAGATCCTGGGATCATGACCTGAGCTGAAGGCAGACGCTTCACTGACTGAGCCACCCAGGTGCCCCTGTAAACAAAAGTATCTTAAGTCTTTCAGAGGGCAGCAGAGAGTAGCTCAGTGTGTGGGTGACATAATGGTAGATCTTGTCCAACCGCTGAAAGAATAGCCTTGGAAAGGGAAGATTATGTCTGTTTCTGGGATCATTCAGATGGAAGCTGAACAACCCGATAACTGGGAGGCACTTGAGGTTGGACTGGGTTGGACTTGGGTTTCAGAAGGACTTGGAATTGACTCTGGGCTCTGCCACTTTCTAGCTGTGGGACATGAGGGCAACGTTCTTCCCCTTTACTGCGCCTCCTTCTGGACGATGGGGAGAACGACATATCTTAAGGAACGGTGACGATGTGTCAGTTTCCAATTGCTGCTGTAAGAATCTGCCCCCAAATTAGTGGCTTAAAACAGAACAGATTTATTCTTTTATGGTTCTGGAGGTCAGAAGTCCAACATGGGCTTTCCTGGGTGAAGGCCAAGGTGTTGGCAGGGTGGTGTCTCTCTGGAGGCTCTGGAGGAAAACCCACTTCTTGGGCTTTTCTTGCGTCTAGAGGCCATGGGCATTCCTTGACTTGTGACCCCTTTCTCCGCCTGCAGAGCGCCCCTCCTCAACCCCTCTTCTGTCTCACACCTGCTCTGACACTGACCTCCTGCCTCGCTCTTTCACTTACAAGGATCCCATGACTACCCTGGACGCACCTGGATCGTCAAAGGTAATCTCTCCCCCTGTAACTCTCCCTGTAACCCAATCTCGTCGGCAGCATCAGGCTGGCTGCTCCAGACACCCGGTTCCCAGGTTCCAGGGACTAGGATGTGACCATCTTTAGGGAGCCACTATCCAACTTCCTCCACCTAACAGCACAAAAAGCTAACCTTTATTGAAAGCTGTCTGTGCCTCAGGTCCAGGGCTACGCGCTTTCAGGCAAGTGATTCTGTTGACGGGTCCCCACAGCTCCGAAAGATAGACTCAAAGGTAAAACCATCCGCCCTGAGCCACGCAGCTAGGAAGCAGCAGTGCCAAGAACCAGGCAGGACTCCTCGTCTCCCTCCAGAGCCCTTTCTCTCGCCCACCGGTGAGGAATGGCAAACCCACGGGTCTTACTGCCGCCAAGTAGAGTCTGTGGTAAGCCAGAGAGGCCTGGGGCGGTCTTACAGGGACGGTGGCTCCGTAGACCCCAGCCCGTACGCACGGGTTTTCCAACAGATGGCCTATGTTGGGTTTACTCATGTGAAATGTCCCCATTTTGAAATGCTGGAAACCAGTTCAAATATTTATTTATTTATTTGCTTATCTATTAAGATTTTATTTCTTTATTTGACAGAGAGTGAGAGGTCACAAGTAGGCAAAGCGAGAGGGGGAAGCAGGCTCCCTGCTGAGCAGAGAGTCCCATTCCGGGACTCGATCCTGGGACCCTGAGATTATGACCTGAGCTGAAGGCAGAGGCTTAACCCCACTGAGCCACTCAGGTGCCCCCAATTCAAATATTAAAAAAAAAAATTTATGCAACCACATAATATAGCCTGATGGGTTCATCTCACTTTACACTACCAATTTAAACTATGATGCTATACTCTTCTTCTTAACATTTGAAGATACGTGACTCATCCTAATGGCGAACGGTTATTTGGGATTTATTATATGCCTGGCATGATGCTACCTGCTTTACTGTCCTATCTTATTCACTAGTATGTTCTTGGTTAAGAATTGAACTCCCTAGCTGGGAAATTATTTTTATTTTTTATAGGATTTTTCTTGGCGAGTGTAAGACTCCTATGAAGGGTAAAGAGTAGAGGCTTGGTTGATCTCGGTATCCAAACCTGGCTCCGGCATTTGAGTAACTGTGTGACGGTGGGCTTGTGAATGCAGCTGTCCAAGGCTACCTCTTCGTCTCCAGAGTTTGTTCATAGTTTTCTGGTAAGGTTTCTGGGATGCCATGATCGTAACTAGAAGCGCTTTCCACAGCACCATACAAATATTACTTACCATTCATAGATAATTCGCCCAAAGAGCATAATCAGCAGGTCAACCCAGAGACTGTGTCCTCTCTTGTAAATAAAAGCTTGAGATTGGATGCCAATTTTCAGCTGGAACGAGTCTCACGTCGGGTCTCGGGGCCGTAGAGGAGCCTGACTACGCCGTTCCAACTGCCCCAGAGCCAAGATGGACCCTTGCTGACTGGGAGCAGCTATGTTCTACCTTGGAGTCATGGGCATTACCTTCTTGAGTTCCTAAGTCATTGTCAAGATCTGCTTTCTACGCTGGAGACAAATCCAAAATGGCAGCGAAGGCTGGGTCTCAGGGCTTTGGGGTGCTACTTGTAGATTGGTCTCTAGTCAGATGGGCTTAGGACTCCTTCCTCTTTGAGACTCCATTTCTCATCTGGCAAATGGGGCACACTGGATGAGTTCAGGCAATCGATGATCTATTCTGTTACTTTTAAAAAATGGGCTAAGTAGACACAAGGTAATTCCTCACCAATGTATTTTAGGACTTTCTGTATTTTCTTTCAGATTTTATTTATTTATTTGATATATATAGAGAGAGAACCCAAGCAGGGGGAACAGCAGGCAGAGGGAGAGGAAGAACGAGGCTCCCTGCAGAGCAGGAAGCCTGACTCGGGGCTCGATCCCAAGACCCTGAGATCATGACCTAAGCTGAAAGCAGATGCTTAACGGCTGAGCCACCCAGGTGCCCCTTTCTGTATTTTCTTAAGTGGTTTCTGTTTTGGAGAATAGAATGGTGGTTATCAGGGGCTGGCGGGAGGCAGCGGTGACAGGACAGGAAGAGATGCTCTCTGAGGATACAAACTTGCAACTACTAGAGAAATGAATCCTGGAGGTCTATTGCACAGCGCAGTGATTACAGACAACAACACTGTTATAAACATCAAACTTCCTAGGAGGCTAGGTCTTCATTATTCCCACCACAAAGGAGCCATGGTAATTTTGGGGGATAATAGAGGTGTTAGCTAACGCTACAATGGCAATCATGCATGCAATGTATACATTTATCAAGTCAAAATGTTGCACACTGTAAAGTTATACAAGGTTCTATGTCAGATATATTTCCATTTTTAAAAAGGTTTCTGTTTTTTAAAAGATTTTATTTATTTATTTGAGAGAGATCGAGAGCATGACCAGGGGCAGGGGCAGAGGGACAAGCAGACTCCCCAGTGAGCAGGAAGCCCGACACCACACAGGGCTCGATCTCAGGACCCTGAGGTCATGAGCCGAAGTCAGATGCTTAACCGACTGATCCTCCCTGGCACCCTCCAAAAACAGTTTCTGATTTGGAAGTATCTGGACGCCAGAAAAAAATACCAACAAAACTTTTATATTTGTATATTAAGAATTAAAAGTTTAAGCCTAAGAGTTAAAACAGGTGAAAATGAAGTTTCCCTTCCTCTCTTGGTCACAGTCTCCTTGTTCCCATCTTCAGAGGAGACCACAGTTACTGGTTCCTAGTCTGTTCTTCCAGAGATGTTCTAGGCCAATGGTTCCCAACCAGCAGACGATGTTGACTCTGGGGGGCGATGTTGATTCTGGGGGGCGATGTTGACTCTGGGGGGCAATTTTGATTCTGGGGGCGTTTGGTGGAATCTGGAGACATTCTGTTTGTCACAGCTGAGGGAGGGGTGCCCCTGGCCTCTGGTGGGTAGAAGCCAGAGATCTTACAACGGCGCAGGACCGCCCCCCGTAGCAAAGAATTGTCTGGCCCCAAACACCACCAGTGCTGAGATTCAGGATTCTTGCTGTATGCATGTATTAGCAAATACAAGCGACACACACAGACACCTGCACATACACGCCCTGTCCATGTACAAACTGTGGATAATACCATACACTTGACTTTGTCTTGTCTTTGTCCCTTCGCTCTGGAGGTTGTTCTGTACCTGCACATAGAGATCCTTTCAAACCACAGAATATCCTGCTGGATAGATGGGTCATTCATTTCCTCAGTCCCCTATCGAGACACATTTACATTGTTCCCAACTTCTGCAAATGAACAATATTGCTATAGTAATGTATAGACTTATTGAATCGTTTTCTTATATGCCTGGAACTGATATAACACTGTATGTTAATTATGCTTCAATAAAAAATTGCTGTGATTATTCCTTTTTTCAAAAAAAGATTTTATTTATTTATTTGAGAGAGAGAGAGAGAAGGAGCAGGGGGCAGGGGGATGGGCAGAGTCAGAGGGAAAAGAAGTCTCCCCACTGAGCAGGGAGCCCAATGACTTGGGGCTCGATCCCAGGACCCTGAGATCATGACCCAAGTTGACAGCAGACGCTGAACCGACTGAGCCACCCAGGTGTCCTTCTGGTTATTCTTGTTCACAAATGCCCATATACTAATGTATACTTGTCTGATAATTCCTCCAAGTGATAGAACCAGGTCAAATAGCACGTGGCTTTAAAATGCTGCTAGGATGGGGCACCTGGGTGGCTCAGTGGGTTAAAGCCTCTGCCTTTGGCTCAGGTCATGAACCCAGGGTCCTGGGATGGAGCCCCGCATTGGGCTCTCTGCTCAGCAGGGAGCCTGCTTCCTCCTCTCTCTGCCTGCCTCTCTGCCTGCTTGTGATCTCTGTCTGTCAAATAAATAAAATCCTTAAAAAATAAAATAAAATAAAATAAAATAAAATAAAATAAAATAAAATAAAATGCTTCTAGGTGTTACCAAAGGTCCTCCCAAAACACTAATTTACATTCTCACCTACAAGGAGAGACGGCAGCTTGCTGACACCTTTCCCAACGGAATATGGTCCTTCTGTCCTTTAGCTGATCTAACTTCAAGTAATTACATACATTTTGAACAATATATCTTATTTTTAAGTGATCTCTACATTCAATGTGGGGCTCGAACTCACAACCCAGAGCTTAAGAGTCTCACGCTCTTCCAAAGGAGCCGGCCAGGCGCCCCGGTAATTACATACTTTGAACCGAGTGTAATTTCCAACCATTCATTTTTCAACAAATATTTGTTCTTTGTGTCAGGCACTGGGGCGGGGTCAGGAAGGGGAGCATAAATCCTGGGGTCACCCTACTCTCAGTGCACAAGCGACAAGCCAAGACACAGTTTATAGCACAGGACAATCAATTCTGTGAATGAGGCTGGCACAGAAAGACACTTCTGCCAGCCTTTTGTTTCCCTGTGGGCCCTGGGTGTGTGCAAGCTCCTAATTTGTCAAAAAAAAAAAAAAAAAAAAAGGCCTGGAAAATAGATTTTTATGCGACAGCTCCTCATTTTGAAATGCTGGCAAGAAATTCAAATAATTTAAAACCATTGTGAGGGTCGAAGAAATCAGATCTGAAGGATGGGTCCAGCCCCAGCACTGACAGCGCTCACCTCTCACGTTCAATGCTGGTGCTGCTTCTCGAGGAGACGAATGAATACCAGACCTCCCGCCGCAGACAAGGGGGCTGTGCGATATGTTTGCAAGCAGCCTTATTTTATAGGGAGAAATCTTCAGACGTGGAATTGCTCAGGAAAATAAAATAAAAGGTTTCAAGGCATTCGGTACACACTGCCAAGCTGGTTCCCAGAAAATGATGCTAATTTACATTTCTCCCCTCACTAACAAGAGTGCTTTCCTCTGTACCATTGCCAGCACTGGGTATTAACAATGAGGACTTTCTTCTGCCAGTTTTACGGTTAAAAATATTCTCATTGTTAGATTACTTTATTATTTATGATATTCTCTGTTGAAATGAAACTACTGACGTTACTAGGGGCTGGCAAATATGTTGAACTGAAACACTCATACGCCATCGGTAGGAACGCAAAATGGAAAATAGTTTGTCAGTTTCTTAAAACATTGAACATACACCCAATCTATGATCCAGCCATTCCACGCTTAGAGAAGAGAAAGTATACATCGATAAGGAGGCTTGTATATAAATGTATATAGTGACTATAATATCAGTAGCCCCAAACTGAAAATAACCCACATGTCCATCAACAGGTGAATGGGTTAGGCAACTATGGTCGAGCCACACAATGGCGTACTGCCCGGCAAGAAAAAGGAATGACCTGATGGTACATGTGATAATAAGAATGAATCTCAAAATTGTTACGCTGAAAGGTGCCAGACAAAAAAAAAAAAAAGGTATATATTGTTTGACTCCTCCACCTATATAAAATTCTAGAAAGTAAACACTAATCTGTAGTGACAGAAAGTAGATTTGGTTGTTTGATGATGGGGAGTCGGGAGGAGAGGAAGGGGAAGAATTATAAAAATACTTTTGGGGATGAATGATACGCTCACTAAATTAATTGGGGGTGATGGTTTCACAGGTATAACATAGGACAGAAAATAGCAAGTTATACCTTTTCAATAAGCACAGTTTATTGCAAGTCAAGTATATACCACTAAGCCTTTTTAAAAAATCCCACCGATATTACAACAGGGGCTCCTGGCTGGCTCAGTCGGTAGATCGTGTGACGCTTGGTCTCAGGGTTGTGAGTTCAAGCCCCATACTGGGCACAGAGTTTATGTTAAAAAAAATATTACAACATTCTCATTCTTACTTGAATTACTAATATCGTTGCTGTTGGTTACTAAGCAGGAACACTGAGTATGGTCAGGCTGGCTGTGAACAACCCCATTCTGGGGGTGCAGTCCGCGTGGACTAGAGTGCAAGCACCCCCTCCCCCACCTGGAGGCCCGTGATGGATGTAGCTGCATTTCTTTACCGGCCTCCTCTATTTCTCTGTATGGGTGTTGCCTTTAAAAAAATCACCTATGAGCTCTCTTTATATATTAAGGCTATTAAATGAGTGTCTGTCAGACAAGTTGTAAAGAAGATGTTCTCCAGCTTCACAATTCGGAGCTGAGTTTTGATGCTGGCGAGCCAGTGACATTTACTTCTTATCTGATAAATGATTTCTTGGCAAAGGCTGCCCGGTGAATTCCTTTGTTGGCACCTATGATCAGGGCTTCAGCACTTGTTGTTTTAGAAACAGGTTTGTCCAGCAACTTGTGCTTGTCGCCTTCCGGTGATTTGTTTGATCAAGGTGCTGTTGGCGTTTAGGTCAGATGCATGAAGTTTTGATGGAACATTTGGAGCGACTCACCAAAAAATCGCCTCTTCATAAAATCATGGCTGGGAGTGCCTCTCCCTTTTTTTTTTTTTTTTTAAGATTTTGTTTATTTATTTGCAGAAGAGAGAGAGTGAGCAAGAGTGCACAAACAGGGGGGAGCAGCAGGCAGAGGGAGAAGCAGGCTCCCTGCTGAGCAAGGAGCCCCACAGGGGACTCGATCTTAGAACTGTGGGATCATGACCTGAGCTGAAGGTAGATGCTTAACTGACTGAGCCACCCAACTGTCCCATTCCTTTCCTTTTCTCTCCTTCTTCTCTTCCTTTTATTTCAGTTACGGAGGCGGCCAGCATTTACTGAGGGCTCACCACCCCCCCCCCCCCCACATGCCTGTCCCTGCCCTGGGACTCAGAGCTTAGGAGTCTCCCACATTGAATCCTTGTAACCCCTGTAACAGTTAGATACTGTTGGCTCCATTTTTTCAGATAAGGGAACTAACTTTCCAAAGAAGAAGAAACAAAATCTGCTCCAGGATCACAGAGGGAGTAGGTGAAGAAACAGAGTTTTGACTCATATTGGTCAGACTCCAAAACTCAAACTGCCTCCTGCTCATCACTCTGGGTTTCAGTGAGTTGCCTACGAGCTTGTCTTTGTCTTCAGAGACAGAGGTAAAGACGCGCTTCGTCTCTTAACCCTGGTTACAAACCTGAGATTTTGTGCACAGTGGGCCGTGAGATATGCGGGATTGAACGGGAAACATAACGGTTGGTGTGGGCTGGGGTGAGGGGGTGGGGAGAGGAGGTGCTTCTCAAATGTGTTCACTTCGGTTCCACCCACCAACATATAATGGATCAAAAAGTGATAGGACAATAGGCTCATTTTGTCACGCGCTTCAACAGTCAGATCATACATGATAACGCGAGAGCGGAGTTTCTCAACATCGGCACTGTTGACCTTCTGGCAGCTCAGTGGCTGCTGGGGGTGGGGTGGGGGGCTGTCCTCTGCCTTGTAAGAGGTTCAGCAGCATTCCTGGTCTCTACCCACTGGACAGCCCTGTTGTGACAACCAGATATGTCTGTAGACATTGCCAAATCTCCCCTGGGGAGGGCACACCCCTCCCCCCCGCCCCGGTTAAGAACCACTAGTCTATGATTAATAAAAGCTTACCAATGACTTCCAGAGCTCCAAAGAAATATCTTTAGATTACAAGGCCAGTAAAAACATGCTGGGACATTTATTCCTCTCTCTTTTTTTCCCACTAGCAGAACTTCCTAGTGGAAGCTTAATGTTTGGGGAGCACACTTAGAAGTCTTGGGAAATGTTTACTTAAACATATCCCTGATTGAAAGAAAACATTTTTATAATCCTTCCCTCATTGCAAGTGATACTTACTGAACTCAGAACATTTGCCCATCTCAGTGCTAAGTCCCTCGATGCCCATGATCTCATTTGAATACTCACAGCTTTTTATGGGCATAGACATCACCCCCATTTGCTCAAGGAGGACACAGAGACTCAAGAAGATTATGTAACTTCTCCAGGGTCACTCAGAAAGACCCCAGTTTGTGTTACGCTGGCGTTCCATCTCCATACTGATTTCCAAAATTAATGTTCCTTCAAAGCAGGGCATTAAAACATCTAAAAAACAAAAAGAAGAAAATAAAATCATGGCTAATGTTACCATTTAGCAACTACCAGTGTTGACATTTTGTTATGAATTATGCAGTCTTTGTTTGGTGCATTGAAAAACATGGGTACTCTAGGGGCGCCTGGGTGGCTCAGTGGGTTAAAGCCTCTGCCTTCAGCTCAGGTCATGATCTCAGAGTCCTGGGATCAAGCCCCGCATCGGGCTCTCTGCTCAAGCAGGGAGCCTGCTTCCTCTTCTCTCTCTCTGCCTGCCTCTCTGACTATTTGTGATCTCTGTCTGTCAAATAAATAAATAAAAATCTTAAAAACAACAACAACAACAAAAACATGGGTACTCTAGAAAAGACGAGACATGCTTTATGCTTTTCTCTCGACAGTTGGGAAAACTTTCCCATTGTGATGTTCGTTATTGTTCATTAGCATGTGAAAGGACTATATCACATTTTAGTGGGGGAACATTTTGTTTTAGATTGATTTATTTATTTCAGAGAGAGAGAGAGAGATGAGGGGAGGGGCAGAGAGCGGGAGAGAGAATCTTAAGCAGGTTCTGCACTGAGCACAGAGCCAGATATGGGGCTTGATGTCACGACCCTGAGATCATCACCCTGAGGTCATGCCTGGAACTGAAACCAAGAGACAGGTGCTTACCTGACTATGCCACCAGGTGCCCTTCTACTGGAGAACTTTTAAACAATCTCCCATTGTTAGAATTTCTGGATGTATTTTTTCTCCCTCCCTCCTCTCTCTGTCCCGCTCTCCCTCCTTCCCATCCTTCCCTCCCTCCGCGTCTCTCCCTCCCTTCCTTCCTTCTTTCCTTCCTCTATCCCTCCCTCTCTCCTTCCTTCCTTCCCACTCCTCTCTTCCTTCCTCTTCTGTGTTATTTACTCAAGATAAATTCCTAGCAGGTGAACGCTGGAGTAGTAATTATCATATTTTTAAGTCTGGTACAAGCTGTCAAACTGCATTCCCACCAAAGGGTATATCGATTTATATTTTACCTGTGTTGTATGAATGGATATATTTGTTTCTTCCAAGAAACTCAGGGCTTTTAACTTAACACACACCTATCTTGCCCACATAACAGAGGAAATCATATTCCGATTTTATTTACATTTCTTTGCAGACTAGTGAGTTTGAAATTTGTTTATGAAACATACGAGAAATGTACACGCTTCAAAGAAAGCAGTGGGGCAGCGGTGGTGAGAGACAGATTTCCGAAATATGAGGCCTATTCTGACCGATTTCAAGGAAAAAAAAAAATCCTGTAGACTCAGGATGTTAACATCTATATTTAATTCTACAACATTCATGCCCGGCAACCCAAGAGAACTTACATTTCTAGTTCTTAAAAAAACCCAAAGATCAAAGCGAGTTTACGAATCGATACAAACAAAACCCTGAAGACTGTTCAACCCAAATTAGCAGCAGTGATTTAATATGGTGGATGGAAAGCTGCGAGGAAGTAACCTCTCGCAATCCCTGCAGGCAGGACTGACGGACTGACGCCTGGTCACCGGGCGCTCTGACTCTGCGGAGTCTGGCTCAGCCCGCCCACCACTTTTCTCCCTCGGAACTGGAGAGAAACAAAGGCTTCCTGGGGCACAAATCCTTTCTGGACACGTTCAGCCTGCTTCTCTTTTCTTCCCATTCAACCCACAAATAAAGCCATATAACTCGGGGCCAGTTTGTAAACCCAAGAGTCGGAGGGAGCAGGGCGCTCTGTTAGAATACAGAGAGATTATTTTTAGATTGTTTGTAAAAGAGAGCAGAACATGTAAACTATCTTCTCAGAGGCGACTCCAAAACCTCACTTTGCGAAACACTGAAAGCATCCAGAGGGAGGACTGGACACGCTGGGAGCAAGTCGGAGCCATGGTTCTCTTGTGTGTGAAATGGAGCAAACAGCCGCTCCGTCACGGGATTGGAGAGAATGGAGCAGAAATAATGCACATGGGCTGCTCAAAAACACACAAACTATTATTAAAGCATGTTCTCAGGGCCTCAGTTGGTTTCCAAGGGATTTTAAAATAACTTAGACTATGTTATCTTTACAGAAAAAAAATGTTGCATTCTGCAACAGGATGATGAGTTACAAATAGAAAAAAAAAAAAGCCCCAAAGCAAAGATCCATGATCCATGATCCAGCTTTGCCCCTTGAGCCACCCTTGGTGGTTCTCCGACAGAATGCTTCGTTTTCGCTGGTCGCATTGAATCTGAGCACAGAAATATTCTTGGTCTCCTTGATCAAAGACCTGGACGCATTCTGAGCAATTCTCTAATTATTGGCTCTTTGGCAACATAAACATCAGGAACCTGATTCACAACTTTCTGTGTGAGGTCTGAGTCCTACAGAAGGCTCCCTGTGGATCTTTGCTCCTCTTCCTGCCATCTGACTCCGGGACTCCAGGATGGCATCTAAGCCTCCTCCTACCAGCAACCTCCCGGGAAAAGAGAGCGGGCCTCCCTCGACTCAAATCCTCATAACCCCAGTTAGCTGCAGTGAATTTACAAGCACATTTTGTTGATGTTTCCTGTGTGTCTCTTGAAAATGTAAATGAATTATTCTCCTTTCTGTTACAGCCAGATCAGTTGAGGACACAATGGAGGAAGCTTATGGCTTCTCCCCCCCGCCCCCCTCCCCCGCAAGAATGCTTCTTTAATGCCATGACTCAGGGAACATCATGTTTACAGTGAAACCCTGTCAGTTCTTCCAAACCTTTCTTCAAAAACCTTTGGGAGCTTGGCTTTATTATTAATTATTACTATTATTAATTATTATTATTATTATTAATCGTGGTCCAATTTGCCTACAATGAATTGCAAGGATTTCAAGTACAGTTTTATGAGTTTCAACAAATGTCTGCAACCTTAAACCACCTCCCTAATCGGTATAGAACCTTCCATCCCTCCTCTAGGCTCCTTTATGGCTCTTTCCAGCAATAACATGCCCACCCCTGTGGTTTTGATTTCTATTCCCAGAGCTCAGGTGTACCAATTCCAGATCTTCATAGAAATGGGACCAGACAGGGATGCCTGGGTGGCTCAGTGGGTTAAAGTCCCTGCCTTCGGCTCGGGTTGTGATCTCAGGGTCCTGGGATCGAGCCCCTCATCAGGCTCTGTGCTCAGAGAGGGGCCTGCTTCCCCCCGTCTCTCTGCCTGCCTCTGCCTGCTTGTGATCTCTCTCTGTCAAATAAATAAATAAGAATCTTAAAAAAAAAAAAAAAGAAAGAAATGGGACCAGACAAAATGTGTATACTCTTGTGTCTGGCTTCTTTCAATATTATCATGTTTTTGAGATAGATTCATTCATTCATTCATTCTAAGTTCATGTTTAAACTATTTCTGGGTCATGGATGTACAGGGCTTTGTTTCTCCATTCACTGTTGGAAGACTTTTATAATTTCTTTTCTAGTTTTTGTCTGTGGTGAATACAGCTGGAGTGGATGTATCCATGTGACTTCCTGGAGGGCGTGTCTATTTATTTTCCTTGGGGAAATATGTGGGAAGGAATTGCTGGGTCATAGAGCAGGTGTGAGTTCTGTGTATGGATCAGGAACTGCCACCTGTTTTCCAAAGTGAGGAACTTACTTGGTTTTGAGATTCCTGATCAAGCTGTGTGTCTCATTATCTGTTCTCTAATCACACATAGCTTACTTTTTTTTTTTTTTCTTTGTCTGGGCAGATCAATTGCAAAGAAACAGGTGCATCTCTTTACCCCTCCCTATATCTACACTCTTGGCAATATCATTTTGGTTGTGCCTTCCTTCAAGAGCTGGAGTCTATCTCCCACTCCTTGAATATCAGTCGGGTTCGTTGATTGGACCCACAAAGTGCAGTGGAAATCGCAGTCTTCCAGAAAATAGAGGAGGCTTCATCCGTGAAATTCTGCTACTGCCACATGCACGAGCCTGGGACAGCCCGCTGCAGGATGAGGGGTGCACGGAATGGGCTCAGCTGTCCCAGCTGAAGCAATAGTGGACGACCTACTCTGCAGCCAACAGACGTCCTAGTAGCTGAGAGAGCCCGCTCTCCACTCAACCTGCGGGTGACTACGGAAGCACGAGTGAGCTCGACTTTGAAGAGAAGAACCCTTTGGCTCAACCCATAGATCCATAAACAATAATAATTATTTATTGTTTTCAGACATTGAGTTTCAGGGTGATACAACACATAGCCATTCCAACTGACACATTTCTTTCTTTCTTTCTTTCTTCTTCTTTTTTTAAATGCCCAGAGCTTTTCTTTTTTCTTTTTTTAATAATTTTTAAATTTTTTTATAAACATATAATGTATTATTAGCCCCAGGGGTACAGGTCTGTGAATTGCCAGGTTTACACACTTCACAGCACTCACCATAGCACATACCCTCCCCAATGTCTATAACCCCACCACCCTCTCCCTAACCCCCTTCCCTCCGGAAACCCTCAGTTTGTTTTGTGAGATTAAGAGTCTCTTATGGTTTGTCTCCCTCCCAATCCCATCTTGTTTCATTTATTCTTTTCCTACCCCCCAAACCCCAAACGTTGCATCTCCACTTCCTCATATCAGGGAGATCATATGATAGTTGTCTTTCTCTGATTGACTTATTTCGCTAAGCACAATACCCT
>NW_019154090.1:7923677-8122176 GCF_002288905.1 Enhydra lutris kenyoni | reverse complement strand
ATACCACATTTTCTTTATCCATTCATCTGTTGATGGACATCTAGGTTCTTTCCATAGTTTGGCTATTGTGGACATTGCTGCTATAAACATTTGGGTGCACATGCCCCTTCGGATCACTACGTTTGTACCTTTAGGGTAAATACTCAGTAGTGTGATTGCTGGGTCGTAGGGTAGCTCTATTTTCAACTTTTTGAGGAACCTCCATGCTGTTTTCCAGAGTGGCTGCACCAGCTTGCGTTCCCACCAACCCAGCTGACACATTTCTATTAGGATAGGTCTTCACCTCTTCCTTTCCGATTTACTACCCATGGGAACTCAGTTCATTTAGCTAACATTACTGAACCTTAAGCTACCTCATCTGTGAAATGGGAATTGGAATGCTTATTTCACACAACTGTTTTGGAGATTAGATGAGTAACTGAAAGGAAAACACAATGTTGCCTAGGTGATGGTAAGTACTCAATAAATTCTTGTCATAATAATAACAATGGAAAAAAACAAACCCCACTTTTTTTTTTGTGCTCTTTTTTTTTGCCTTTTTTTGCCTCCACTCATTTTCTCGTAGCAGAATCATCTATGACTTTAGTAATAGAAGTGTCTGGACATTCCCAAGATTTATCCTTCTAGGTGGGAATATGAATGCTTTTTTTTTTTTTTTCACCAGTCAGTTCGTGGTCAGATGATAGAATTAAGCTCTTCATTTTCATTGATGGAGAAAAATATAATGGAAAATGCAGAATTATAAATTCTCAAGTACTTTTGCAGATTTGCATTTTGGGAAATTATAATAGCATTGCCAATGTAGTTAAAAGCTGGTGGCATACAAGATACAAGACACATTTAATTAGTTGGCCGATACTATTTTGCATGTACACGAAATCATGGGCTCTTTGTAATAATCTCCTATCTTTGCAAATTCACCAACTTCCACCATCGCAGGGGCCTACGGCCCAAAGTTTGGTAACCCCTGATCAAGGTCAACAGTGGTCTATATACAAGGCCTTGTGTGAACCAGCCTTTCCTTGAGCTTGCTTAATTCTGGCTCTTAAACGCCTCCAAATTCATCTATTACCACTCTCTTACTCATTTTGCTCCATCCGCGCTAGGCTTCTCGCTGTTTCTTAACCATGAAAAGGTTCTTAGCTCTTTTGCTATTGCTTCTGCCTGGAAAGTTTGTTCCTCGGGTCTTTACATAGCCACCCCATGCTTCCATTCCGAGTGCTGCTCAAATAGAATATTACCTCCTTCCCTGAAGAGACCGTCCTCCGCCCTCCTTCTGCCCCACCACTCTCTTATTTCCTCTGGCTGTGTTTTGTTTTGTTTTAAAGATTTTATTTATTTTTTTGACAGAGAGAGAGAGAGAGATCACAAGTAGGCAGAGAGGCAGGCAGAGAGACAAAGGGAGAAGCAGGCTCCCCGCTGAGCAGAGAACCCAATGCAGGGCTTGATCCCAGGACCCTGAGATCATGACCTAAGCAAAGGCAGAGGCTTACCCACTGAGCCACCCAGGCGCCCCATCGGGCTGTGTTTTTTTTTCATACACTTTTCCAGTGTTATTTCAGTGGCTTTTTTTTTTTTTTTAAGTAAGCTCTACGCCCAATGCAGGACTTGAACTCAGGACCCTGATATCAAGAGTTGCAGGCTCCACCCACTTAGCCAACCGGAGCACCCCTCAGTGGCTTATTTACTGGCCTTTGTCTTGACTGTTTGATGCTGCTACATTGTAAGCCTCATTAGAAAAGGCAACCTCTGAGCAATGACCAACATTTTATTTGTCAGTGAGTAAATTTTATTTTAATGAATGAATCTTATTTTCACAGATGAGGATCCTGATACCCAGAGAAAAAGAGGACGGCCAAAGTCACATAGCCCATAAGGGATTAAAATCTAAGTTTCTAAGTCACTTGGTGATGTTTATTCTTGCTCTCACCCAGCCTCATCCAACCCAAACGGATAAGGCTTCAGTTTGGATGCAAGGAAAACAGCAATTTTAATAGTTTAAATGTGATAGGAAATTATTTTTCTTTCATAGAGAAGCTTAAAGGTAAGCAGTTGTTGTTGTTATCACAGTAAGAATGACATCAAATTTAGTGGCTTAGGGACGCCTGGGTGGCTCAGTCATATAAGCATCTGCCTTCAACTCAGGTCATGATCCCAGGGTCCTGGGATTGAGCCCCGAATCAGGCTCCTTGCTCAGCGGGAAGCCTCTTTCTCTCTCTACCGCTCTCCCTGCTTGTGTTCCCTCTCTCGCTGTGTCTCTCTGTCAAATAAATAAATAAAATCTTTAAAAAAAAGTTAGTGGCTTTAAAGAATAACTTATTTCCATCATGATTCTAGGGTTTGACGAGGCTCAGCTGGGCAGCTGTGCTCCTCCTCATGCCAGCCGGGCTTTAGCCACTGACCATGACATTGGGAGGAGATGCGCACTGACATGATCACATCGTATTTTCCACCATCCATGTAAGTAACTTCGGGAGCACGATATAGGAAAATCATTAGAAAGTGATGAATTTTGAGTATTTATTTCTTTGTTTGAAGTTGCATTTGTGGTAAATATACACTAAAATGATCATTTAGCTGTTAAAAATATACAGGTCAGTGACTTTAAGTACATTTACTGTGTCATATAGAATTCTCTTCATCATCCCAAAAGAAACTCTGTATGCATCAGACAGGAACCCCTGTTTCTTCCTCCCTCCCCCCAGTCCCTGCGAACCTTGATTCTTTCTGTCTCTATGAATTTGCCTATCCAAGGTACCTCGTAAAAACAGCATCACACATTTGTTCTTTTCCGTTTAGCTGATTTCACTTAGCATAACCTTTGTGTTTCATGTCATGTATTGAACTCTAAGTTTGTAGAATTTAATTTTTTTTAAAGATTTTATTTATTTATTTGACAGACAGATCACAAGTAGGCAGAGAGGCAGGCAGAGAGACAGAGAGAGGAGGAAGCAGGCTCCCCGCTGAGCAGAGAGCCCGATGCGGGGCTCGATTCCAGGACCCTGGGTTCATGACCTGAGCCGAAGGCAGAGGCTTTAACCCACTGAGCCACCCAGGTGCCCTAGAATTTAATTTTTAATTTTAATTTTTATTTATTTATTTATTTATTTAAAGCTTTTGAAGATTTTACTTATTTATTTGACAGATAGAGATCACAACTAGGCAAAGAGGCAGGCAGAGAGAGAGAGGAGGAAGCAGGCTCCCTGCTGAGCGGAGAGCCCGAAGCTCGATCCCAGGACCCTGGAATCATGACCCGGGCCGAAGGCAGAGGCTTTAACCCACGGAGCCACCCAGGCACCCTAGAATCTAATTTTTTAAAGGTTGCTCTCAACCCACTTGAGAAATTCTGGAAAATTTAACAATCACCCTCACGAACTGGCAGGCCAAACAGGGCAGGGGAGTAGCCACAAGGATGCACGGCAATTTCCTGGGCTCTGAGGGCCTTGTAGCTGTGTGTGACGTTTCCGTTTCTTCCAGAAGGTACTGACTAGCCCATGGGCTGTGCCAGGCGTTCTTCAGGGCACAGGGGTCGAGGGCTGCTGATTAAAACCAAGCACCTGCTTCTTTTATAAATAAATGGAGAAATCAGGCAAACAATTCAGTTGTTTAACTAAATGTATTCATATAGACTATAATATCAGGTAGTGAAAATGCTGTTGGGAAAAATAGTTCAGCGGAGTCAAGGGATAGACACTGGTAGGACAGAGAAGCTCTTTCAGGTGGTGTGATAAGGGAAGGCCTTTCTGAGGAGAAGCCATTGGCACAGCGGCCGGGCATGATCAGGATGTCTCTGGGGAAGAGCATCCCAGGCAGAGAGAACAGGAAGCGCAAAGTCCAGAGGAGGAGGAAGCTGGGTGTGCAAGTAACAGCAGGAAGGCCACTCCCAAGGCGAAGGGAAGGGACAGACGGAGGCGGGGGACAGAGGATTAAGTTGGAGCACGCCGGGATTAGGAAAGACATCAGAAGCCATGATAAGGACTTTGGGTTTTATTTTAAGTGGGATGGAAGTCACTGGAGGGGTGACTTTATGTTCCTTCTCTTAATCCTTCTAATAAAATATTATCTTACTTAGTCCTTATCATAATAGCGCGGCGGTACACACCCGCTGGGACAGGAGGCTCCCTCACTCGTGTGTGTTTCTCCTGGGCTGTGCAGCAACACAAATGCCAATCAAAGCACTTTTCTGCTAAGAAGCTCAAAGTCCTCTTAGAAGAATCCAGTTGAGATAAATGGGTCCTCTGCTCTGTGTCCATGTTTGGTTTTCAAGCCTAGTCGTCACTGGAGTAGGATCTCAAGTCACCAATGAGCCACTTTGATTCTGCCAAAAGCACTGAGGCTTCCAGGGTCCAAAAGAACTGGCATAGTCACATAAAAATAGCAGCTATTGTCTTCAGAGTGTCAGTTACATGCCACGCATGGCTCTACGTCACTGACGTCACTGACGCAGCAAAACATTCCTCGGGAATGAATGAGTCACAGGAACAAAGGGCACAACCTAGGGAATATAGTCAAGCGTATTGTAACAGTGTTACATGGTGACCAGCGGTAGCTGCATTTGTGGTGAGCATAGAGTAACACTGGGTAGCTGAATCACTAGGTTGCAGGCCTGAAACTAACGTAACGTTATTGTGTGTCAACTGTATTTAAATTTAAAGAAAATTCCTGGGAGGTGGCTGCCATTAGACTCATTTCCCAGATGAGGGCACTTGGGCTCAGAGTAGTTAAGGAACCTAACTACAGTCACACAGCCTGTAAGAAGCAGACACAGAAATCGATTCTGAATGTCTGACACCAAATCCTGGCTCTTCATCTGGACAGCCTCTTTCTGCTGGGGAAATCTTTGATCTGAATCTCCTCGAGCCATTGAGCTCATTGGTTTCTCCACAGGAATCCTTAAGCTGGGGTCTGTGGGCTCTCCCAGGCATTCTTGGATAGAATTCACAATAAACACATACGCACACACATATGCAATAACCTGAACCATGTCATTTGTCTCACTTGGAAGGTAGGCAAAGCACATAGTATTAGCAGTACTTGAAACTTTGTCACCAATGGAAGCCAGATAATTTCATATCACATCAGTATTATAGATAATATCTTTGATAGTTATTGCTGTTTCTAAATTACAGTCTAAATTAGACTTCCTACTGGGTCTTGTCATTTAGTGTGTTAATAAAAAAGCACATATATTACGATATCACTCATTTGTTAAATTTTTTTGGTAACTACATTTTAATATAATTGGTTTTCTTTGCAAGTCTATACATTCTTTATATATATCAAAACAATTCTGAGAAGGGGGTCACAGGCATTCCTAGACTCCCAGCAGGGTTTGTGGTGCATAAAAAGATTGAGCTCTTGTAAAGAGCTATGAAGCAGGCCATTTATTTAATAAATGATTCACTCTTTGGGCACAAAATTTTACATAATTTCTCTACAGTATCGACAAAACTTGCACGTGTAAAAGGCCGAGAATGCCATCGTGTAAATATCTCATTCAGTCATTCATTCCTTAAACAAACAATATTTGGGCACCTACTGCGTACCAGGCCCTACCAACGGCATGGGAGACAGGGTAGACCAGAACTCTGCTTTCATGGAACTGATATTAGAAAGGGTCAAGAACAATAGAACAATAATCACATGCATAATTAGCTCACACAAGTGTGATGGGGCCTGTGACAGAAAGCATGGAGAATTCCCTGACCAAGTAGTTCTTGGCTGAGACCCGAAGGAAGGTGGGTAGGTGCTAAGTAGGCAACGAAGAGGTTGGAAATCCAGGCTCCAGCTGTGCTCAGCCGGGCTGTGCATATAAGCTGATGAGGACGGACTGCCAAATTTTCAGGAATTTTGTAAGCCGGTTGTTCAACATGCCCATTATTGAAAATTAAGTTCTACAAACTTACAATTAAATTATATACAAAACAAAGGAAATAAATACGTCTAGCACAGCTCTGGAAGTAGGAACAGGGGTGTC
This sequence comes from Enhydra lutris kenyoni, assembly GCF_002288905.1. Lineage (NCBI taxonomy): Eukaryota > Metazoa > Chordata > Mammalia > Carnivora > Mustelidae > Enhydra > Enhydra lutris. Next base: position 8,116,199 of record NW_019154090.1, on the reverse strand, counting down.
TGCCGTATTCTTAGGCCGTGCAAAGACAGTTGTACTCGAATGGTATTTCTAACCAACGGTTGCTTGGACACTACTCATTTCCCCAGCAAAAAATCCCTACCAGTACACCCGAAGAGCTTAACCCCCACCCTGGCAGGTGAGCTCCTGCTGAGGGTCCTTCAAATACTAACTTGTGCAAATTCCAGGCAACACACACACACACTCCTTCCCACGGCACCCTGTTTATTCTCAAACACTTTTACCATATGCGACCACAGAGATAAGATCGCAATGTGTGACCATGGCCATTTTATCCCTGATCTCGTGCAGCTTCACTCTTTCTCCCGGCCAGTACTGGACGAAGAAGGGGGGGGTGTATCTCAGGGACGCCTCATCAAAGTGTTCTGTACCTTTGACACTAGTGTCACACTCAGTGAGGTGAGACATTCCCATCACAAGAGCTAGGCAGGAACCAGACTCAGCGAGGAAACGCAGGCTTCTTCCAGAGCTTACGCCTGCTGGTGAAATAACCTTGACCCCAAGATGCCTTCATTTAAACCTTCTCTCTCCTCCCCTTGCCCTGCTCTATGGGAACTCATGAAAGGTAGTCTAGGCGCATTTTTACCATGTGATTCAAATGCCTACAATTTTCCTTTTTGCACTTTTATTTGCAAATTGATAGCCACTTAGCCTAGCACTCGCAGAAGGTACCATCTTGGAAATCACCTGCCTGTGGCAGCCTTGCGGGGCCAGTGCATGAACCCTCTGTGTCCTGAAGCCTTACCCAGGATCTGACAAGTCCCAGCTCCTGCATCCCACCCGCCATGAAGCCAGCCAGGGTCATCACTGCCTCCACTGCAGGTTGTCTCCTGGAGGTCAAAACATAGATGTCCAAGATGGGCAGTGTCCACAGAAGGTGAAAAAAATTTTCTAAGAATGAGCCCAGGGGTGCCTGGGTGGCTCGGTGGGTTGGGCCTCTGCCTTTGGCTCAGGTCATGATCCCGGGGTCATCGGATGGAGGCCCGCACTGGGGGAGGGGGTCTCTGCTCGGCAAGGGGCCTGCTTCCCCCTCTCTCTCTGCCTGCCTCTGCCTGCTTGTGATCTCTCTCTCTCTGTCAAATAAATAAATAAAATCTTAAAAAAAAAAAAAAAAAAAAAGAATGAGCCCAGTGGACCAGGTATGACCAAGAGGGAACAGTGGGACCCGAGGTACCTGGGTCCCAGAGTGCTGCTCAGGTCTGGCTGTGGGTTGCCATGTGGGACCAGAGCCCAGTGTAGCCAGAGCTCCTGATTTTTTTCAAGAGAACTGGAAATTTAGGGTCCCTGGGTGGCTCAGTGGGTTAAGCCTCTGCCTTCAGCTCAGGTCATGATCCCAGGGTCTTGGGATCAAGCCCCATGTCGTGCTCTCTGCTAGGCGGGGAGCCTGCCTACCCCCTTCTCTCTGCCTGCCCCTCTGTCTACTTGTGATCTCTGTCTGTCAAATAAATAAATAAAAACTCTAAAAAGAGAGAGAGAGAGAGAACCGGAAATCTGGATTTGGGGGACAGATTTCTTTCAGTGCTGCAACTGTTCGAGATTATAAAAAGACCCCAGAATGGACCGGGTGAGTCCAGCCCACAGACCACCAGTCACAGCCCAAGCTGGAGGTGGAACCCTCCCGAGTCTGCAGAGCTGTCTTTCCATCCCCAAGTCCCCAGCACTCAGCACAGAACCTGCCCAAGGAGGCACCTAGGAAATGCTGAGTGAGTCCGCAAACAAATGGATGAGCCGAGATATTAACATTCTTTCCAACCTATAAGCACCATCTCAATCTCTCTGCTTTCCCTTGGGTGCATGAATAAAACTGTGTACTTGCCCAGGGACTAAGAAGCTGGGTATTTGTACAATAGTGAGCCCAGCAATGTGGCATGGGACCTCCCCTCATATGGGTCACTGTACTGCTGCCTTACTTCATATAACTACTCCAAGAGGTGGGTCTGATTAGCAGCTCATTGTTTAAAGGAAGAAACATCTGCAAAGCTTTGAGAGATCAAGACACCTGCCTAAAGCCATACATAGTTTGGCAAGCATTCCATCACCCTGAGGGCAGAAGCCAAAGTCTGTGAAGGCCTGCAGGTGTCCCCTTCCTTTCCATTGCCCTAGAGCTGCTTCACTGGCATCCTCAGATAGCACAAACACCTGCAGGCCTCAGGGCCTTTGCACTGACTCTGCAGGGGATGTTCTCCTCTAAGATCTTCATATGGCTTCACACTGAGATCTCTCCAGGACCCCCTGCCTATTTAAAAGCACAACTTCTCATCACTTTCCTATTTCTCTCCCTTGCTTGCTTTATTTTTCTCCATTTTATCATCTTCTAACATTCTGTATAATTTGGTTTTTCATTTTCTGTTTTTATTACTCTAAGGTTCAACTCTATGAGGACCTTTTTCTCCTGGTTGTCTCTCTGCCATGTCTCTAGTTCTAGAACTGTGCCTGGTTTAGAGGAGGCCTCAGGAAATATTTGTCGGATGAGTAAACGCTGGGGTTTGAGCACAGGTGTTGACAGATGATTTAAAAACTTGTTTCCTTAACCACCATCCCTTGTGGACTAAAACTGGGGCAGCGTGGCCCATGCCCCTTACATGCTCTGGACTGACTTGCGGGTCCTAGCGCTGCGAGCACTCCTGACCGAGTTCATGTCCTAATGATGGAGAAGCTCCTAAAGTCAAGACTGTAACTTCTGACTTGAACTTGAATCCCAACTCTCCATGCCAAGAAGCCAAAGATAGAGATTCAACGTCGCTTTATATAATTTTGAGCAGAAAGAAATCAGAAACGTAAACAAAGGGGCTCCACGTGATCTGGTGTTAACTGCTTTTTAAGATTCAGCTCCTAATGGCTCCTTAATTAGAAACACTGTCGCTAGGTGTGGCTCCTAGAGCCTGTGTTCAAATTCTGACTGTGCCATTGGCTTTGGGAAGTTTGGGCCCTTGGGGGAGTTAATTAACTCCCGCGAGCCTCAGTCTGCCCCTCTGTCCAATGGGGATAATAATATCACATTTCAGTCAATCAAAGAAGTCACTGAAATGCAACATTATTTTGTGAACCACTAAGAAAGAAAAAAAAATTGTGACCAGTTATAAAGAGCCCATTGATTCTAAGAGTTATGTGGACTTTAGGAACGTTCTGAGCGGCCAGATAAAACAGAAGACATCCAATTACATTTGAATTGCAGATAAAAAAAATAAATCATGTTTCAGGATTAGTTTATCCCACTTGGGATCCACGACTTTGAGCACATCTACACTAAACAATTGTGCACCATTTCCCATTTAATCAGAGTCTCATATTTTTGTTTGCCAACTCTAGTTACAAAGCCAAAAATATATACTGGAGCCTCAGTGAAATAAGGTAGTGAAGGGCTCCTTGGGAGGTTCGGGTGCATGAATTAATGGAGGAAACGCCTCAGATCACGGCCTGGCACCTCGTAGGCGCTCAGCAAAGGTTAGAGGTTGTGGTAGGATAGCTTAAATCAGCGGGACGGCCTCATTCCCACCATCTGCAGCCCCTGGGGGGCTCACCTTTCCTTCCCCAAAGCTTAGTGCCGGTCTTCTCATCCTGAAAGAGCCCAATCGTATCTATTCCTTCAATAGAGATCCCCCTTTTTACTCGATGAGTAGGGAAACCCCCTCTTTAGAAAATTAAACGAACGGAGAGCTCCTACTTTCTCTTTCACTCCTTTCTGGACTGATTCATCCATGACTGGAATCCTTTGAAAGCACAAGGAGGGGGCCAGTGTGCTCCAAACCTTCTCTGAAGTCTGGAAAGCGAGCACTCACAGATGAGCATCTCTCAGCACTGAGCCGGGGCCCCCACCCATCCGGAAGCCTGCGAGCATCCACCTCTGAGAGCTCAGGTGTCCGCTGCCAATTACATTTCCATCCTACTTGTGACTCCGCTGCTTCATTAGCCTAATTGCAGGATGGCAGGCTGTGGCAGCAGGCGGCCCGGAAGGGGTCTTAACCCTGTGCCTCCCGGCGCATCCCAGGCTCCCACGCATCCTCTCTGCCTCGTTGTTCCCTGGCAGTGGTCTGTTCTGAGTCTGTCCTTCGCAAAACAACAGCAACAATAATGCAACAATAATGGCGATATGGACTCGGGGCCAAAAATGTTCAACAGGACGAAGTGTGAAGGTGAGACCCAACCATTGTCTGAACACTTTCCACCTGCACCCCAGCTTCCCTGCCTGGAAGACACATTTGCCCACAGCGTCTCCTGAACACAGACAAACGCCTGCTATGACGTCGGTAAGCGCACGCACACACGCAGCGGGGGGATGGATTTAAATTTTCCATGTGTAGCATCAAGTTAGAAGATGCGGTCTTCCTTCCGTTGATACTTAGTTCTTCTGAATAATAATAAATGATGTCAGTCGAGTGCCGCTATTCTAAGCACACTGCATGTTTTACGTAGACACACTGATCCATAACTGTCCGCTCAATGTGTTTTGCACAAATGGAATAGCACAATACACACAACGTAGGTGACCTGCCTTTGGGGCCCAACGCACGTCCCTGCGGTCTTTACTTTCTACCCAGGAGAGCCGACTCATTCCTTTTCATAAGGCTGCCTGCCTCATAGCCAGTTAGGAGGGACACGTCATCATTGATTTCACGACGCATTTAGGTTACTTCCAGATTTGTGCCAGAAAGCAAACAACGTGCAAAGAAGCAAAAGAAACATGAAAACACCCTTGAATTTGTGAAGAGGCAGCTGGGGCCAGAGTCTGGCTCTCACCAATCAGAAGGCAGCTGGCAGTCGGTGGGGGGTGGGAGCAGGGTCCTGAGGGTCCCCTGTGAAGCCCGGGTTAACCCTTTAGTTGCCGGATCCCTGGGACCCTCTGGAAGGTTCTGGGGAGAGGCCAAGGCTGCCTGGGTGGCAGACAAGGATTGACCAGCTTGGGGAAGCAGCTGTTGGCCTACTGGTTTGGAAACCTTCCTACATTTTAGCCATCATTATGGTCCTTCTGGTCATCCCTGTTGAATTTCGGCCCTATTTGAGTATATCCCCCGATTTCTAATTCTGGATTTCCTGGGTCAAATGGTATGAATTCTTTTCATTTCAACTGGTCTATTATCAAACTTTTCTTTGGAACCTTTTCTTTGGTGGGCAATAAAAATAATAATAATAATAATAATAATGGATGAGAGTTAAGTGCCAGCTAAGGGCTTCCTACATCTCATAGCACACAGTCCTCCCCCAAACGCTATAGGGCCGGTACCTTCAGGGGAAACTGAGACTCCAAGGCAGGCCTGGGAGGCAAACCTGTTCCCAAGGTGCTCAGCAGCTTCTATTGACTTTCTAAATCCCAATGGGACACGACAAGTTAAAAATGAGTTCACAGTACACACACACACACACACACACACACACACACACACACGCACACTCTCTGAGGTAGATGGAAGCAAGAAGGTGGGATGGAGCCCAGGTTGACAAAAAGACAAAAGTACGAGATAAATGTCAGTCACTTTTAATGCAAACTTGTGGAATAAGGGAGGGGACGTCCGACTACCGGGGACATGGACTTGACCTTCCTGAGCCTCAGGTTCTCAGTTTATGGGAACAATAATCCAACAGCAGAGCTTTTGAGCCAAGTTAAGGTAGCACATAGGAAACGCCATTGGCCTCACAGGCTGACCTGTGGGCGTTCTTAGGTCTGTGTGCAACTCCAGGGACCCCCTTAAACTTCCGAGAACATGATGTCATAAAACCGTAATAGAGGAGGCAGACTGTCCTAGAGGAGCCTACCATTCCTCCCAACAATGCCCAATTCCAGCTCCCAATCCCACTAAGAATAGTCCAGATATTTTCCCCCCAATTCTATAAAAATTTCGTGTTTATTCTAAAAAAAATCGGAAAATATAATTAAGTTTTAAAAAGACAAAAATAAACAACGGATTGCACTCTACTGTGAACATTTGGCATTTATGTTAACAGACATTTATATTTATATATTTAAAAAGACCCAAATATCCTATCGCAATGTACACACCGCTGAGCTGCTACTCCGTCCCCCAGTCTGTTCCTCACACCGCAGCCCATGTGGCCTTCCTGCGACAAAGAGGGGACACTTCTGTGCTTTGGATGAAGGCCTCTTGGTGGCTTTTGCTGCCCTCCCTCTCTGTGCTCCTTAACTGAAAGACAAGATCCCCTTCTTCTGCCGGGTCCTTTCTCCCTGCCCTGGCCTGTGAACCGCATGAAGGCAGCCAGCCACGTCTTGTGACCCCAGCTCTACCGTTACTAGCTGACGTAGGTGCCTGGCGCAGATGAGCTCTGTTCGCACTTGCTGAAGTCCTGGGCAAACCTGTGTGACTTTCACTGAATGGAGCACCCAAAGGCAGCAGGCCTGTGCCTCCGTATTCCATGAGAAGGTTCGGGGCGGGTGAGCGAGGGATTGAACTGAGAACGTGTTCCTTTCCTGAAGTATCATGGCCCATGTGCTTTATAAACTCTCCCAAGAGTTGTGCAAATGTCCAATATTTTTATTACTCACTCTGCATCGCGAGTGCTGGCTCTACCACTGGAGTTCTTGCCAAAAAAGATCTAGGGCAACAGGAATAACATTCCTGATTAATACTGCGCCCAGCTTCACCATATGGTGCCCAGATCCTCGAAGTCCTTCACCCAGTGGCTGGTGCACAGAAACCGAAGTTTCAAACACGTCGTGCTGCACCCAGATTTTTTTCTGGTGCTCTCAGCACCGCTTGGTTTTGTTAGGTGCGCAAACAGGTAGTTTGCTCTGTTTTTCAAGTATTTGATGTGCTGCGGGTTACTTAAATGGGTGCCCACGGTCTCATAGGCAGACAACATGGGGAAAGCCTTGGGGAAGCGGAGGCGGGCTCCTGCAGGATGTGTGAAAGTGCGGGGGTGAGAACGAGCGAAGGCATCCGAGCAGATGTGCGTTCATCCAAACACGAGGGGACGGGGATCCAAGGGCTTTCCTGGCTTGGGACCATCCTCGGCATCTTCCGTGGGTGTCCGTGGTGTTTCCCTCTTTGTCTGTGTGAATGAGCCAGTGCGCCGGGGAGTCAAACCTACTCCAGAGGGACTGAAGCGGGGTCAGGAAGAAGCAGACGTGAGAACTCAGATCTAGAAAAGAAAATTCATACTGTGCTCCTCACCCAGAGAGAACTGCTGACAATATGGTGATGCAGTGTCTTCAGAATTGTTCTCGGGGCTGTGTGTACACAGGATTTCCCCCATGTCCTAGTCAAATACATTATGAGCAACTTTTCGTGCCACAAAATACACTTCTACTACTCCCGTTCTTAGGGCTATGTCCTATTCTCTTTTATGGTGGGACAATAATGCGTTATTCCTCCAACATGAAATATTTATGTTGTTTTCCATTTGTCACCAGTGTGGCTTTAAAAACACCCACTTACAGGGGTGCCTGGCTGGCTTAGTCGGCAGAACATGTGACTCTTGGTCTTGGGGTTGAGTTCGAGGCCCACGTTGGGTGTAGATTACTTAAAATAAATACATAAGAAAAAAATAAAGTCATTTTAAAAAGTAGATTTTTTTAAAAAAGATTTATTTATTTATTTATTTATTTATTTGACAGACAGAGATCACAAGTAGGCAGAGAGGCAGGCAGAGAGAGAGGGGGAAGCAGGCTCCCTGCTGAGCAGAGAGCCGGATGTGGGGCTCCATCCCAGGACACTGGGATCATGACCTGAGCTGAAGGCAGAGGCTTTAACCCACTGAGCCACCCAGGCGCCCCTAAAAAGTAGATTATTAAGAGAACCATGTGTACCTTATTTAAAATTTTTATTATGCATAAATACCTTTGGAAATGCGTCTATATCATGAGGGTATATAGATCCATAGATTTTCACACACCGAACAAGGCTGAGTAACCAACTACCAGATATAGACCTAAAATAGTTGAGCACCCTGGAAACTTGTGTGTATTGCCCTATCGTCCATGTGTAAATTTCTGCTTGGTTTTGTTTTGTTTGGTTTAGTTTGGTGGTCATCGGAGGTGCAGAGGTGCGTTTTCTTTTCCTTCCTTTCTTTTTCAGCCTTTGCAAATGGCATCTTGCCTCCAGCCTCTGGAGAGCACGCTCTCCTACTTGTCAGTTGCTGGTAAAAGTGGCTGTGGGCAGATAAGGAGGGCTGTTGATGCAAATGGAAGAAGACAAAAATCTAACAAAAATGAAGCCGTTTAGAGCCACTGATGAGATGCAGTGGGAAGCCACGAACTTGACCAAGAATGTTGCCCTTCTAACCTCTGAGTATGGAACTCCATTGGAAAATTCCCGCCTCGCATTATCTTGTCCTGCATTTAGCAATCAATCGAACATTCCTTTCATCTTCCTTCTTCATTCATTGCATCCAGCAAATATTTTGATTGATTTCCTACTACAGTGCATAGACTGTTGTGGGTGTGCTGGGAGATAGATATATATAGCAAGATTTAAAATTAATAAAGCCCTTGTCCTCGGGGACAAACAAATGAATAAGAAAAACATATTGCACGTTGGGTGTGTATGGTGTCACCTGGAGTACTGGAGTATTTGGAGGGGAGGGGTCTGGTAGCAAGGACAGGAGAAAGGCCCCTGTTTCTATGGGTCATCAGAGAGGCTCCCTAGAAGGAAACCTTTAGACGGTGGTGCGTAGCCCCTGTGAAGAGCATCCCAGAAGAGGCCCCAGCTGCGGGGCGTGTTCCAAGAATGGGAATGAGACTCAAGTGTTTGGAGTCAGGAGGTCCAGAGGAGCCAGAGGGGGAGCCTGGAGATGGGGTTAAGCAGGCGGCAGGTGTGTGTGTGTGTGTGTGTTGGGGGGAGGGGCGGTGAAGAGGTAGAGGCAGACCGTGGAGGGCCTTCTAGTTTGTTGCAGGGATTTCGTATCTACCCTGAGGGAAATGAGGAGCCGTGGGAGGGCTGGGAGCACAAGATTTCCATGACCTGGTTTAGATCACAAAATCTCACCGAGTCCTATTGAGATATTTATAGGAGGGAAGACCGGAATCAGGAAAAGCAGTCTGGAGGCTAGTCTAACCATCCAGGTGACAGAAGATGCTTTTTTTTTTTTCCCCTTCAATTATTTGTCATTTAGCAAACCATCCCCAGACTTGTGGTTTAAAACATCAATGGATTCTTATTTCTCATGGTTCTCTGGGCCTCCTGGGCTGGTCTCCTGCCCCTCGAGCAACGGCTGGGTCATATTTTCCTCCATTTTCTGCATGCCTACTAATTTTTTTTCTTATTGTTTGCCAGATGTGCATTTTACTGTGCTGCAGGATGTTTTCATGTTTCTGTGGATATTCTCGAGCTTTGTTCTTCATATGCTCAAGCTCTGTTCAGTGCTGCTAAGGATGAGAAGCCTTCTCCACTGGTGTCCTGCTCAAGCCACGAGGCTCCGTGAGGCTGTGAGTTCAGTTATCCAGAAAAGGTTTGACCCTTTCAGGTCTTGCTTTTAAGATTAGTTAGGCGGGACCAGAGCTGCACTTTGCACCTAGGCGTCATTTGCCCCACCACAGAGGCAAGACCCATCCAAGGGCCCTGCGTAGCCTGAGGTTGTATAGTCTGACCGTGTGAGGTTGTCCATGCTGACTGTGTGAGGTTGTCCATGCTGACTATGTGAGGTTGTCCAGTCTGACTGTGTGAGGTTGTCCGTGTTGACTCTGTGAGGTTGTCCATGCTGACTATGTGAGGTTGTCTAGTCTGACCGTGTGAGGTTGTCCTGGCTGACTGTTTGAGGTTGTCCAGGCTGACCATGTGAGGTTGTCTAGGCTGACTATGTGAGGTTGTCTAGTCTGACCATGTGAGGTTGTCTAGGCTGACCATGTGAGGTTGTCCAGGCTGACTATGTGAGCGCCAGTGCTGTTGGCTGAAATCCAGCCATGGTTCTTTCTGCAGCCTCAGGAAGTTTCTTCTGGTGTGTGTGCCATGAGTACTCAGCTGAAGGCCTCAGAAGGGTCCTTTGCAGACCTCTGGAGTTCTTTCTGGGCATTCTTCTCTCCTGTACCATGCTGGTGGCTCCAGGCTCCAGGCTTCTCTGCAATACCTCTTCCACTCAAGAGAGTCTATTCTGCTCCTGCTGGATTTCCCTCTCCACATGCTGTGTGTGAGAGGTCTCTTAGCCATCCCATTGAAGGTTCCTTGCAATACTGTCTGGAAGAGCTTTCTTATAACACCCAGACTTCTAATGTTCCAGATGAGTCAAACACTCAGAGACATCTCCTGGGGAACGTAATGTTGCCTACCACGTGATTACCTTGACACTTGGGAATCTAACATTGGGATTAAACTGGCATCTATAACTCCTTATTTCAAGTATTAGGTCTTGGATTTGGTCGTGAGCTTTGTCTCTTCCTTGTTCAGCTAAAGGAAACAGTAGATGGGTGATCCTGGTAGGTAGTCCTTTATTTTAAAAAATACATGGAAGAGATTTTACTTCTGGCCAAGGGGCCACAGTGCTCTTTGTTACTAATAGGAAGTAGTGGAATTGGCAAATGTTATGCTTTTAGAACTATTAGGACGCATTTAAGGTACTCTTGAAATGATATCACCCTCGCTCACCAGCTTCTGTACTAGCCAAGACCCTTGCTTGGAAGTTGTAGAAGTCCAACTCAGACTAGCTTAAGCAACCCTCTTTAAACAAGTCCCCCTACAGAAATGGAATTGATAGGCTTAGCTCAAAAGCTTCGGAGGTAGGGAGGTAGGGAGGTAGGGAGGTAAGGCTTCATTCAAACAAGTCTCTCCTTGTCTTTATTATCAGCTTGGCAACACCGAGTTTTTGTTGGCCTTCATGTTTTAATTTCATAAAGGAATAGGGAACACTTTTTCCAATATCTCTGGCTAAAAGTCCTGTGTGGAGGGGTCCCCCACCTGGCCAGGCTTGGGTCCCGTGCCCACCCTTGGTGTTGGGTTGAGCGGTCGGGCCTGCAGGACATGGGACTTGAGCAAGACTCCCATGGAACAAAGTTTCTCATCCTTGGCAACACTGATACACTGGGCCTTGCATGTCTTTGTTGTGGGGGCTGTCCTATGCACAGTGGAAGATTAGCAGTACCCCTTGCCTCTACCGACTAGATGCTGGTACCACTCCCCCGCCACCCCTTGTGATGACCCAAAATGCTTCCAGATGTTCCCAAATGTCCTCTGGAGGGCAAGGTCAGCACTGTGGGAAAACCTTCTATGGCGGGAGAATGGTTTTCTATAGGAAGAGATGCTGACTAGGCATATAGGTCTACAACCCATCCCAAGGTGTTTCCTGAGAGCAGTAGGAGGTAGACCTACCATAGAGATCTGTGACTGTACCACGAACCACTGCAGTGGTTAGAATGCAGTATGGTGCTATAACTCTGACAGAGTAATTTTGGGAAGGGGTTCATAAAGACTGGGGGACCCCTGGGACAATATGAGGTGTATATGATGTCAGAGCAGAACCAGAAGAAATAGAAACCCTCTGGTGTCATGATGAGACCTGTAAGCTAAGTCTAAAAGAGCAAGATTTATTTTGGCTCAAACTCTTATGCTAGGTGTGGGATCTTCCTTTAATTATTTACTCTTTTTTATCTTTGGCTTCCTCCAATACGAAAGATGGTTAATGATATCAGAAAAACCAATCAATAATGTAGGCGAGAGCCCTGGGTAAACTGTCAATGTCAGGCAAAGGGGAGGTAGGACCTCAACATACCCTTCAATTAATTCAATATGGAAGCTCTTTGGGTGATTTCTGATTGTTGGGGATAGTCCATCCAGATGTGATTTCTGGGTTTTTTTTCTTCCGTAACTCTTAAGCATCATAATGTTATTTCATTTCCTTCTTTTCTTCCTTCTCTCCTCCTTCTTTCTCCTTCTTGTTCTCCTTCTATCTCTCTCTTTTCAGTTTGTTGGTTAATGTAAAGATGTCAATGTTATGAGAAAGAGGATAGTTATTTTTATTTTCTAGTATATTCCAAGAGGCAAAGAAATTGCTCACCTGGTTAATTACTAATCTCTTCTTTTCCTGGTAAAGAAAGAAAGAAAGAAAGAAAGGCAGGCAGAAACATTTCTAGTCCATTGAGCTAACTGTGGGTGAGAGTCCTAGAAATGATACTATCCTTATGAAGGCAGACATTATGTCCCAACGCTGCATGGTGGGTATGTTCTCAGCTTTCTGGCTCTGTTCCACCTTGGTAATAACCCAACCGGTTAATTCCGTGGGATTTAAGCTTCCGGTCTTTGTCTGAACACATCAGAAATTGCCAGAAAATGTTTGAACAAATCGTGGAGCCCAGTTGTAGTCAAGGGTAGACTATATCCCAGAAACAAACAAATGACCTAATCCCATGTCAGATGTAGGGGTTAAATGATTCATCTCTTAAAAGAAACTTACAGTCAGTGTTTACTTCCCAAGTGAAAGAGAGAAAATTTGCTTCTTGATTTAAACCAGTTGTAGAAAAATTTCGGAGTGTCACCTTTTGGAGCAAACATTGTTTGACTTTTGGATTAGATTCATGATTTATTATGCAAGACCCTCCTTGGAGTTTTCGGTTAAGAATTCTGTGTTTGTTCCTTTTCTGTTGTAGAAACGGGCTTTTCCTGGGTGACATCTCCTGTGATCGCTATCACTGGATTGTTTTTCATATTCTTGTTTCAAATAGAACAATTGCTGAAATGAACACATACATTTCTCAGCCAGTAAAATATCTCCTAAAAGGTGCTTTCTTCTCAGCAGGAAGCTCTGGATACTTCTGGGAAAATTCAGCATTTTTGAAGTTGGAGACCACACTAATACTCATTGTGATTTACATGTGAATAGTACAAACTACAGGAAATCAGAGAGAGATTGAGAGAGGGAGAGAAAGAGAGAGAGGGAGGAAAATTTTATTATGTGCTTGGCGAGGAGTCTCTGAATGTTTACAGTCTGGGAACGGATACAGCAGAAGTCTTTCTGCTGTAGTTAGGGAGGGCCCACATTCCCGTCCCACTCCCCACCCCCATCTACAGCCTGGGAGTCAAAATAACACTCTTCCTACACTTATTAGGTTTTCCCCCCTCGGCATATTTCTACAGCTGGAAATTAAGGAAGCACGGAAGCTGAAGGATGGCTTTCAAGCTGGGCATATTCCTAGGGTCGTCTCTACCTCTTCTAACAGTTTGTTTTGTTTTGTCCTAAGGACCCATTTCCGTCCTAATGAATTTGACTACGCCTTCTTCTCTGAATGTTTGTTTCTGGGTCCTTTACTGATATTGCCATTTTGACCGGAGGGCTGAGGACCCCAGAGCCAATCCTCTGTGTGGGGACCTCTGCAGACGCATGAGTTGGGAGTCAGTGTGTGTGGAATGGGGGACAGGAAGGAGTCACTTCTGCTTCTTGAAATACATCCTCGAGCATACATGGCTGTCCACCCAGGGAGTGTGGAGCTGGTCATTCCGACTGCTTTTTGGTTTTGAGATGACAACAAACAGACATAATAACCCAAATCATTCCTCTTATTCAAGGATATCTGAGAACTCTGGCCACAACCTTATTTTTATAAAAGCATAACATATTAGTCACTAGAACAAAATTCTTTCCCAGGGCTCCCTTAGGTGATGCCTCCCTAAATAATGTCTCATAGGCATGAGTCAGTCTCAGGAGCTGACCATTAAGCCACTGGCCACACTTGTATTTTTTTTTTTTTTTAAATCTCTGGGAATAACTGGAAATAATTTTAGAGAATAAAGGAAATGCTCTTTGTCCTTCCTTTTCTTCTCTTTCGGGGGGATAAGAAGAGACAGAGTCTTTGATTCAAGTACAGCCAAGATCTAGGAATAAAACAAATACAGTAGAATTCTTTCCTAAGTGGTAGACACGGCCCCATTTCCCACAGCTTCGGGATCTGGTCTACATCAAGGTTTTAGTGTGTGGGCTTTGTGTCAACAACACAGTGTGATCTGCAGTGTACCTAGGGCTCCCTAAATATGAAAGCAAAAGCACCGAAATGATTTATTATATTGGGTTTGAATCTACTAAGTACAGCCCTTGAATCGTGTACAAAATCTCATTGTTCTACTATCAAACGTTGTGTGCATTGTCAAGTTTAATTAAAATGCCATGACCCCGTGGCAACTGTCTGATGGAATCCACCACCTAATAAACAGCTCTCTGACTGAGCACACCTGACATTTTAAGGGCTTCCCGATGATCAAAGTTCAACTACATTTTATCGTTTCAACAGCTCCCCTGCTTCAATTTTTGTTTACTTTCATTTCCCTGGGGCAGAACTCTCTAATCTGGGCTTAAGTTTTTATACTGTACTTTGGAGAGGTGCTCAAGTTACCCTGTTCCAGCAAGAGTGATGTTCTTACTACGGGATATTTGTAAAGAGTCTCCGCTCATTTTAAACAGAATCGCCACGATGGTGCATTTATCCTGTAGATCCAGGAAACACAATTATTGTTCGGAATTGGACTAGACCCCGAGGGACATGAAGCTCTGCTGTGTTCCTGCCCCAGCCCCCCATCACTGGACATGGGTTTTATCAGAATTAAATAAAAATGGATGATATGGTTGCAAATGGCCGCAGGGAAGAGAAAATCTATTTGCAAGATCTTTATTACTTGTGCCTAAATAAGATTGTTCTCTGATCATTTGCTGACTGTTTATAGGAGAAAACCATTATTCCTGGCTCCTAAGTCCAGAAGATGATCACACAAGGAAGTACAATGTATTTCAACCATTTTTACTCCCACAGTTTCCCTATTGAGTAGTCAGGCAATATGTTGGCCGACAGGGCAATGAAGGAACAAGCTCTAAGCAGTTTTTTTTTTAGAAATCAAGATTTATCTACTTCTTAGGATAATCAAATTTTACTTCCTCAGAAAGACCTCCCATGAACAACTTCTGTGAAACACTGCCAGGGGCCCTCTCCCATCTCTCCCCGTTTTCTTGCCCTGCTTTGTTTTCCTTCAAAGCATTCATCAGTAAAAGGTATTATATTGATACAGAGGTCTTTATCTACTAGCATAGAAACTTCTAGAACAGCACCACCCAGTAGAAATACAATGCAAGCCACATGTGAAATGAAAAGTTTTTTAGGAACCCCATCAAAAAGGTAAAAAGAAACAAATGAAGTTAATTATCATAGAATGTTTTATTAAACCCAATGTGTCATTATCATGTCAATGTCAGATCACTATGAAATGATTGTGGCTTTTCTTTTTTCTTTAAAAGGTTTTATTTATTCATTTGCCGGAGACAGAGATTGAGCACAAGCAGAGGGAGCAGCAGGCAAAGTGAGAAGGAGAAGCAGGCTTCCCGCTGAGCAGGGAGCCCAACGTGGGACTCGATCCCAGGACCCTGGGATCATGACCTGAGCTGTAGGCAGACATTTAACCAACAGAGCCACCCAGGCGTCCCTATGAAATGATTGTTAATGAGATATTTTTATAATCATTTTTCAGACCAAGTCTTCAAAATCTGGTGTCTCTTTTACACTCACAGCACATCTCAATCTGATGAACCCCCTTTCAGGTTCTCTGTGGCCACATCAGTCTTTTGCCTGCCATATTGGAAAGTGTAGCTCTAGGATATAATCTCCAGGCAATTAGTGACTTTGTTATATCGGCTAAGCACATGCTAAGTACACAGTCAATAGCCAATGAAATAGCACATGAATATTAAAATGATAAAGACCACCACTACTTACCCCAAAGTTTGTATATTAGATGTTTTCGACATGCTGCAGTGCCTTTGTTTTCTCTTTTTCCTAGCATTTTCCTCTTGCCTACTTCTCTAATAATACCTAAATGCAGAAAAGGTCACCTTGGACATTTTATTCTACTGCTGCACTAATTTTGCTGGGAAAAGTCAGTACGGTATCCCGTGGTGACTCCGCCCACATGCCCCTCCAAATGGACTCATTCAAGTCCCATCTCTACTTGGTGTTGCTCCTCTTAGTTTTATGTTCTCTCCTTTAAATCAGTTCTTGAGCGGCCTAATGAGCAATGGTTCATACCATTTTTAAAAAGATCACACATCCCTTGGGGCATCTGGGTGGTGTAATCGGTTAAGGGTCCTACTCCTGATTTGGGCTCAGGTCATGATCTCAGTGCTGTGAGATCGGAGCCCCGCATCGGCTTTGTGCTGGTCATGGATCCTGCTGAAGACTCTCTCTCTCCGATTCTCTCTGCCTCTCCCCTCCAAATAAAATAATAATAATAAAGTGAATGAATGAATGAATGAATAGATAAATAAAATACAGAAAAGAGATCACACACGTCTCGATATTTTGGTGATGCGTTCTTACTTTCTCTTCCTTCCATTAAGTCCAGTAAATAAAAAATGCACCTGGCACTGCATACTATTTCTTCTTTGGTATCTCCTTTGTGCCAGATATCATTGAATAGGTACTGCATATATACCTTGGGTCTGCATAGACACTGGCCTGCCTTTGAAGGATTTTCGGTCCAATAGGGAAGAAAGAGGAGTGGGAACTGATTCCAGTGATGACACAGAAGTGTGTGTGGCCAAGTCAAAGGCTCTGGAGACAGACAGAGGGGGTTCAAATCCCAACCCTGCCACTAACTGACTGTACAGGCTCAAGTTGCTCACAATACAACTCTATGCCTCAGTTTTTCTCATCTGTAAATCGGAGGGAATAATGGTGTGTATGGCACAGCGCTGTTGTGAAGGGATGGAAGGATAAGCCCATTGCACCATCACACCCATGCAGAGGGGTGGCCTTGGGTTATTACCAGCTGTGGTTAAGAGACATCTTACTTCTAATATATTAGACATAGGAGAAGAGTGGCTGGTATTGACATATAGTAAATTCAGAGTATTAGTCGTTATTAATATCTTCATTATGATTATTAGGAGAAGATGGCCATTTTGGAGAATTCAGAGGGCATGCCAGCCTGGACCTTGAAGACTCAAGTGACATTTCCAGAGGAAGCACCATCTCCAGTAAAACCTGGTGGTAAGTCCCTGTTGGCCAGACAGAGAGCGCGAGTGGGGGAACAGCATCCACCAACCACCGGAAGCCAGCGCTCTTCTGGCCATTTGAGGGACGGAAGCAAGTTGAGGCTGGTGAAAGCGCAAGCCCAGAGGCTTCTGGGGACCTGGTAGGACATATTGGAGTGAACCACGGGACATTGCTGGTATTCAACTTTTTCAGACGGGAAGCACGGCAGCCGTCTGTGGGTTAGCCTACTGTTACGGCTAACGTGTGCCACGTGTAAAAAAAAAAGCTAAACCAAGACAACAGCAAGCTCCCGAGTAAGTGGCCTGGCAGGAAGACTGGCTCCCACTGGGACCCCTGCCGCCACCAGCTGGCAGAGCGTGAGAAGGAGAGAGCAGGGTGCCTCCATGTCAACGGCTGCCGTTGTCCCCTCTGGGCTCTACACATTCAGGGATGCCTTTTTCTTTTTTAAAAAAGATTTATTTATTTATTTGAGAGAGAGAGAGAGAGAGAGAGCACACACAAGCAGGGGGCGGGGCAGAGAGAGAGGGAGGCAAGCAGACTCCCAACCCAGTGGGGAGCCCGACGTGGGGCTCCATCCCAGGACCCCGGGGAGCATGACCTCAGCCAAAAATCTAGCGTGGCTTGCTTAACTGACTGAGCCACCCAGGAGCCCCTCCGTGATGCCTTTCTTAAAGAAAAGTCTGGAAAAAAAAAAAGAAAAGTCCGAAAAATGAACTTCAACTTGTTGTCTTTTGATTTTAAAATTAGCTCCATTTTGGAGGAGGGAGGTGTTGGAAGGAGCCCAGCAGTGGGGTTGACTGAGTGGGGCTCCTTCGCTACAAGCTGCTTGTCTTCTTCCTGGGGTTTACACACCAGGGGCGGGCGGGAATGAGGCTGGACTTCTGAGTCCAGGAATTTTTTCCAGGAGCTCCTTATTGAATGTTTTTCTCACTTCCTCTTGGGCTGCGTGCTGCCACCATCATTCAAAGTTGCTCCTTTCTCCCTCCCTCCTTCCCTTCCTCCTTCCTTCCCCTCATCTTTCCTGCACGTCTTCACTCTTGTAAAACTGAAACAAGCCCTGTGTCAGGCATGGGGACACATGGGTGAAAAGTCAGACACCCATGGCCTTCATCTTCGAAATCCAGCTTGAAGAAGCTGTGAGCATCGAAGTCAACAGGTAAGTAAACAGCAAGCCGCAACCGTTCTGCAGAAGGTCCCAGAGGTCAGAAGCGGCCGGGGTGGCGACTTGCTGGCTGGCCCCGCTCTGCAGCTGGAGGCAAGGCCAAGGGCGCCAGGTGCAGCCACTTGAGGAAGTAAAAGTCTCATTTCTTTCCGGCTGAGAGACCTGAGCGAGCACAGCTGCCCCCAGCCCCACACATCCAGCCTGGGTCTGGAGCCCCATTTCTTTCTCATTCTGAGGAGGGTAGCGTTTTCCCAGGCTGCACACCCCTTTGGCTGGGTGGCTGTGGTACTTCCTTTAGCAATTGGCCCAGAATTTGCAAAACACATTTCTAGACATATGTATACACCTTTACAATGGATACGAGTTTACTTTCAAATGACACTGTGCCTTGTCACAGATAGGGACCGTTGACCTTGAACAACACAGGTTTGAACTGTTATGCGTTTTTTGATCAACAGAGTACAGTACTGCAAACGTATTTTCCTGATAATTTTCTTAATAAATTGCTTTTCTCTAGCATACTTTATTGTAAGAAAGCAGCATATAATGCACAGAAGATACAAAATATGTGTTAATTGACTGTGTGTTATTGGCAAGGTCTGTGGTTAGCAGTGGGCTATTAATAGTTATATTTTGGGTGAATCAGAAATAGTTAAGTTTTGGAGGTGTCTCGCTGAATGGGCTGGAGTCTTGACCCTCATGTTGTTCAAGGGTCAACTGTGCTAACAAAACCCTCATTCCTTGTGTCATTGCTGCCTTTTCCCTTACACATAAGCATACATATGTACACACAAGAATATGTAATTGAGTACATTGTTGCGATTATTATTTTTTTTAAGATTTTATTTATTTATTTTGACAGACAGAGATCACAAGTAGTCAGAGAGACAGGCAGAGAGAGAGAGGGAAGTTGGCTCCCCGCTGAGCAGAAAGCCTGATGCGGGGCTCGATCCCAGGACCCTGAGACTATGACCTGAGCTGAAGGCAGAGGCTTTAACCTACTGAGCCATCCAGGTGCCCCCATTGTTGCGATTATTATTTTGAGTACGTTGTCATCTGTGAGATCACTGAAGAATAAAAAAAAAAATCAATTTTTATTTTACCTTCACTGTTTTCATCTCTGATGCTCTACTTTTCTTTATACAGATCCAAGCTTCTCACCTGTATTATTTTCCTTCTCTCTAAAGGACTTTTTTTCCAGTTTCATTGAGGTATACAGAATAATGATTTGACTTTCATATATTATGAAATGATGACAGTAAGTTTGTTAATCTCCACCCTTTCATCTAACTCTGAAAAAAAGGGAAGAAGAAAATTTTTTTCTTCCGATGAGAACTCTTCTACTCTCTTAACAATGTTCGAATACACCACACGGCCGCTAATGACGGATGTCCTGCGGTCCTCACATCCCTAAGCACCTGTTTATTGTGTAATCACAAGTTTGTGTTTTTTGCCCACCTTCATCCAAAGCGGAAGAATATCTTTTAACATTTCTTTTTTTTAAAAGATTTTCTTTATTTGAGGGAGAACAAGGAAGAGGGAGAGAGAGAGTGTGTGTGCGCACGAGAAGGGGGAGCAGCAGAGGGAGAGGGAGAAGCAGACTCTCTCCTGAGCTGGGAGCCCAAGGCGGGACTCGATCCCAGGACCCTGGGATCATGACCAGAGCCGAAGGCAGATGCTTACTCGACTGAGCCACCCAGGCATCCTCTTTTAATATTTCTTGCAAGGCAGATCTACTGGCAACAAATCCTCTCAATTTTTGTTTGATCGTTTTTTAAAAAATATTTTTAAGTTTCTCCTTCCCCATGGAAGGAAATCTACTTCATTCTACTCTGCTCTGTGCATGCTTGGCTTCTGAGGAGTCAGATGTCGTTAACCTCTTTGCCCCTCTGTACGAAAGGGGTTTTCCCTCTGACTTCTTTTGGGATTTTCTCTTCCTATTGGATTTTCTTCAATTAAATAGGATATGCCTAGAGGTAGTTTTGGGGGCGGGGACGTTCCTTTCTGCCTCATCCAGTTGAGCTTTCTGGATCTGTGGTTTGGTGTCCGGCATCAGCTGGGGGACATTCAGAGTCATTATTGCTTCAAAGTCTCCTCTGTGCCTTTCTTTCTTCACCTCTGATGGTCCCACTCTGTGTGTTACACGTTTTTCGATTGTTCCACAGTCCTTGGATATTCTGTTCTGCTTTTTTTTTTTTTTCCCACTCTTTGTTCTTCTTGCTTTTCAGTTTTCATGGTTTCTGTGGAAAATACCATCAAATTCAGAAATTCTGTCCTCTCCAGTCTACTAGTAAGCCAGCCGGTCAGAAGCATTCTTCCTTTCTGTGACACGGTTTTATCACGAGCATTTCTTTCTGGTTCTTTAGAATTCCCATCTCTCTGCTCCCACTGCCCACCTGTTCTCACACGCTGTCTACTTTATTCATTAGAGCTCTTAGCATCTTAATTACAGTTTTAAATTCCTGCTCTGATCATCTCGACAGCCCTGCCAGGTCTGAGTGTGGTTCTGAGGCTTGATCTGTTTCTTTAAACTGTTTTTTTGTTTCTGTTTTCCTTTGATATACGCCTTGTACTTTATTTATTTTATTATTATTTTTTTTACTGACATAATGTGACAAGTAGAAAGAACTGCTATAATTAGGCCTTTAGTGATGTGGAGGGAGGGCGGGGGGAAGTGTCCTTGACTCCTGGGATCGGGTCTCAGCCTGGTCGTGAGCCTGTGTCTCACTGTGAACTTCACTACAGCCCCTCTCCGTGGTTGGCCCAGGACAGCTAGAAGGGGCTGGAGTTGGTGTCTTCCTTCCCCTACAACAGCGCTGATAAAACGCCAGCACAATTGGCCCTGGCTAACTAGCTTCCCCTGAGGGCAGGCCTCCTGCGGAAGAACACAACCACGTTCTGGGGTATTTCAGACTTGTTCCTTTCCCCTTCCCCTTCTGGAAGCACAAGGGGGACTTTTCTCTGATATTCCCTGGGAGACGCTCTTGGAGGCGAAACTTGCAGATGTGTCCCTTCCGACTGGAACCCCTGGAGGTTTTGATTTTCTGATCTGTCCACACCCCACCTCTGGCCACTCACCGGTTCCAGCAGAGGTTTCCCCACACGGTTCACCGTTTTCCCCCTCCCCGCGCCCCCCCCAAAGGTGAGGCTCTAGCAGGTGGTGATTTTCTCTAGCTGCATCTGTCCCTCCAGGTCTGGAGGCGGTGGTTCACAGCGGCCTCAATTCTCTTGCAGATCTGAGAGGAGCTGTTAACTCCTCAGCTCATTCAGCTTTCCCCTGTTAGCAGGACCGAGGGGCGACTTCTGAGCCTCTGGGTGCTTCACCAGAAACCAGAAGTCTGCCCGCCAGCCCGAAGAACCAAAAAAAGTGATTGACTGAAAATGTCAAGTAGAAAAAGAATTATTGGGGGGGGTGGCATTTATTGGGTTAGAAATGGAAGTTTGGGGCTTTTGCTGGAAGTTTCAAAGGTGCCTGAAAGAGAAAGTTTTGAGGGTATACGGGCCGCATGTGGGAAAATGGTGTTATTGAAAAGCCCGTGGGCCAGCAAAAGGCGAACTGAATCCTGCTTTCGCAGTACCCGGTTGTGTGTCCAGACCTGTCACTTCATTTCTGTGAGACCCCCTTTCCTACGCAGAAACTGGGAATGGGACACTTACCAGAAGCTGGGGTGGGGAGAGTAGACATTCGTATAAAGCGTGGAGAGGAAGACACATTGTGTACATGATAGAGAAACAACGTTAGACTTCATTGTAGAAGTACGTTTTTTCCTTCCTCAAGTACGGAGAGAAACTGAAAGAATGTTCACTGAATTCTAGAAGAACACAGGAAGCTACTCAAGGTTAATACCATGTAAATCGGGCTGGAGAACATTATGCGGAAAGCACACTGGGGCAACCTAGAAAAAGCGATTCATGAGTCTGGACACCTCTGGCAAAGTGTAAGAGGGTGAACTCTTCTTCTTGGAGCCTTGTCTGTACTGGGAGGTTTCTCCCTTGAGAAAATCATTTTATAATATAGGAATTGAGAAGGAAGAGAGAAACATCTTTTTTTTTTTTTTTTAAGATTTTATTTATTTATTTTACAGACCGAAATCACAAACAGACAGAGAAGTAGGCAGAAAGAGAGGAGGAAGCAGGCTCCCTGCTGAGCAGAGAGCCCGATGCGGGGCTGGATCCCAGGACCCTGAGACCATGACCTGAGCTGAAGGCAGAGGCTTTAACCCACTGAGCCATCCAGGTGCCCCAGGAAGAGAGAAACATCTTACTAAAAGCAGTAAATGACTGGATAGAAAGCTGCTTCTTCTTCTTTTTTTTTTTTTAAGGTAAGCTCTGTGCCCAACGTGGGGCTTGAACTCACAGTCTCGAGATCAAGAGTCACATGCTCTACTGTTGGACCCAGCCAGGTGTCCTCTCTTTTCGGGGGGTGGCAAATCTTAATCCATTGTCAGACGCACCACTAAAAAAAGTCTGGTACTGCTCAGCACCATCGTCTGGCGGCTGGGAGAACGACCTTGTGTAAAACACGACGACGCCCCCTCCCTCTTTGAAAATTGTCCATCTTCTGTTTCCTCCCCACTCTGAGGGAAGTGAGACGCTGAAATAAAGCCGCGGCTTCTCATCGTGGTTAGCAACACGCACTTGGAGCCGGTCTGCCCAGGATGTGCAGTCTGGGCTGGCCACCCCATCTCCTCGTGTGACCGGGGGTGAATGAACTGACATCCCCGGGCCTCCGTCATCTCACATGTGAAATGGCAGGTGTTGCAAAAATAGGACATTGATCATCCCCGAAACGACTCGATCTCGGCGTCTGAACAAAGTGTAGTTGTCGTAGTTTCTAGAGAAGAGTTGGTTTAGGAGGTTTTCAAAGCCCGAACGCTTCTCTGGACACAGTGACTAAGAAAGACTGTGTTGAAACTGAAGAGACAATTCAGAACAAGTTTCAAGAAGCTGGGAAAATTGGAAATTCGGGATGATCAAGAGTAATCTTGCCACCTGGAAAAGAAGGCAACACCCTCCTGTGGTTTTGGCTTTCCTAGAATCACTTCTGCATCCGGGCTTTAAGTGGACGAAGATGGAAAGAGATTGAAGAAGAGCCAATACAAGGGCAAACGTGTTCCACTTTCTGGAAGGAGTCAGAAGCTGTGCTGCTTCTCTGATTGTGGGTAAACCGAGACCAGCCTGCAAGGAGACCTGCTGCCATCAATGCCTGTGGAGCTCTTACAGCAGTAACAGGCACCGGCCGAGCCCGACCCCACACAGTGCTGCTGTCGCTGCTTTGGTCATCACCCTCACACCCACGTCCCCAAGGACAACTGCCCTCAAGGGCGCCAACCTGGCTCTTGGGGGAAGGGGGCGCAAAATCTCATTCCCGTTATAAAGCACATGTGTATGTTACAATACATACACAGATACGCAGTAGGTCGGTGGTATTATATCCTGGGGGGTAGTTAGAAAACTTTATACAAAGTCTGCAAAGTCTACAAGGCTTCCTTAAGTGGGTACAAGGCAGAAGCATGCTGAGTAACCCTGGCTGACACAGGCATAACCGGATGGGAGGAACATGGAACATGGAACATGGGAGCGGGGTAGGTACCCGATGTAAGAATAAAAATGGAGGGACCTCAGAAGGTGGGAAGGTGGTGGGAGGTAGACTTTGTGTGTGTAGCAAGCCTGGTAAACGAAGTAGAAATGTCCCCTGAAGAAGGAACATAACTCGGCTTGCTTCCTCTTCTTCCCAGTTTGGAAGGCTGTCGTGCATAGGGAGAAGAGAACAAAGTTCTTGAGAATTCTGGATCTGCCGTTCATTCGCTGCGTGGTCTTGGGAAAGCGGCTGACCTCTCTGAGCCTCATCTATCACCCGAGGCTAGCAATGTGAGAGTCTGTGTCAAGTACTTGAGGAGTAGCAGGTGTTTGGTAAATGCAAAGTCACTTTCACATCGTCCTCCTGGTTGAATAGTAGGGCAGATGAACGAGTAGTGGCTGAAATTTTCAGCAAGAGAAATTCATTCCTTTGAGAGGAACTTCTATCCATTGACATTTTATTCAAAGTTTAGTCCTTCTCTCTTCTCTCTAGCCTTCCCTTCCAAAACACTGGCTCTTAATTTTCTTTTGAAACTTCTGATGATACACGTACTGAGGATGCGTTCTGTGCCCAGCATTGCAAGCACATTATTTTATTTAATCCTGACAACAGCTCTGTGAAGTCTTGTCCTGGATATTCATCAGTTTTTTAAAATTTTAGCCATTTTCACATGTGTGGGTTGAAGGGATCTTGTGGAGACTGAAGATATTGGAAATATTCTCATTTTCTTGTCACAAGTATCTATTCCTTTATTCATGTCTGTTCAAATCTTTTGCCCATTTAAAAATATTGGGTGTTTTGGGGGAGCCTGGCTGGTTGGTAGAGCACGCAAATCGTGGGGTTGTGAGTTCGAGTGCCAGGATATGTGTAGAGTTTCTTAAAAAATATTGGGTGATTTGTTTCCTTATTACTGAATTTTGGAGGTTTTAAAACTCACATTCTGGATGCAAATATGTGAATTGTCGGGTATATGATTTGCCAATACTTTTCATTTACTATGTGACTTGCTTTTTTTTTTTTTTCCTGTTAACAATGTCTTTCTCAGAGGACAAGTTTTAAATTGGATGACATCCCATTTATTAAATTTTTCTTTTGTAGATGGAGGTTTTAGCATTGTAGTTAATGTTTTTAAACACCATGAGCCGATCAAAATGCATCTGTGGCGACGTTCGCCCTTCGGGCCCACACTTGGGGGAATTTTTAGACTAGCAGGAAGCTCAGGGGCTGCGAAATTCGCAAAATCATACCTTTTGGGTCTCCCACAGCGGGGACTGTGATTGACCGAGGTCCCCATATGTTGCCCTCTGGGATCCATCGGCATTTGTGCGAAATCCACGTTCCCTAAGGTTGCTCCTTACCTATGACTGCACGTCACAGGGATACGAAAGCAGGCTCATTTTGGGGAGACACGGGGCTTTGGCAAAGCTTTCTGAGAAGGGTTTACAGTCTCAGACCTTTCCCACCTACCTGTTCTTTCTTCTTTTTCTCCTCTGCAGGGATGAGAGCCGCGTGTGGTCGGCCTCTTCTCCCAGCCTCCTCTGGCTTCCTCCCCATCCTCCCCTCCTATGAGTTTCCCCGGTAAGTGTCTTGTATGTCTTTTCCCAGCTTGGTGTCTGCAAGTCTGCTCATCAAAGAAGTAATCCAATACCAGGGATCCCTTGCTTCAGGAATCCACCGGCTCTCCCGCCGGGCCTGGCAGGTGATGTAAATGAGTAAAGCGGTTCAGGTGAGGACTGAGGGGAATGGAAACCCCATACCCCATCTCATGTGGACAGCGTCTGTCTCGTTCTGATTGTGGCCAAGTTGTGAGCCCAGGGTTGTACATTATTAGATTTTAAAGGAGAAAAAAATGGCAGAAGAGTTACAATCCCTAATTCGGTCTTCTCATTTGGCAGAAGAAGGAATCAAGGCAGGAAAAAGAAGTGCCTTTCCTCAGGGCACCCATGTATGAGGTGGTAGAAGGTGGCCAGAATCTGGAGATGCCAGATTCTCTTCTAGCTCTTTCCTTTCTTCCTCTCTACTTGTTATTGGGTGTTGCTGTGGGTCTGTATTAGTTATCTATTTCTGTGTAACCAGTTATCCACACACAAGAAATACAGCAACTCATTGTACTACACTCAGTTTCTGTGGGTCAGAATCTGGACCCTGCATTCAAGGTGTGAGTTCAGGGTCTCATCTGAAGGCTCAGTGGGAGCATCCAAGCTCATGCAGCTATCAGTAAGGTATGGTTCCTCAAGAGTTGCTGGATTGAAGATTTCAGCTCTTTTCTTGCTGTTGGTCAAAGACCATGGGCATTTCCTTGCCCCTGGGCTTTCCAGCATGGTGACTGGCTTCATCAGAATTAGAGAGCTGAGAAGACAGTAGAGAGAGTCTGCTAGCAAGATGGAGGTCACAGTCTTTGAAACCTAACCGTGGAATTGACATCCCATCACAGTATTCTATGTGTTAAGAAGTCAGTCGTCCAGCCCCCACTTGAAGGGAGAGCATTCCCCAGAGATATGGATGCCAGGAGGTGGGGATGACTGGGAGCCATGATCTGCCATTTTTTCCAACGTCTTTCTTGAAAAATGGGAAGTCCCCAATTGTGTTTGCCTTTATCCTCTAAACTAGGAAACTAGTCTAGAGGGGAGAGGTCAGGGATCTACCTCAAAATGAAAATAAGTGCTAGTGTAATTGGAGAAAACGATTGAGAAGGGAGAACCAGATTGATGGGAACGAGAGGGAAAGAAGTGGCAGGGGTTGGGTGAGGGAGGCAAGAGGAAGCTGCGAGCCAGGGCAGCAAGACCCTCTGTTCTCCCTGCTGCCCTCACTGTGCTCTCTTCCCATTGGTACCATGCCATGGGCAGGCAAGACTGACCTAGATTGCGTTTAGCAAAATTCAGGACATTGCTTTTGCAGAAAGGATTTGCTGTCTGGATAACCGTATATTTTTTTCTTCTAGTAGGAAGAGTGTCCATAATTGTTGAGAAATACCCAGATCAAAACAAAGAAACTGCCTCCTTTGCATACAGAAGTGTGGAACAATGACCAAAGCGAGAACCTGGAATATTCTCCAAGGCCCGGCCTCACAGCCCGCCTCACAGCCCGCCTGCAGTCCAGCGCCTTTGCCCCACTGGGTGGGTCCTCAGAACAAGTGGGAGGTTGGTATTATACTCATTTTACAGAGTAAGAAACGGAGACTCCCAGAGATTATGAGACTTGCCTAACGTCACATCCAGGCGGGGCTGGAGCAGAAACTGACCCATGTTTATTTCACTCCAATATCCTTCCACCAGAGCATTTCCCAAACTTTATTCCTTCATGTCTAAACCATCCTAACCGCAGCCATACCCCGGATCACTTACTCTATTCTCACATACAGACACGTTTTACTACTCGCTCTCCCTGACAGTCAATGATCCAGGCTCCAGCCTGTGGCAGAGCTGAGCTCAATCCTGAGCCTACCGTGAGCTGGGTCATTCTGCACCAGCGACTGAACCTCTCTGAACTGTAAAATGGGGTGCCTGGGCTCACCTTGTTGGGTGACAGAGCACCAAGTGAGATCCTGGAACTAAGTCACGAGGCACAAGGTAAGTGCCCTGTAAATATTTTGTAGAAGGGACCCTCAAGGAATGGGCTCTAGTTTTATTAACGCCTCTCAGAGATGTATCCATGCTTGGCACATTTCCAACAATATCATAAATATCAAGGGATTCCTTAGTACTGTCCATGACCTCTCCTAAATTTGCAATTAAGTATTTGTTAAAATTGGAATGTAGATTTAATGTCCTGTGGTTTAAGACAATATCAAATAGCCTTGTTACTCTGGATGAAATCAGGGAAACTAGATAAATACATTTGCTATAGTTTCTTTTTTTCTTCTTCTTTTTACTTGTGGAAACCATGATGACAGTACAGCATCATGATGAAGATATAGATCCAGGCATTCATAAAATATGGTTTTAATTTCTGATTGCTCCATTCATTGGCTTTGTGACCTTGGTTCTCCACTTAAATTTCATTGAGTCAGTTGGGAACGCTCTTAGCTTGTAAGTAGCAGCTGCCAACGGCAACCCAACAGGGACTTCAGTGCACAGGCTATTTTTTTTCTCTCACTTAAAGGGAAATCCAGAGGCAGGCGGGCAGTTACTATAATGCTTCAATGGCTTAAGAATGTCAGAGCTACACAGCTCTCTCTGCCCTCCTCCTTCTTCTCCTTTTTCCTCCTCCTCCTCCTCTTCTCTTCCTTCTCCTTCCCCTCCTCCTCCTCCTCCTCCTCCTCTTTCTTCTTTTTAAGATTTTACTTATTTGAGACAGAGAGAGAGAGAGAGAGAGAGGGCTCCAGAGAGAATGTATGAAGTGGGGGAAGGGACAGAGGAAGAGGGAGAAGCAGACCCCCCACTGAGCAGGGAGCCTGATGCAGGGCTCAATCCCAGGACCCAGAGATCATGGCCAAAGGCAGACGCTTAACCGGCTGAGCCACCCGGGGGGTCCCCATCTCCCCATCTCAACCCTACTTGATGCTTGCAGGGTGTATAACCCACAGCACTCTCCAGTCGGGAAATGAAGACAGTGGAACCAGGGACATCTTTTCCTTCCTAAGACACAAACCTTCCTGACACCCCAATCTACTGCCTTTGCTGCACTGGCTTGAATTGTGTCAGATTGCTGTGTTGCAAGGGAGCCTGGGGAAGGCTGTAGCATGGTTATGGGGCAGAGGCAGGGGCTGGTGTGAGAATTTAATGAGATATTGCACATATCTGGGAGAGGGAAACTTGATTTCAGAGTCCTGCAGTGAGCAAGTATCAGACACAGGGCAAAAACTTGCTTTTTTCTACCAGACTGGAAGCTCCACGAGGGGAGGGTTGTTCCATCTTTGTTCTAGCTCGATGCCTGGAACACAGATAAACACATGGGGCCACTCAGTAAATATTTGATAAGTGAACGAACGCTAACGATAATTTGATACGTTTCTTTAGCTTACCTTCATTCACCATTCTCTTAAAAAACATTTATTCAATGGCTGTTAAATGAACCTCAGAACATAAGAGACCTAAAGCCAGGACTTTTGTCAGGGTATTATTGATTGTCCGCTGTGAAACAAATTGCCCCAAAATGTAGCAACTTCACAACTTCACAACTTTCTTATCTCATCCAGTGTCTGAGGTCAAGAATCACTGGTAACAGTTCGAAGGGATGCTTCTGGCACGGGGCCTCTCACAAGCAGTGAAGATGTTGGCCGAAACTGCCAACATCTCAAGGCTTGACTAAATACAGTTGGATTATCTCCTTTTAAGAAGGTGCACACGCCTGGCTATGGGCTGGAGGCCTTCATTCCTCGTGGTGTGGGCTTTTCCGTAATGCCACTGGAGCACTCTCAGAACACAGCAGCTGGCTTCCAGAAGGAACGAGAGGGATACAGCAATGTATTTTATGACTGGCCTTAAATACCACGCAATGTCACTTGCACAATATTCCACTCCCCAGAAACAAGTCACCAGGTCCAGCCTACACTCAAAGCAAAAGGAAACAGCCTCTGCTTTTGAAACAAGGGAGTGGCAATGAACTCATGGAATTCAGGGACGTATTTTAAAACCACTGCTCTCTGTTCTGCTCAGTGCTCTGTTTCTAGCATCAAGATATGCTTGGTGCATACAGTAGGTGCTTACTCAGAGCTGGTTCCAGGATTGCAGGCCTTGAAGATTTGGCAGTTTGGGGGCTCTCCTTAATACAAAGAATACAAAGTTAGTTATAAAAGTTAATACTTAATTTGCATAAAAGACAATATTACAAATAACATTTTTTAAGCTGAAAAATACTATTATTATTATTGTCAATTTGGAACATTTCTTCTAGCTTCTCTATTCATCCCTAGTTAGGTGATGTAAATTTTTAGAGTTACTAGGTCCAATTTGGGAAAACATCTTGTTAATTTTCTTTCATATATGCCCTCTTTAAGATTTCAGGACAATACAAGCTTTCTTGGGCAGGGATAAGGCTCAAATACTCCTTGAATGACCATACTGCTGACCAGTTTGTGGTTGCTTTCCTTTGTAAAGATGGAACATGCATTGTTTGTTACGTTGTCAATGCAGTATTTTAGCAAGCACGTGGGTTCCTCCCTCCCACACCCCCTGCCATGATCATGTATCATTTCCTCCTCTACGTTAATTTTATGTCAATGTGACTAGATCATGAGGTACTCAGATATTTGGTTAAACTTTATTTATGGGTGTGTCTGAGAGGGTGTTTCCAGATGAAATTTGAATCCACAGATTCAGGAAAGCACCTTGCCTTTCCCCAGCGTGGCCAGGAATCATCTAATCCGCCGAGGACCTAAATAGAACAGAAAGGCAGAGAAAGGCAGAATTTGGCCCTTCCTGCCTGACTGCTTGAGCTGGGACATCAGTCTTTTCCTGCTCCCTGTGCTCCTGGGACTCAGGCCTCTGAGCTCAGGCTGAATCACGCCAGCTCTCCCGGATCTCCAGCTTGCAGATGACAATCGGGAGACCTCACAGCCTCCCCAGTTGTGTGAACCAGATCCTTATAATAAATAAATAAATATTCTACTGTTTCTGTTTCGCTGGAGAATCCTCATACAACAATGAAATAACCCAAGAGCTTGTCATTACTTTTATTGAAAACCATCTCTTGTTCTTACCAGCATGACGTATGTTCTCTTTTAGCAGAGAACTCGCCAGAGTTCCAAGGTCAAGATGCATCAAATATCATCATATTTCCATGATATTCCATAATAATTCCAACCGGAACCGTTGGAAATGCACTAAATAGAAACATCCTATGTGTCTTCCCACACATACTTACTGCTTGTAGAACTGACATGAGGAAATTCAAATGTCAATGTCACATAAACATTAATTGGAATACAACCATTCTCCTCTGTTTACTTAACATGTACAGTTTTTTTGCACCATAATGTCATAGTTGAGTAACTGTGGCCTATAAAGCCTAAAATAATTACTATTAAGCACTTCACAAAAACTCTGTTGACTAACCCCTGTCCCATGGCAATGAGTAAGAGACACACTTGACTTTCAACTTCATTAAAGCATCGGCCATTTGTCAGTCCCTAATACACACCACACTGTGCATTGCCTCAGAACAACCTCCCTGCTGTTCTTTCCCGATAAATTCCCTGTCAACAAGAACTAGATATGTCTTACCATGGTGGGTAAGCATGTGGGCTCTGAAATCAGAGAGCCTGGGTTTGAATCCCAGATATGTAACTTACAAGTCATGGAAGCTTGGAGAAGTCATTTACCCTCTTGGGTCCTCATTTTTCTTATCTGTCATTTGGAGATAACCACAGTAACTGTGACATTAAGCATTGAGGGTTAAATAAACTGATGTAGGTAAAGCGCTAAGAACAATGCTTGGCCTATGGTGAGCACTGGACTGGATACTGCCTCTACAAGGTCTAGTACCAATGAGCTCAATGAGCATCTCTATAACAAGGGAACCATTTCTTTGGACGAAGCATTTGTGGAATAAAGGCTTTATCTAGTGCTGAATAAATAAATGAATGCCTTAAACCTCTTTTATTCTTCAACCACATGCTGCTTTATTTAAACATTATGGGCCTCAAATTTCATTTAGTGCATGAAAGGCTATAATTGACCTCGATTTACATAACAAAGTCAAATCAGGAAGGCAAGTGTTTGAAGGATCTTTTAAAATTAAATTTGCTCCCCACCCCCCAACCCCTGCAATTTAGTAACTGTATTGGTATGCCCATGGTCAGATTAAGATCTGTAAGTATGGGTGCCTGGGTGGCTCAGTGGGTTAAAGCCTCTGCCTTCAGCTCAGGTCTTGATCCATGGTCCTGGGATTGAGCCTCGCATCGGGCTCTCTGCTCAGCTGGGAGCCTGCTTCCTCCTCTTTTTCTCTCTCTCCTCTGCCTCCCTTTCTGCCTGCTTGTGATCTCTGTCAAATAAATAAATAACTAAATCTTAAAAAAAAAAAAAAAAAGACCTGTAAGTATTATGGGGCCTACATCAGTCCACTATCGCCACAATAATAACCATCTAACAAATGACTCCTGAACTCAATGGTTTAAAACAGTAATTACTTAATCCCACAAAAACATCTCTGCAAGTCGGTTGGTGTTCAGATGATCTGGACTGCGCTGGGCTGGGCTTCCAATTGTGGGTCACAACCAGATCTGCCCCAGGCGTTTTTCATCCTCCTTGGATGAACAGACCTACGCTCCTCATGGCAATGTTGGAAGTGCAAAAGGGCGTGACCCACCACACGAATGCACTGCCAGGCTCGGCTGGAATCAAGCTTGCTAACAGCATATTGGCCAACAAAATCACATGGCCAAGTCCAATGTCAGTGGTGCAGGGAAGTATATTCTACCCGAAGCAGGAGTGGGGGAGGAGTATTTTCTGAACAATAATCCATATTATCTCAGGACCTGCCCCCACATGAAAATTAACATAAAAAAAGTCAGACTAGAATAAAAAATTGAGTTGAGTTTCTCAGTGACAAAAGCATGCGTATGTTGAAATTTAAAATAACTTTTCTGAATTATCTGGTTGTCTCCTCCGGAGGACAAGGAAGGATTGTGGTGGTTGGTGGCCTTGCTTTTCTGGACTTGTAAGTGTGGTCGAGTGTGCACACTGGGCAATCCAGCGTCGATGACAATTCCTCCTTGTGTCCCAGCGCCCAGCACACAGTAGGCATTTGACAAAGCTTGTGGAAGGCAATTGTAGAATTCTATAAATGTATAGCGATTGCATCAGTGCAAGGTGGCTCTATTTGCTCGAGATAGTGTCAGGTACGTTGTAAGGATTACATGTTCTACGGCAAACTTTAAAAAGACTTACGGGGTGTGAAGGTGCACACAACTTCCAACAATGACCCACATATTGTGGAAGTGTCCAAGCCATTTGCTGCCTCCGGTTTTCTGTCTGTTTACCCTGCAGTGCAAATGGAATGACATTCTCCTCTGATGCTGCTCAAGGGAAAATGGATGTCTCAAAAATCATCACCGGTAATGAATATGAGATAAAATGTGAATGAAAGCTGTCTTTCAAAACCTCACATTTCCCTTTCATCTACTGTTTATTCAATAATTACACAGTCAGTTACAACTTGCACAAATGATTTTATATACCTATTACTCTATAAATATCTACAGTGTCTGTGTATTTATAGATAAAGAGGGAGGAGACGATCATGATTGAGCAAACATGTTCTGACAGCAGAGTAACTTTGCAAATATCTGTAAAGTTCAGTTCTGCAAGGCTAGTTTTTCCTGACCCGGGAGAATTCACATAGTGTTATGAATTTTAATCATCATAACTACCTTTCACTGAGAACTTAACACACACCACACATTGAGTGACGTGAGATCTCTCTCTCTCTCTCTCTCTTTCTCTCAGTATGTATTTTTTCTAACCTATGTAAGAGTACTGTCATGGTAAAATGAACCCCCATTTTACAGAAGGAAACACAGAGGCTCAGTAAATATTGTGAGCCTGTATTTGAGCTCCACCATGCTTGACTAGAAAATAGGGCTGTGTTGAGAGTTGACTACCCCAAGGGGCACCTGGATGGCCCCATTGGTTAAGTGTCTGCCTTTGGCTCAGGTTGTGAGCCTTTGGCTCACTCCAAGGATTGAGCTCATGTCCAGCCCCACGTCCAGCCCCATGTCGGGCTCCCTTCTTGGCAGGGAGTCTGCTTCTCCCTCCCTATCCCCCAGCTTATTCTCTCTCTCTCCCTCTCCCTCAAATAAATAAAATCTTTAAAAAAAATGTTGATTACCCACCTCTGTACACAGAAGGCCACCTGAGGACAACTGAGGTAGGCATACTGATATCCATGGGGCTGTCCCATTGTCTTTATTTCTTGCACCGGAATTAACATAACAGAACGCCCCATCTGGGAAGACACCCCAGGGCCACTCTGCAAAGATTTATTGGTGTATCTCTACTCTGTTTTCCTTCAGTTATTTAGTGCAAAGCTTCTTATTAGATAACCAGTACAGGCGTGGTAATCATGTCTGGATTATCAGGGACCTCTGGTTTGAAAATGTTCCCTCTCGGAGCCGTCAGTGAAACCCAGAGATGAAATCTTAAAGCTGGTGATAAAGCTTCAAATGGCCTCCACTCAGAGAAGGGATTAATTATGTGTGATTTTTCAAGCAGTATCTGTAGATTCAACAGATAAGTTGCCTCCTTTCTGTCTGGGCCATGCCTTGGGCTGGCACCTTTATTGAAACACGACTGTTAGGTTTCCCTGGCCCTGAATGAGGGCACCAGGAGCCTCATTCAGGTTTAGCCATTGTCCATGCAAAGCTCATTATTGCTCTCCTGGTTGAAATCTGAAGGGAAGAACAACAATTAGGGAGTTGTGTGCTGTGAAGGGAGCAATTGGGTTGGAAAGGCTCAAGAAAAGGAAAAAAAAAAAAACAGCCTTAAAAGAAACTTCTAGGAAATTTCCGATTTTTTTTTTAATAACAAAAGAAGTTTAGGAGGATCTTTGTTTAAAACAAAAAACAAAACAAAACAAAACAAAACAAAAAAACCCATGAGGGTTTCTGCCTTGTCAGTTAAGAGCAATCTTTCAAAGGCATCCAAAAAGAAAAAGTTGGCTCTGCTTTCGGAGTTGCTAGTCGGAGAACAAAAGAAGCAAGGGAAAGTTTGACTTGACTTCCTCTGCAATTTGTTTATTTCATCACAGCAGAAAGAATCTCGGGGCTCGGCCGGGCTCGGGGGCCCACTTCCTGAATGAAGAGAGAGAACGCCCGTCCAGTTCACTGAAATGTGCGACGATCGGCAGAAATCCCGGCCCGACTGGAGGAGCCCAGAGGGCAAAGGAAGAACATTTCTCAATTCAGCTGCAGTCTGACAAGAGACCTGCGAAGTCCTGACTCAGTGCTACCAAATCCTCCCCTAGCCCCTTCCAGCGAACACCTGGAGGACTGCCCGGAGGAGGTGTAACTTCTGCTGGCTGGTTGCTAGGGAGTCTGCTCATCCAAGACTGTGTGTGTCCATCTCTCTGATTCAGGGCCCACTGAGGAACAGCCCTGAAATGACAAATATTGACTTGAAAATAATGTCCAAGGCAGACGTAACTGAAATGCTAAGGATCTGTTTACTTCTCCCAGTAGTAGTTGGCTGAAACAGCCAAACCAGTTAGACAACCTTTTTTCCCCCCCCCCGGTCAGGTATGTACTGACTCACTGGCAACAAACTTCAGAAATTTGAGCAGAGAGAGGTTTTCTCTCTCTCTAGGTTCTCCTGGGCACAATGCCTGTATCCCCTCCTCCGTCCCCCCTTACTAAAAAAGGCTCAAGGCTTTGATTATGGCCGTTAATTTCCTGTCACTTGCCTTGGTAGGCTGGAGGGAGGCCCAAGGATTTAGACAGAAAACACCACATTGGGCTCCCCACGAACTCTTCCCCTGTGTGGCTCTCCAGCCCCTTCAGAACTTGATATTCGGAGGAGGTTGGCCATCGCTGGCCTGTTACAGAGAAATCTGAAGCCAGCGGGTAAAAGGCTAAGAAAGGGATAAATACGGTTAAGCTGTGAACGCTTTTGGCCGAGTACCCTTCCTGGAGACAGATCTCGTTGGTCTTTGGAGCAGAGGAGGGGCTGCAAAGCACGCAGACAGAACCCAGGGTGACGGGGACCCAGAAGGGAGGGACGGGATGACCCGACAGAGTGGGTTTCCTGATCCCCGAAAGGTAGACGGCGCAGGTGTCCGTGAGGCTGAAGGCAGTGTGACCGGGGAATGATGGAACTCGCAACGATTTCAAAGCTCACCACTTCTTACTGGCAGTTTTGTTTTGTTTTGTTTTTTTTCTAGTGTGGAGGGCAGGTTTCCATCAATTCTCTCGTCTAATTCCTGCTTCCTGCCAACCGGCCGCTGTTGGGTGTTTTCAAGAAAAATCCTGGGTTATCATTATAGAGTTTCAAAAACCCCCATGTTCAATTAGCCTGCTTTTGAATCCCTTCTGGTGGTTGGTTAAATACGGGTCCAAAGGGCTTTTTTTGTAAGTGGAGCTGATCTTGGGGTGAGAAACCTTAAGCTTCAGAGAGTAAAGAAACTGAAAAATAATGTGTTAATGGCGCCATTTCTGGAAGACTTGAAGATTGCCTTCTTTCAGTCTGTTCTGCTCTATTCTATTTCGGAGACCTATGAACGTTTCCAAGTGCCAAGGGGCTATTATATTCAAAGGACACTTGGATATTCTTTATGAAGGTTGCCTTGCACTTGTGTAGAATGTTTACAAGGTTAATAAGTACGCTTTCTCATCACTCTACATGTTAAATGGCTCCAAATTGCTCCCACGTTTATTTGAGAGTCATTGAAAGTGCCTGAATGGAGCCGGGATATTCTTTGTTTCCCTTTGATTTGGAAACAAAAGACTCAGGAAAAAAAGTTTACTTTGCTGCTGAATGCCATATGCAGATGAACCTATTGTCAATTGAATGAAACCAAGGATCTGAAGACTCCCCCCCCCCCCCAGAGGCTTAGAGCAGAAGGAGTCCTCTGGTAGTTATGGCCCATGTTTGAATTTGCCTCCATTTTTCACTTTGTGGTCCTGTGCTTGGGTTTCACGTTGGCTTAAGTCCCACCCCCAGGGTTTCAGGGATAATGGAGCATAATCAGTGGAAGGGAATCAGCATCAACTATGACAAAAGTTGCTGTGTTGCTTCTGAAGTGGGAAATACCATGTGGACATCGGAAGACAGTGGTGCCCTCCATCCATTCATTGTCTCACTTTTTTGTCTTTTCCAATTTCTGGAGATCCGAGCCTCTTATCATCAGCACATTGACATTTTGGGCTGGATCCTTCTCTGTCCCAAGGGGGCTGTCCTGGGTACCATCCCCGGCCCCCACCCCGTAGTCGCCAGCAGCACTATCGTGACAAGCAAAAATGTCTCCCAACACCGCCAAGTGTCCCCGGGAAGGGGCGGGTGGGCCCGGATCCCCTGTGGTTGAGAACCAGTGTTCTCGAACAGCCTACCCACAGAAACCCGGTTTGAAGAAAGAGGAGAAGATTAACTTCATGCTCAGCTGGTTATAGGAACAATGACTGGTGACAGAGTAGCTATTTCCATCAGAATTCAGAGTTAGAACTGAAAATCCGAGCAGGAAAGGGGAAAGAGAATAAATCAAAGGACTTGGAAAGAACTTAAAGCCAGGCCCTGTGACAGGTGAAGACCAAGCAGGAGGAGCATTCCAAGGTGGGCCATCAGACGGGGCTTGCCCTCGCCATCATCACCATCATGATGTTTTGTTATTTGTCTTTAAGTAGTACCTGGTTTCATCCGCCTGTCGCATTTCCCCTCCTACTGGCAAACATCTTAGAGCGGGATGAAAACAACATGCCCCAGAATCCTTGTCCTTATGGCCTGGAAGTAATAGTTACTAATTTAACTTCTGTGGATAAAAATGGATGTGTACCACAATAAAAAATCCCACGGGTATTTCATGAGACACTGTTAAAACAATAGATAGAAAATGTATTTCAAAAAGTATGAATGGGGCGCCTGGGTGGCTGAGTAGGTTAAAGCCTCTGCCTTCGGCTCAGGTCATGATCCCAGGGTCCTGGGATCCCCCGCGTTGGGCTCTCTGCTCCACGGAGAGCCTGCTTCCTCCTCTCTCTCTGCCTGCCTCTCTGCCTACATGTGATCTCTGTCAAATAAATAAATTAAATCTAAAAAAAAAAACAACTATGAATGGATATGGCTTTAGGAAGTGTAAAAACGTATTGAAATACGGGGTGCCTGGGTGGCTCAGTTGGTTATGTGTTTGCCTCTGGCTCAGGTCATGATCTCAGGGCCCTCCCTCATCGGGAGTCTGCTTCTCCCTCTTCCTCTTCCCCTCCCACTGCTCATGCTCACTTGCATTCTCTCTCTCTCAAATAAATAAATAAATAAAATCTTTTAAAAAAGTACTGAAATATAAAAATATGCTTATGTTTATTTTTTATTATTTCTTAAGATTTTGTTTTTAAGTAATCTCTATACCCAATTCAGAGTTTGAATTCACGACCCCAAGGTCAAGAGCCCACGTGCTCTTCAGAATAAGCCTGTCCTGCACCCCTTGAAATGTGAAGATATGTTAGAAAATAGATAAAGCTCTGTTCCTGTGGTCTTTATAGTTCACATTGATCCTTTTTTATTAAATATCTCAAAAAGAAATGTAATGCCCAGAATGGTATATTGAGTTCTATATACACAAAGAGAATAAACAATCAGCGTTCACTTTTTACTTTTTTTTTTTTTTAAGATTTTATTTATTTATTTGACAGAGACACAACGAGAGAGGAAACGCAAGCAGGGGGAGTGGGAGAGGGAGAAGCAGACTCCCCGTGGAGAAGAGAGCCTCATGCAGAGCTCGATCCCAGGACCCCGGGATCATGACCTGAGCCCAAGGCAGACGCTTAACAACTGAGCCACCCAGGCACCCCTAATTTTTCCTTTTTAAAAAATAAATTTTAAATTATGAGATGTTTGGAACACTGCTGACAAGTGGACAGGATAGCATACCCGATGCGTGCTCACCGCTAAACTTTGCTTGACTCCGGACTCCCAGTTGAGGGCGTTTACTGGTCGGTCGGGCAGAGCGCATTCCTCCCTCCTTTGCCCGCGTGGCTCATCCCTCCTTCACCTCACCCAGGTCACTGCGGACATGCCTCCCGGCCCTTCTCTGTGCTGAGTGCAACCACGAAATGTATTCCATAAATAACCAGAAAGCACGGTCCGTCTCCGTCGGTCCCTCTGCACCCAACTCTGCTTTACATTTTCTTTATGACACTTGTATTATTATATACTTATATACAATGTATACTACATACTTGATTTGTTTGTTTCTCATCTGTTTCCTCCAACTGGAATGTATGCTTTGTTTTATCTACAATACCTGGTACCCAGTAGGCGCTCAATAACGATGTGTTGAATGAAAGTGTTATTGACTAGGCGAAATTTGTGGGCGCGCGTGGGCTGGTAACGACTTAGTGTGGGTTGTTGCATTCTTGCACTCTTGTAAGTGACCTTTGTCTGCTCAAGTACAATAATATTCTATTTAATATTTAATTGGGTTAGCCTGGCAAGTTAAATATGCTAAGCAGTTAATCTTTTATTCATTTTAAAGAACAGGTTTCGCTTTTGAATAGAGAACAGTCTAATGAAGAAAATCAAATCAGACCCAAGTCTATCAGTAAGAGGAGACCCACTGATATTTATACAAGCAAAGAGTAATAAAAATGCATGCATATAGTTCCAGACTTCAAATTTTATGGACACTTAGAGCATAAAAAGTGGAAGACATCCCCCTATCTACTTTCCTGGTTCCTATCACAAAAAGAAACACTTGTAACTGATTTCTCATGGGTTATTCCCAAAAACTTTTCTATGCCTGTAGGCATAAATTTACTAGCAAAATCTACAGTCTTTTCAAATTTTTTTGAACACATTTACGTACACACACACACTGGGAGAGTTTCTCCCACAGCCTTGCACAGTTTCTACTTAGATATTTATTTGCTTGACTATATATTGAACGTCTGTCTCTCCTCCACCTCCCTCTACCTGACTGTCTGCTATTACAATCCCCAACGCCTGGCGCCCAGCAGGCCTTAGTGCTTATTGGCTGAGTGGGTGGTTGAACTGGGATGCACTTTTCTGACAGCAGCCACTGCATTTTTATTAATGTACTTTGACAGAAACAGAATTTTTATACCATTAAGGAAGCTCTTTAAGATGCATATTTGGGGCGCCTGGGTGGCTCAGTGGGTTAAGCCTCTGCCTTCAGCTCAGCTCATGATCCCAGGGTCCTGGGATCGAGCCCCGCATTGGGCTCTCTGCTTGGCAGGGAGCCTGCTTCTTCCTCTCTCTCTGCCTGCCTCTCTGCCTACTTGTGATCTCTCTCTCTCGCTCTGTCAAATAAGTAAAAGTCTTAAAAAAAAAAAAAAAAGATGTGTGTTCAATGAATATTTATAGATTTTTTTTTTTTTTAGAAGAACTGATTGCGTTCTACAGAGTCTTCATATAAATGATCTCGTGTGATCCTCGGGAATATCTCCTGAAGTGGTTATTTTATTTATTTTAATTTAATTTTACTTTACCTCTTTATTTTCTTTATTAAAATTCAATTAATTAACATATAATGTATTATTGGTTTCAGAGGTAGAGTTCTGCGATCTATCAGTCTCATAGAACACCCAGAGCTCATCACATCACGTGCCCTCCTTAATGCCCGTCACCCAGTTGCCCCAATTCCTCTATCCCCGACCCCTTCAGCAACAAACCCCCAGTTTGTTTCCTATGATTAAGAGCCTCTTACGGTTTGTCTCCCTCTCTGGTTTTGTCTTCTGCTATTTTTTCCTCTCTGAAGTGGTTATCTTCATTCCTATTCTTCAAATGAGGAAACAGAGAATCTGAGAAGTCAGAGCCAAACTATAGGTTAACCTTTTAATATCAGGACCAAGTTCTAGGCCTCTGTGCCCTCTTCATCTTCCTAACCGTCTTCCTCTTTACCAACCCCCAAAGTCCTAATGCTATGAATGTTTTCGTCTGGCTCTAAATACCACATACTTCTGTGTTGTTGCCACACAGATCCCTTTCATTCAGGTGTCTCAAGCCCAGCAGATCCGGGAAAGAGCAGAAAGCTCTACAAAACAAAACAAAACAAAAAACCCAAACAAACAGAAAACACTTCCAGCAGGAAAGACACTTCTTGATAGGGCAGAAGCTCGTCAACACGCTTCTGAGAATCAGGCCTGAGCCTCAGACTCAAAACCCAGAAAGCAGGTTGTAAATGACCTAAGGAAGAAAACCACCTGGGATGTGTGTGTGTGTGTGTGTGTGTGTGTGTGTGTAAAAATGTGGCCATCGAGTCCAGGGCACAGGATGTGGGAGACTCAAAGGTTATTCTTTAACATGGAGAAAACATGTGTGCAGGGCCCAGCAGGGCCCAGGAGGTGAAAACAGTTCTCTAGGGACTGGGGTCTCCTGAGGAGTAAAAATAGATAAATAAAGATGGGCCTCTTGTTCTGCAAGTGTGAGTGCGTCTTGCTAGGGTGGCTCTCCCACCTGTCTGTCCATCTGTCTGTCTGTCCGTGTAGTCCTAAGAGCAGCCTCGGTCCTTCTGCTGGGTTTTGGTGGTGTACGGAGGCAGAGTGGGAGGAGAATTATTTCCAAACGCAATAATCACTGCAAGAGTGAGACGGAGGGAGGTGGGGGGAGAGACAGAGAAACAGAGAGAGAGAAACAGAGAGAGAGAGAGAGAAGAAATGAATTTTCAGGACCGAACGGTGTTGGCTGCATTTTCACGGCAACCTGAAAACGAGCACTGCGACAAGTAGAAGCTAACAGCAAGGCCTTAAGAAGAACCATCTGCGGGGGTTGGGCGGGGAAAATAAACCCCACGGGGGATGGGGCCAGGGTGGGCAGGAGTGGGGTTTGCCGCTGGCCCCTGTCCTGTGGTTTGCCGGCCCGGCCCGACTCACAGAGGTAAGGAAGAGTGGTCCGGACGGGAGGAGATGGCCAGCCACGGCCACTTCACCCACACTCCACGTTCGTGCCTCGCCCTGAATAGGAGAAGACAAACAAGCAAACTTCAGAATCACACACAACTAAGGGAAGGCTTAAGGCCAAAAAAGTCTCATGCAGCCTAAAGGAAGACACACAGGAGGAATTACTCTGCGAATCACATGAGCAAATGCCCCATCCTTACCTCTGATTATTGTCTTGTAATCGTAGGCTTAAAACTACCCATAAAACACAACTATCATTGAGCCGGGCGAGGACACTGGTCACCGTGGGAGGGGACGGTGACAAGCAGGGGCACGAGGACCTTCAAGGGAGCCAAGGACCTGGTACATCACTTTGGGAAACCCATCACGCTGGATACTTCCCTCGTGCCCACTGTTTTGTGTGTGATATTTTACGTTTAAAAATAAAGCCAGTGTCGTCTCCCTGTTTCTACTTCCTCGTCAGTTTCACACTCCCGGTGACCAAGGGGGGCTTGGCTTCTCCTCCCGCCGTCCCATCTCTCCTCTCCCGAGCCCTGGCGGCCTCGGTCCAGCTCCTCACACCAACATCAGCATCATCCTGGATTCTACTTCCTCTGAGCCCCTCACCCAGTCTGTGCGTCTTGTTAACTTAGGTCCCTAACACATCCCAGATCTCTCTGACTTCCTGCCTTTCCGCCCGCCTTTCCCAGCCAGTGCTAGCATTTGGCGGGCCGACCACCAGAGTCCCACGGCTGCTTTCTGGCTTCTACACTTGTGTGTGTGTGTGTGTGTGTGTGTGTGTGTGTGTGTGTGTGTGTCTCTCAGGTGAACCCACACTCCAAAGTTACTCTTTTTTAAAAAATGGAAATCAGGGGGCACCTGGGTGGCTCAGTGGGTTAAAGCCTCTGCCTTCAGCTCAGGTCATGGTCCCAGGGTCCTGGGATCGAGCCCCGCATCAGGCTCTCTGCTCAGCGGGGAACCTGCTTCTCTCTCTCTCTCTGCCTGCCTCTCTGCCTGCTTGTGATCTCTCTCTGTCAAACAAATTAAAAAAAAAAAAAAAATGGAAATCAGGCGAAACTGTTCTTCCTTCTGAAAGCCTACCACTGGCTTCCCATCGCAGCGAAGACAGACCCAGGCTGTGAGGAAGCTTCTGGAGCCAAACAGGTAAGCCCCCGCCACTCCTCTTCATCCCTTCCCTTCTCCTTCACGCTCACTCTGTCCCAGCCACCCTGGCCTTCTTTCTGTCCCTCAAACTCTCTAAGCCCATTCCTTCCTGGGGTCCCCCATCGTGGGTCTTAGAGCTCACGTCATCTCCTCACAAAGGCCACCCCTGATCCCCTGTGACTCGGAGCCACTCACCGCCATTTCCTTCCCTTCGTGGCACCCGTTGCTCTTTAAAACGTCTCGTTGTCCCTTGGCTTTGTTGCGCCTTGGTCTCTCCCTCACCAGGACGAAGGGGGCAAGGGCTGTGTCTGTCTTGTCGACCTCTCCACTCAGATGTGTGGAAACACATTCATACGTCCCATGTCAAAACTTGGTTCCCGAAATTCCCGCTGCCCAGCACCCCACTGCCCCCCCAGGCTGCTTTGTCAAAGTCTCCCCCTCTGCTCAGGGAGACTCCAGTCCTTGGGTCACTCAGGCCAAAACTGCCGCAGTCACCCCTGGATTCCCCTTTCTCCCTCACATTCCCCATTAAAGCCACCAGCATCTCCTGGTGGCTGTGCCCTTGAGGAGACTGAAGTGACTCATCGCCACGTACATCCTTTCTCTGCCGGGGTCCAGCCAGCGTCCCCCTACATGTCCCTGTGCTGCTTTCCATTTAGCTCCAGAGCGGGATTATTTGAAAATAATCCTAAATGCCACCCACCCCTCTTTCCAGAGCTCCCCAGTGACTCCCCATCTCAGAGCCAATCTCAAGTCCTACCCCCTCCCCCCACCCCCACCCACCGCTCTTCACCTTGTGTGCTCCACTCCAGCCACGCCAGCCACCGACGTGCCCCTATAGGTACCCCGCACCTGCTGTTCTCTTTCTGGAATGATCTCCCTCTCCCAGATGCCCCACGCTGTGTTCCCTCTCTGCTCAGGGAGGCCTTCCCAACATCTCACTTTAAAATTCTGTACCCTCCGCCCCCGCCCCTACCCTCTGGCCCCAGCTCTCCCTATCTCTCCTCCCTACTCATTCTCGAAAGCACTTAGGTCTCCTCTAGGTACGTATTCCCTGATGACCCCCTCCCACTATGGTGCAAGCTCTGTGAGGGTGGGGCTTCCTCCCCTTTGTGTCATGGCTGTGTCCTCGCTGCCCCTGTCAGTGTCTGGTAGATTGTAAACATGTATAGATTCTTAATTAATTAATAACTAATTGAACTAATGAATGTGGTTATCATTGGATAGCATGTGCTAAGGACTGAAGTCCTTGTTGGGTGAATGTTAATTAATAGAAATTTACCAAAGCCATTAAATGAAAAAAGATAACGTTGCTG
This sequence comes from Enhydra lutris kenyoni, assembly GCF_002288905.1. Lineage (NCBI taxonomy): Eukaryota > Metazoa > Chordata > Mammalia > Carnivora > Mustelidae > Enhydra > Enhydra lutris. The sequence continues at coordinate 8,072,579 of NW_019154090.1, read as the reverse complement.
TTGTGGGTCTGGAACCAATCTACCCTGTTCTACAGATGTGAACAGACAAGACCTCTGCCCCCTGGAACTGTGGTCTACTTGGGGAAAGCCACTGATCCAACAATCACAGAAACATCTCATCACAAACTTGGTGCTGGTGGGAAGGAAATGGAGACAACACTCTGAGAGTATAGCTCCATTACAGAGAACTGGGAAGGCTTCTCGGAGGAGGTGACATTTGAGCTGACATAAGAAGGTTGAGGTGTACGGGGAAAAGGGGGGACGGGGTGTTGGGGCAAACATTAGCAACAGAAAAAACTTCAGTGCAAAGGCCTTGAGCCCCTGAGTGTGAATTAATTATTTACATCTTCCTGTTTCCAAGATCCTAGAGAGCCTGAGTATTTGGTTTCTGATATTTACTATTAAGTTCCTAGTTAGCTGCCAATAGAATATGGATAAATTTTGATTCTTTTCCTGATGGAGATGGGAAACACCTCCAAATTCAGGATCCTCATGAAATCTTGGAGACCTTAGAGTTTATGCAGTTTGTGGTTGGATTTTTACATCAACCTTGTTTTCTTCTCTTTCTAATCCTTTGACACTGGCTGGTCACTTAAAATTTAGAACTCAGCCTGGGTTGTGGATGGTTTCCTGGAAGACAGCTGGTTGAATGTCCCCCCGTGTCTCTCTGAAATAAACATCCTCTTTGGAGAAAGGCTTTCTTTAGTGCTTTCCTGTTCAGCATCTTTTTTGCAATTTGCATTCCTGTTTTGTATGACTTCTCAGAAGAAATCTTGAAGAATAATCATGAAAATAACAACCAAAGGTGAGTATGTACTTCATCGCGCGGCCAGCCCTGGGAGCTAGGTGCCATTACTCCCCTGTCTTCATAGATGAGGACACGAGGCTTGGGATGTTAGGTAACGTGTCCCACGTCAGTCAATAACAAACAAATGCAGAACTGGGTTTTACATCCAGGACAGGCTGACTCAAGAGCCCGTGCTTGTAATCAGAGAGCCACAGGGGCTCCTTGACCCTAAATTTCAAAGTCTCCTCTTAACCTCAATTTCCCCAAGGCACTGAACACAAAGTTCTCATTCCTGCACCCCATGTGTTGGCAGTTGTGATGGTATTTTCTCTTGCAAATGCAACCAACGCTGGCTGACTTGTGCTGAAAAAAAATTTAATGGGCTGGTGTTGAGAAACCCATGGAGGGGGAATTGAGAACTAAGAACGAAAAGAGAGAAGCAGAGAGAGAGGGAGAGAGAGGGAGGGAGGGAGGGAGCGCTAAAGCAGTCCGCTGTGTCTAAGGAGCAAATGTTCTCAAGGACTTGCTCTTTGGTGGGTGGGTCGGGGGATGGTGTTGCAATGTGTTTTCTGCTCCCAGGGAAGATTCACCATTCTTGCATCTAGACTTTGATGATTAATCTTGACCATGGACTCATCTCTTGGCCAGGGGAGGGCAGGGTGCCTGACTGACAGTTCCATTGCTGTGGCTCACAATAAAGCAGCTAATCCCCCAAAGGAAAACGAAGATGTTACAACAGAAGGAATGGAAAATGGATGTCAGGCTCTTCAAAAGCCACTGACACTTCCTCTACCTTCTTCTTGTTCAGTCTCCTGGGGAAAAGCTGGAAGTGAGAACTCCATTTGCCTTGGCCTTTTGCTCCCACCTTCAATGGCTTATCCTTACTTAAAGGGTACATAGCCAAGTGCTGGGTACATAGCCAAGTGCCAGGCACATAGTAGGTGCTTAGCAAGTAAACATGGGACACATAAATGAATGGAAAAGAGAAAACACATCCCCAGTGCTGAATTATTACTCCCACTTATAAACCAGACATTATACCTCACTCAAAGAAGCCTCCCTGTGTTGGGCTCTTTGAGGGGGTCCTAAAGATGACACCTTCCCTGTCGGAGTTCTTAACCAACTGAGAAATAAGACAAAATGGGGACGGGGTTTCAACATATGATTGGGGAGGATACAGTCGATAGCACAGATGGGAACCAAAATGTCACATTTTATGGTTAATAGGTCCTGCTATCTCTAAGCCAGAGGCTTCCCAACACTGACCCCAGGACGAATGGGTCCCTCCAGTCTCAGGGCTGGACACAGGAGCAGAGGACAGCTCTCTTCTTCTCCAATTCTCCTGCCAGATAAATCACTCGGCCTCCCCTAGAGTGGAGACTTAAAGGGCAGAGAAAGGCCAGGGGTTTCGGCAGCTGAGTGCCCCCCTCGTGGAGACATCATATCAAAACACCTGGTTTGGAAAAACAGAACATTTTGTCAAAAGACGGTGCAAGTTCTCTTAAAATAGAAATGTTACAAGCCCCCAAGAGGTCATAATTACTATTATCACTGACTTGGTGACAACCAAAGGCCAGTTGCCTGACGCTGGGACCAAACTGACTGCCAGGCCAGGGAAACAGCGGCCCGACGGTGGAGTCCAACACTCCTGAGGTCGAATTTCTGCTCTGCCTCTTAGTGGCTGTGGAAACCGAGGCTCGTCATGCCTTTGGACCTTGTTTCTGCAACTATAAAACAAGGATGATCATAGATTCCCTTGCATAGGTTGGTTGGTACAGATCCCTTGCGATAACACATTTCGAATATACAGACTTGTATCTTGCATATAGTAGGCTCCTAATAAATGTTACCTAATGCTGTTTTTACTGTGACTTTTGTCACTGGCAGTGACGGTTAGGGCCCTTGTGCAGCAGTGAAGTACAGATCTCTCTCTTTTCCTCCAGGTTGTCTGTTTGCTCACGTGCAGTAGAAAGGGCCCTGGGAGAGAAGTCTGGAGGCCCAAGTTCAAATTCAGGTTCTGGTACTTTCTAGCTGCATGATAATTGAGACAATAATGAAACTTTTCTGAATCTCAGCTTCCTTATCAGTTACAGGTGACAAAGAATAATAGAAAAGCTTAATTTGAACTTGAAACTTGAGTTTTTCCCCTTCTTTCCTCTCAGAACATCCCTTCCGTCCTTCCTTCGTCAAGTTCAGCCGGGGATCCTGGTTCAAAGGCTGCTCCTACAGGAGTCATCCCTGACCCCTCTACATGTATCCATTTGCTCCACAAATTTTGAAGGGCAGTGACCCCGTCTGCCAGACCCTGTTCTAGAGTCGGAGTGATGAATCAGCAAAACATGGTCTTGGCCTTTCTAGATTGGGGGAAACATCTTGGGACTCCTCTGTATTGTGTTCCCCTGTGGCGCTCCCTCTTATTCAGATCTACTCTTCGTGGTGGCCATAATCCACAGAATCCAGACCTAGACACACACACATACACCTTCTCTCTGGACGAGGGAGCTGTAAATCCCCTTGTTGGATTCTAGCTGATAGAACATCGCATTTCTCCAACACGATGCTCCTGGCTGCAGGCTTCCTCTCCACCCCAGTGTGAGTTTCTGCAGAGGCATTGCCAAGCTTCTTTCTCACAGCTCTCTCCAGGCGATGGTGGTTTTGGAAGGGGCACCAAGGGTCTGCATCTAGGAAGGGGTGGGGATGAAAGAGGGGACGGGCCACAGATGGATTTGTGCAGAAAATGAAACCAGACCAACCACAAGTGGGTAGGACACGTCCTTTCCCACTGTTTCCGTCTGGGACCCCCTTGGAAATCGTCCCTATGAAGGAGCTTAGAGCGCCAAGCTTGGAAGACATGGATCTGGGCACCCCCACACGCCCTGCTTACTGACTCTTAGTGTGGCCTTGGGTGAGTGACTGACTCTTATAAGGCCTTGGGCCTCCTTTTGCCCCATCTGTGAAAAAGGGATGATGGGACTTATTTCCTATGATTATCACGAACATGAACGGAGATGACATATGAGAAGCGCTTAGTCTCATGGTTGGGGGCGTCCTTGTTCCACAAATATGAGCTGCTATTATTAGGGTGCATTGCCATTGTCCTTATAGAGGAAAAAGACCAATGTGGTTCAATAAAAATACGTAACCGATAGAATCTATGGGCTGAAATGTTCCTTCTGCCCCTCCCCACCCCCGGCTGACTCCTGCTCATACTGGCTGCAATGTCGTCTCTGAAGAGAAGCCTGCCCTTTGAAGCAGTTCTTCTCAACATTGGATGCCTGGTGGAAGCAGCTGGGTCACTCTTATGGCTACTGATGCCTTGTCCAACCCTCAAAGGTTCCAATGCTGCCTGCACCTGGGGGTTCAAACGTGCTCCCCAGGAAACTCTAGTGCTCAGCCAAGGCTGAGAACCACTGGTCTTTGAGGCAAAGTACAGACCCTACAGCCAGACCGCTGGGGTTCGAATCCTGGTTCTGTAATTCACTAGCAAGGTGATTTGGGGCAAGTTGTCAAAACTCTTAGTGTCTCAGTTTTCTCATCTATAAAATGGGTATGATGCTAATACCAGACCCTACCTCACAGTGCCATAAGGATTAAACGAATTAGTATGTGATATCCGGCAGACTCATAGTAAGACCTTTCATTAAAATTCCTTTTTAAGTTTTTAAAAAGATATTTTTATTTTGGTAAAATATATATAACATAAAATTTCACCATTTTAACCATTATTGAGCATACGATTCAGTGGCACTCAGTCTATTTCCAATGTTGTGCTTTGGAACTATCAGCTGTTTCCAAAACTTTGTCATCTCGAGCACCCGTACCCGTTAGACAACTGCCCATTCCTTCCTCCTCTGAGTGTCTGGTAATTTCTACTACACTGTCTCTAGGAGTTTGCCCATTCTGGGTGCTTCCTATAAGTGGAATCGTACAATATTTGTCCTTTTGTATCTGGCCTATTTCACTCAGCATAATGTTTTCAGGGTTCATCCACATAGTAGCGTGAATCAATTTCATTCTTTCTCCTTTTTATGCCTGAATAATATTCCGGTGTGTGGATAGTCATCTGCTGATGGAAATTTGGTTTGCGTCCATCTCTGGGCTCTTGTGAATAGTGCTGCTGCCGGCATTCATGTACCTGCATCTGTGAGTCCCGGCTTTCAGTCCCTTGGGCCAATGCCTAGAAGGGGAACTGCTGAGTCATATGTTAATTCTATGTTTAACTTTCTACCGTTTTCCACAGAGGCTACACCATTTTACATTCCAATAGCAGTAGACACACATTTCAATTTCTCAACATTTTCACCAACACTTGTTTCCTTTTCTTTCTTTTCTGTTCTTCTTCTTCTTCTTCTTTTTTTTAATAATAGCCATCCTAATGGGTGTGAAGTGGTATTTCATTGTGGTTTAGCTATAATTCCTTTTGATCTCATCCAAAGTAGATTATCCACTGCCTCTCACTCACTCTCCCACAGAACGCGGATCTTTACTTTCATGCTGTTATCACAGTGTGTCCTTCTGTTTGTTGAACGCTTGTCTTGCTGAGTGGCCCAGGACTTGGCAAACTCTGGCTTGAGGCTGTAGGTCAGAGCCAGCTGCTGTCTGTTTTTGTATGGCCCACAAGCTAAAAATGATTTGTTGCATTTTTGAACTGGTTTAAGGAATCAGAAGAATACTATGCCGTGAAATTTGGAAATCATATGAAATTCAGGCTTCGCTGTGCGTGCATGCCGCCGTTGGCACCCAGCCTTGGTGTCTACATATCGTCTGTCGTTGCTTTTGCACCACGAAAGCAAAGTTAAGAAGTTGCATCAGGACCTATGTGTTCTGTAAAGCCGAAAATATTCACTACCTGGCCTGTTTCTATGTAAAGAAAAGATTTGCCGACTCCTGAACTAGAGCCTGAGTGTAAGAACACTCACCCTACTCTGTCTACAACACTGGCCATGAATGTGATCTATATGGTCTACAACACGTGGTCCATCCTTCCACACCGACTCCAGACACAAAAATAAATTTGAGATGGGGCAGAGAACTGAATGTAAAAGCTGGAACTGGGAATCTTCTAGAAAACCTAGAAGGATATTTTGTAAACTCAGCTTAGACAAAGGTTTCTTAGGACACAAAAAGTACTAAGCATAAAATGAGAAAACTGGACAATATTAACATTTTAAAGTTCTGCTCATCCAAAGATACCACTAAGAAAATGGACAAGCCACAGATTGGGAAAAAAATTTGCCATCCATATATGTGATAAAGAAATATGCAGAATATACAAAGAACCCCTCAAATAATAAAAATATAAACACAGGGATGCCTGGGTGGCTCAGTCGGTTAAGCTTCTGTTTTCGGCTCAGGTCAGGATCCCAGGGTCCCGAGACTGAGTTCCACATTGGGCTCCTTGCTCGGCGAAGAGCCTGCTTCTCCCTCTCCCACTCCCCCTGCTTGTGAGCGCTCTCTCTCTCTGACAAATAAATAAAATCTCTTTAAAAAATACAACCTCTCCCATAAACACACACTTTTTTTTTTTTTAATGGGCAAAAGACTCAGTTCACAAAAGATGTAAGAATGGCCAATGAGTACATGAAAAGGTGTTTGACATCATTAGTCAACAGGGAAATTCAATTTAAAACCACAACAAAAACAATTTCACACACCTGAGAGGAGACAAAAAAGAAAAAGAAAAAGAAGAAAGAGTCAATATTGGTACTGGGGAAGCAACCCAAGACTTTACTGTGGTTCAGTTCTGTAATTCCTGAAGGGGAGAATTCTACTTTAGGTATTCCCCAGGAGGAATGAAAACAAAAGTCCACACAAAGACTTACACATGAATGTATACAGTGCCTTTATTCATAACAGCCACAAACTGGAAACAACCCAAATGCCATTAACAACAAAAAAGATTTTTTAAAATTAGGTAAATCCATATGATGGAATACTATTCAGTAATAAAATGAAATGAACGACGGATAGACCCAATGTGAATGGATCTCAGTTATGCAAAGTGGAAGAAAGCAGACCCAAACGAGCACATGCTGTCTGGGGCCATTTAGATGAAACTTTAGAAAAAAAAAAAATCAATCTAATCTATCAAGACCAGAAGCAGATCAGGACTTGCCTCATGGGCAGGATGGAGGGAGGTGCTTGGTATTGCCTAGAACAAGGCAGGGGAACTTTCTGGAATAATGAAACTATTCCCTACTTTGTTTTGGGTGGATGGTAATTACAGGGGTGCCTCTCATTGCCAAAACTCAGAACTAAACGCTTAAGATCATTGTATTGTATGTAGATGATGCTGCCATTTAAATAATGAGAGGGGAACAGAAGAAAAGTGGGAAGAGACCCCTTCGTAGATGCCCGGGTTCTGGGAGTCAGCCTCGCCTGCCCTCCCAGAGCCCAGTCCGATTTGCAAAGGAATATGAGAAACCACGGTGCCCCGATGTCTGTGAGTTAGAAATGCCCCGACGACTCATTTCCTGTTTTAACCAGAGCTCTCCCCTGAAGGAAGTAACAGCAATCATTCCTCCTCTGAGCCCTGAAGCTTGGAGTCCAGAAAGCCATTTCCCGGCTGCACAAAATGACAGCACCGTCCACTCAGCAGGGAACGGCTTCTGCTCTCCGTGGAAGCCCCTGGGGCCTCGGATCCACCACTTGTCTGTCTGACCGGCCGGAAGCCCGCTCCCTCCAGCATGCTGTGTAGAACCCCTGGAGTGAGCACAGGGGTCCCCACAAGAGGGGGAGGTGGAGAAGCAGAGGCAGAGGTGTCTCTAGTTTTATTCTCTAGAGGGCAAGTGAGGGAAAGCTGTCTTCACGAGGCAAGTTAAGACCCTTGAATTCCTTTGACTCCGAGGCCAGGGTCAGAATGTGCTTGCTCTGGGAGTTTCCGAGGCTGCGGTAGCACGTTATCTCCAAATGAGTGTCGTAAACAGTAACAACTTACCTTCCGGTGCTGGAGGTCAGGTGTCCAACCCAGGCCCCATCGGGCCAAAACCAAGGTGTCGGTAGGGCTGCGTTCCTTCTGGAGGTTCCAGGGGAGAATCCATCGCCTGGGCTTTTCCAGTTCAGAGGCTGCCTACCTTCTATGGCTCGCGGCCCTCTTCCCCATCTTACTGCCCTTGGAGCTCCTTGTGTCTTTCTTCTACAGTCACCACTGACCCCCATCCCCCGCCTGCTCTCCTGACCTCTCTCCCCCTTCTAAGGACCCTTACCACGATATGGAGCTCACCCGGATAATCCAGGGGATCATCTCCTTGCTTTAAAATCAGCTGAGAGCAAGCTTAGTTCCTTAATCTCAATTCCCCTTGCCGTTCCAGGTCACCGATGCCCAGGCTCTCTGGTTAGGAGAGCAACTGCCTCAAGGGAGCCATTATGCTGCCATCGAGTCTCCCTGATGTCCCAGCCCAACATTAACTCACAACCTCCTTTACTTTGTAAAATGGACCTGGACTGATAGTTTGGTTCTGAGATTTACAAGGTATATGGATAATGATAGCATCAACAACAGAGCGATAATAATGCTGACCACACGTGGTCACCACACATGGAGAAAATGCCATAAAACAGGCACAGGAGACACGGTCTCACTTGATCCTTCTAGCACCCCGAAGGAGTAGGCTGATATCATTATCCCCATTATAGATGGGGAAGCAGACCTGGGCAGTATAAATAACCAGCCCAAGATTGCCCCGCTTTTCATGGTGGACCCAAGTTTGGAACCCTGGTTTGTCTGACTCTAGAGTCTTTGGTCTAAATAGCAAATGTCTTAAGAGCAAACCTGTACTACGTCTCCAAGTTATTTATTTATTTTTTTCTGAGCAGAGATTTTATATGAGGATTAAAGAGAACATCTGTCCAATGCTGAGCCCATCAGAGAACCCCAACCATGGAACTTTTATAAGTAGCTCAAAGATGGTCTTGTTGCCTCTTTATGCCTTTCCTGTTCTTTCCTTCCTTCTTTCCTTCCTTCCTTCCATCCATCCATCCACCAATCCATCCATGGCATCTTTTAAAGAGGATGCAATCTGGTGTAATAGTGAAGATCTAGGCTTGACATTTAGGCTATTTGGGTTCAACTTGTAGTTTCAGCTGCTTCTGCATGGGCCCATGTCACCTCTATAAACCTTTCCCATTGTTAGAAATCGACATGGAATTATATCTACCTTACCAAGCTGTTGGGAGCATCCAACAATCAGGGATGCACACCACACAAGGTAAACTATCATGACTGAGCCACTCCTTCGAGTCCATTACTGAAGCAGGTGGTGCGAGTGGGGAAAGTATAACCTTTGTTCACAAGGATCTCTCTTTCTCTCTCTCTCTCTCTCTCTCACACACACACACACCCCAGTTAATGACATAAAGTGGGAAATTAGGAAGGATTCCAAACTGGAGCCTGAGACAGTAGATAACATGGTTCTAATTCATGGTTAGGAAATCCATGAAGGACGAGGTCAGCGTGTACTCAGAGAAAGGCAGGGCTCAGAAATAAAGAGCGCGGGGGTGAATCACTCATCCCATCGCTGCCTGCAGCCCTGGAAGAGGCCCTCGGCGTCCTGCGGGGCTATTTCCGTCACCAGATGTGGTCTAGCAGAGCACGTCTCCCACACAGCTGTCCACATATGAACTTTGCCATTTGCACCATATCTGGCCCCGGCTCGTCTAGTATTCCCTTCGCGTTTTTCTTTAAAACAATCTACTACCTATACTTAACCACGTTTATATAAAATGGAAACTTTGTGTCACTGTGTTAATGGAAAACTGATTTGCTGGCCAGGGATAGAAAGAAACTAAGAATGGATACATTGACTATTAAAAGTAATACATGATTTGTCCATACACCTCTTCCTGTTATTCTGTATCCTTCCTGTGGTTGGCATCAAACACTTCGGGAGACATCATTCTCGTGGAAGGAATGGAGGATTCTGCAGGATTGGATGCTTGGTGCCTAAGCTCTTGGCTTTGCCGTTTCTGACCGTTGAGATGGGCTGCTCATACAAAAAGTCACTATGACTGAGAAATGCCTGAGCCCAGCAGGAGCTCATTTAGTTCCCACAAAGTTCCCATAATGATGTATCGTTATTGAGGTTGTATCTATGAGGAAACCAAGTCACAGAGAGAGGAAGTGGCTTTGCCCAGTCACCCGTCCCCTGCCTGGAAGAGCAGGAATGTGAGCCTGAGCCCATCTGAGTACAAACTCTTGACTGGGGCACAAAACTGTGCACAACTCTGTGGGCTAGCCTCCATCCATGGGGTCGAGAACAATCAAAGTAGCAAACGCTTAAGAAGATGCACTGGGGGAAAGGAAGGGAGGATATTAAATCGGCACTTAGCATGGACCAGACTCCCTCCAAACACTCTTTCTGTGTTAATTCATCTCCTCTTCATAGCTGACTTGTGATGGAGGTCTTATTACGGTTCCCATTTTACAAATGAGAATGTTGAGGCACAGAACCTTTGATTGACTTGGAACTGGTAAATGGTGAAGCTGGATTGGAACCCAACAGGTCTGGCTGCGGAGCCTGCGTCTGCACAACCGATAAAGGCATCGTACAGATGGCATGGCGGTTTATGTCATCACCTTTGATGGTTTCCCCACTGCAACTGAACACTTACCAATCGGCCCCAGGTCTTATCTAGCCTCTGCCAAGCCACACCTTGCTTTATTTCCTCTTTGAGATGGAATTCAGATGACCCTCGCCTTCTAAGAAATTAACCTCATTTCTGCAAGGTGCTCATTCATTCAGTCCTCTAACCGACATCTTGGAAGCATCATGCCCGCTCTATGCCAGGAGCTGGGCCATGAGTCCAGAAACAAGAAAGCGGTCATGCGTGATGCTCAGATGGGCTCAGTCACGCAGACCTGGGACCAACGTCCACGGCCAGAGTGCTTCAGCCGTGGGACTTTTGGTATAAAACCTTCTGAGAATCTGTTTCCTCATCTGTAAAATAAATTACTACAACTACCCATAACTTCTTTTTCCCCATCATTTACTTTTTGGAGAAAAATTTTTGGGTGAGGGTTTATGTAAGAATACCTCCTTAATTCATTTCATTCCGTTGAGTAGAGGGTGTTGTGATCATTTTCATATGTTTCTGTTTGTTTGCTGATTGTAAAAGTAACCCAGGCTCGAAATCTTATGTCTCAAAGCTTAAGGGCCAGTTGCATTTTGCAAGCCAGATTTTTTTTTTTTCAGATTTTAGAAGTGTTTTATTTATACTGAATATAAAATTAACCGTTTAATACTTCAGAGAATTGCATGAATATTCTCAACATCTGAGATCATTAAGAGCCTCACATACACCCAGAGGAGTCCAGATTTACCATCAAATAAGCCTTGTGGATTCTGAAATTGCGGGTGAGGGATTATGAATGAGACCCATACATGGTGTAGTAGAAAATTTGGAAAAACACAGTCAAGTACTAAAAATAATCATGTTTATAAGAGATAACTACTGAAATTTCCATGTACCTTTTCTTTTTTTTTTTAAATTAATTTATTTATTTTAGAGAGAGAGAGAAAACACACATGGGCGGGGGGATGGAACAGAGGGAAAGGGAGAGAGAAAGCAGAAGTTTTCCCCCACTGAGTTCAAAGCCTGACCCAGACCTGGATCTCCAGACCTTGAGATCACAACCTGAGCGGAAATCAAGAGTTAAAAGTTTAACCAACCGAGACATCCAGGTGTCCTTCCACGGATCTTTTCTAATTTATTGAATTATTCAAGAGTATTATCAAACACCTATTAGATGCTCCCGGCTAATGGTTCTCAGTTAGAGGTGACTTTGTCACCCAAGGGTCATTTGGCAATAACTGGAGACATTTTGGTTGTCATAACTGGGGAGTGGGCGGGGGGAGGGGCACCACTGGCATCTCTTGAGGAGAAGTCCTCCCTAGAAGTCCTCCCTAGCAGAGGCTGCCACATACCCTGCAATGAACAGGACCCCGCAACAGAGAATGCCCCAAGCCCAAATGTCAGTAGGGCCATGACTGAGAAGCCCTGGTCCAGGTTCTGGGCATAGAGCAATAAACAAAACAATAAAAAAATTAATGTTTACTTTGCATTTATAAAATATATACACACAAGCAGATATATGTGATTTAAAAATTTGGTATTTTTCACTATACAGCTTTTTACTTAAAATTGCTTCATAAACAGTTTGCGATATTATCAAAAATTCTTCAAACACATGAGTTTTATGCCTGTAATACATTCTTTGAGAAAGAGGTAAACATTTTTTTTTAGCAATTTCTTTCTTTTTTATTTTTTTAAAAGATTTATTTATTTATCAGAGGGGAGCGGCAGGCAGAGGGAGAAGGAAAAGCAGGCTCCCCACTGAACAAGGAACCAGTTCTGGGGCTTGATCCCAGGACCCCGGGATCATGACCTGAGCAGAAGGCAGACACTTAACCACCTGAGTCACCCAGGTGTCCCTAGCCATTCCTTTCTATTAAAATAGATTTCCCCCCATTTTTTCCTGTTATTTAAAAAAAATACCATGATGGATAGCCTTGCATCAACATGTCTGATTAGTCCATTAGATTCTAAGGCTTGGGGCTCATTCTAGAGGCAAGGAGATCGAATCAAAGGGGTACACACTTAAAAGTCAGCCTTGACGTACATGGTGAAATTTCTTTGCAAAGAGGCTGTCCCAGTCGTACTTGGTGTAAACGTTTACATTTAAAAATCAGGCGTCTTAAGGTGTTGAATAACAGAGCTAGTTCAAGCTAGCAATAACACTTCTAGAAAATTCTGTAACTGGAAGAGGCCTTCAGAAAGTGGAGAATATAGTTGGTTGGGTTCAACTTCTATTTGCCATTTGAACCTGAGTGGATCAGACGTACTTCCTCTCAGTCAGTCCCATGGTACTCATTGTATTTTAATCATCCCAGAATGCAAACAGATTGGATACCGTTCAAAGACTGAGTGGCAAAACATAATTAAGAAGTGACTGACTTATGGGAAAAGGTGAAAAGAGCTCCGGGTCTGAAAGCCATGCTGTAGAAACCCCTGGAAGGTGGGGGTGGGGGTGGGGAATCACCATTTCCAAGCATGGACATTCAGTAAATAAAAGGGGAGGAGAGGAACTTCTGGTGAGGGGCAGGGGTTCACAGGGTAATGAGATCTACTTGAACAATGCGAATTCCACAGTGAAATCTCCAGAGGAAACTTCCCTGTGATTCTCAAGAAGAATAATCTGTCAAGGAAATGATAGAATTCCTTTACAAGAGTTAGTAGGTAAACCGGCAAGGGAATGCCGGCCCATCAGATAATGGGATTTCGTTCTCTGGAGGGTGTTGCATGAGAACTCAGCAAACCCGGTAAGATTCTCCCTTCCTCGGGAGGTGAATGAGGGCACACAGCGTCCGTCGGCTGTAAGTCGCAGTTGAGCGGAGAACCTGGATTTGAAGGGAAGAAGACTCACATTTTTATCTGAGACTGAACACCAGCCCAGCACCAACAAAAAGCTCATCTTTTTTTTTTTTTTTTTTCTTCTGTGAAGAGACGGATCATAAATGTTTTTGGCTGTGTGGCCCTCCAGGCTGCGCCAACTGCTGAGCTCCGCCTTAGTTGGCCGAAAGCAGTCATTCACAGTGCGTAAATAAAGTGCACGGCTGTGTTTCAACAAAACTTTATTTACAAAACCAGACAGTGCTCAGGGATTGTGACTTGCCTACCCCTGAAGCAGCGTTAAGAAATAAGGAGATGTGGGTTCGAATCCCGTTTCTACCCCCTACAGGCCGTGTAACCCCAGGCAAGTTAATTGACTTTTTCGAACGCGGCTTTTCCTGACCCTGAAAAGCAGTTAATTGGAGTATGTACCTTATGAATTTGTTCTCGGAATACAATAGAACAATGCCTGAATAATGTTGAGTGTGGGCCTAAGCACACAGAAGTTTTGTAATCAGCGCAGGAGAAGAAAAAATAATTTTGCTAAGGTCTTTATTCCCTGGTATTTAAGTTTGTGTAAATGTTTTCTCCAAAAGCCACCACCTCCTGAAGTTCATTTTATTTATTTATTCAGATTTTATTTATTAATTCATCAGAGAGAGAGAGAGAGAGAGAGCACAAGCAGGGGGAGAAGCAGAGGCAGAGGGAGAAGCAGACTCCCCCGTGAGCAGGGAGCACGATGAGGGCCTCGATCCCGGGACCCGGGAATCATGAGCTGAGCCGAAGGCAGACGCTTGACAGATGGAGTCACTCGGGCACCCCAGTTCATTTCATTTAATACGTGTCCCAGTTGCCTACACATGTGGTGGGTGATTGTCCTGTGGGATCCCGGTGCCCGTGCCTTGGCACCTCGTGGGGGACTGCCTTGTAGGGTCTCTCAGAGCAGGAGTGGGGACGAGGATTGGGGATCCATGGTTTAGCCAGGGAAAGCAGCCAGGAGAAGGGGAGCCGGAGAAGCAGGACAGGGCAGGGAGGATGCTATGCGGGGCTTTTTCTCAAGTGGAGTCCAGCTTCGGCCTGACCCCACGGGGAGCCCTGGAACATATATGGTGCCACAGCGTTAGTCTTACCTGTAGGCCAAGGGGCCGGCCTTGCACACTCAGGACAGTGGGGTACTGGCTGTCCTCATGAAGGGTGAGGAGCTCAGGTTACGTAGAAGTCTGTGTGTTCTGAGGTCATGCCCTAAGCCACCCAGGAAGCATCGCTGGCTTATAGAAAGAGGGAGGAGGGCAGGGCCAGGCTGGCTAAGTCATCATCTGTCACTGCAGAGACAAATTGTTTAGCTTAGAGGCTGAGCCCAGGAATGGTAAGGACCTTGACGGTGATGTTCTCATTCTGTAGGCACAGGAAATGGCTGCTTTCCCGGTGACCTGTGGCATTTCCTTTGCCCAGAGGAGCGAGTGGCCTCATGCAGATGACCCAGCGCTGGGCTTGGCACGGTGGCCCTAACGTCACAGTTAGCACCTGCTGGGGGTTTTGGCCTCTCGTGGGAGTGGCGTCCGATTCTGGCTCTGCCACTTGACCCATGAGACCCTGAGCCGATGACTCAGCCGCCCTCAGCTTTTAGTTTCCTCATCTATAAAATGGGAATGGGATTGTGTCTTGATTCATAGGGGTTTTGTGAGGATTAGAGTTCATGTTTGTAAAATAGTTCAAATTAATGTTTACTACAGGGTAACTTTTTTTTTTTCCTTTTTCACCTTGTTGTGGTGGTGTGTTTTGTTTGTTTCATTTTTGTTTCTGGTTTTTTGGTTTTTGTTTTTCAAGAAGCAGCATGTTCTGGTGGGCTCCCTGTCCAGTGTGTGACTTCGGATTTTTGCCATATCTGTTACCACCTGTCCTATTACGCATTAAATATACATGAACTGTCTCTTAAAAAAATAAAAACCCTTTAAACACTATACACTTGTACAGAAGACCCGTGTGACAATGGTTCAGGTGAACTAGTGCCTGGCACGCGTCAGGTTTGCGGTAAATGAGACCTATTAACACCATTAACACTGACATTGAATGGCTGCTAGTTCTGTATCCTACCCGAGAACTTGCATTAACCCGTTTCATTCCTTCCTTTTAGAATCAACTTTTTGGCATTCCCTCCGCTGAATGAGGTCCTATTTTTGCTCCTGCGTGAGCTCATGGCGTGTTCCTATAGTGGCTTTCTTGGCTAGGAATTTCATACATAATATCAGGGGATTTTTCCCCCCCTTTTAAATATCTCAGGCTCTGACAGATTACAAGGAAGTGGTTACTCAGAGCGGAGTGCTCACGACTGATTACAGGGAGCAGTGGAAATCCCCCTTCCTTGCCTAAAATAACTGGACCTGGAACACGACAATATAAGCTTTGTCCAGGCTTGAAACAATATCCTTTCCAAGTGGATTTTGTACGGAAATACTCACCAGTCTATGGTGGTAGTTCTCACTGACGGGCTAGAAAAAGGTTAGTCATTCTGTGTTCCATAGCTAAAAGGGCCATTGTTAGTAACGATGAGTCCCAGAGGAGTGAAATTCAAGTAAGTGGACATGGTCATATTGGATTCACCCGTCTTCTCCCTGCCCCTCATCTCATTCGATCTCTTTACTCTCACAAAAATCTAATTCCAGAAATAGACACGCTCTCCGTTTATTCAATTACTTTTATTGCAAGTCTGTTGGTGACAACCTTCCCCTGGACACTCCCAGGCAGATTCTGGGAAAACGAGAGAAGGAAATGCCCAGGTCCTGGTGGCAGAGCAGAGTTCAGAGTGGCTGAGTCAGGACGAATGTCTGTGAGTTCAAATTCCACAGCGATTTTGAAGCCATGCCTCGCGTTGGGTCAGAAAGCCCGTAACTAGAATGAGGGCAGGTGTCCAGCCTGCATCTGACTCAGGGTGAAGAGATGTGGGATTTGCTTTGGAGGAACAGCCTAACTTTGCAAGGCTATTCTGACTCTTGTAGGTTAAAAAAAAAGAGAGAGAGAGACGGGGCAAGATCTTGAGGAATGCTTCACTGTCTGCTTTTTAGAAGTTGTATGTGTTATCGCTTACTAAAATTCATTTGAGGCTAAGAGGAAAAGGGGGCAAGAATCAAAATGGGAAGCCATAAAAAAACGCTTTTTTGTTTTTTTAAGTTCCAAGAAATTTTATGATTGCTGGTCATATTAGCCAGTGTTAAGATTTTTCTCCAGGCCTGAACTCGTGGCCTGTGATTTATGGAGACGGAGAACCCACGTCAGTGGAGATTTCCTTCTAAAGGAAGAAAGGGGGCAGAGTGTAAAGGTCATTTGGGCTCCCTGCTCCCATCCTGGCTGAGGTCTCTATAGGTCGACACTCTCCACGCAACTCAGGGAGGGTCCCCCTCCCACAGGCTGGGGGTGGGGGTGGGGTGGGGGGGGCCGGGAATGTGGATTTACTCCTTCCACCACGTGAGGTCCAGCGACTGGGGTGGTGGTGGGGTGACTTTGGAGCTCACTCAAGACTTTTCTCTTTTTTGCCTCTCCTCTCAATTTTTCTCACCAGTGTCTCATTTGCACATTGAATTTACATGACACCCAACTCTGCAGTCCCAGGCTTGGCCAGGGGTAGGAACAGGAGAGAGAGAAAAACAGTCATGTTGGAGATGCTGGCAATGCTTGTCAGTTCTCCAAGGAGCTTGAGCTGCGAGGACATGCCTGCTCCTTCCTTAGGAGGGAGAACCCTCTTGTTCCCTAGTGCGGAAACACGGTCTACAAATTCATGTTTTTTTCAGACCAGGGTGCCTAAATGTACACCCACTAGTGTACCTGGTGTTCAAAGTAATAGTCATCTCTGCGGTCCAGAATGACCTGACACGAATGCCTAGGGAAACATGGAGAAGAGCTGTCACGGCAGCCTGGTTTGTAGTCACAGAATGCGTTCTGGGTTGCGTATGGACCCCAAGCATAGTCAGTGGCATTCGTACCTGGGACTTTTGTTCGGACCAAAGGGAAAAACTGTGTTTGTGTGTATGTGTGTTTCCTTTGGACTCAGAGTCCATGAGATTCATCTCCGCCTGAAGCTACAGATGACAGCTTCGCTGTACTCACATGGAGAGAGCGTACCTGGAAATAATGCCAACATAAAGGAAAAGAAAGCCAAGAAGTGGAGAACGGTGTGCTCCTGGATCCAGCTATGCCTGAAGTCAGCAGTAAATTTGGATGCTTCGGTTACATAAGATGATAATTTCCTTTGTAATTCTTCTTTTTTTTCTAAAGATTTTATTTATTTATTCGACAGAGAGAGATATCACAAGTAGGCAGAGAGGCAGGCAGAGAGATAGGGGGAAGCAGGCTCCCCGCTGAGCAGAGAGCCCGATGCAGGGCTCGATCCCAGTACCCTGAGACCATGACCTGAGCTGAAGGCAGAGCCTTAACCCACTGAGCCACCCAGGTGCCCCCCTTTGTAATTCTTAAACCAAGTTGAGTTACATCGCTGTCACTTGCCACGAAGGTAGTCTTGGCTATGACGTCAACCCTCTTCCGATGTGAACTCTAAGTAGACAGGTAAATACTCATCTCGGTTAATGACCACACTTTGCGCGAGACAAATCCTCTAATCCAAGACTCAAGTGCTTACTCTCATCTATGCTCAAGGGTAGACTTTGATTTTAAGGAATCGGTCTGCTTCAGCGGTCGATGCTTTTTCCAAGGGGAATCAAAAATCTATTCTAATTGCTATTGAAGAAGCATTTATGGCATAATTTGGGATCAGTCCATGCTACCAAGCGTTGGTATCTGTGATGAGTTCCAAGCATTTCTTTAATCATTAGTTTTTATACAGAAGTGGAAACCCACCCTCTCCCTCTGAGTCACTGGTTGGCTAATCGTTCTTCCCCCCTCCCTTTGAGATGGCCCCTGGCTTGCATGCTAAGTTTATGACAAGCACCTACTCCCAGACCTCTGTCCTTAATGAGCCTCTGTGTAAGGCTCTGGTGTGTGGGCTGTGGTCCCCGGAGTCCCGTGATCTCTGGTATCCCCAGGTACCCATTTCTCGTGGCTGCCCACTGAGTGAGCGGGGATTTCGCCATCAGGGGCAGAAGCCCGGGACTTGTTTTGCTCGCAGCGCTGATGCTGCTTGCCAAGTCATATCCGGAACGGCGTGCAACCAGGGACAGAGCTGAGCTGCCTAGAGATGCAAAAGGAAAAGTTTGTAAAGCTCGTTGCATCCCCTTCCTCCTGTTAGAGCTTGTGCCTCACAGGACTCTCCCTCTCTCGGTCTTCCAGAGAGCTGTGTGCCTCCAGACAGGAGGCGGGTGGGGGATCTATCTGGAAGAATGCAGACACTAAACAGGGAGAGGGCCCAGGACCGCACAGAAGCAGAGAGAGACCCGGGTGGTGCCTGGTTGATGAGGTTTCTGGCATCTCAGGAAATAAAAATGAAGAATTGCCAAAAAAGAGGGTTACCAAAAAGTGTGGGATTTTTTTTTCAGCATTTGCATTGAATGAAATGAGACCTTGAACACACACGCATGCGCGCACACACACACACGCATTACCGGTCACTGTAATGATATCACGCTTTATACAGGATTGTAAGATTTATAAGGCATATATTACCTTAAGTGCCCCACAGGCAACATGATCTGTGGATGGGACTGAGAGGCCTGTGATCTTCTTAGAGACGGCATCAGAAGGGCAACACAAGGATTAGGCCAAATCCCCCCGAGCCCCTCATTGCCAGCCCCACTGCATGACATTAAAATTAATTTAAAAAAATGATTAAGTTGTGTCTTGTGTCTCCTGTCTTCTTAGACCTGGGAGTGAAGGTCATAGAACCATTACTTGACATTCAATGCCTGCTCTGTGGCTTTGCTGGGACCCGCTGTGGGGTCTTGGGGAAGTCACTACCTCTCTGGATTTCCCCATCTATAAAAATGCAAGTGTTGGTTGATGACCTTGCAAGTTCCTCCTAAAACTGCATGCTTATACCAGTTCCATGTGGACAGTCTATGTCCTCGCAGTATAGTGGCGGGCACCAAAAAAATAGCAAAAATGACTCCACCCAGCTCTCTGTCGTTTCGGAAAGGGAGCTTACATACTCTATGGGGCTGGGTAGTGGATGGAAATAGGGAGGTGGGAAGTGTACGTGTGTGTGTGTGTGTGTGTGTGTGTGTGTGTGTGTTGACAGTCAGCGAAAATGACAAGTGTACAATGCTACGGTGAATGCCTGGAGCATGACAGAGTGATGAAAAGGGAGAGCGAGTGGACTGGAAGTCTCTGGACACTAATAGAGGATGTGTGCAGAGGTGGGTCGGGGGCTCAGGGGCAGAAAGGCCCAGTGGAAACAGGAACTGACCCCCTGGCGGGTCAAGAATAAGAGAAAGGAGAGACGAGGAAGGAGAGAATACCAACCAATGACCAGAAGTGCCATCAGCCAGGTCTAGATTTGAATCCAGACTCAAACCACTTACCAGCTGGGGGACCTCACGTCCTCCCGCCAGTGTAATCCTTAGCCTCCTCATCTAGAGCGGGGGAGGGGCATAAGAAGCTCTGCCCTGTGGAGTGAAATGGAATAATGTCTCCAAAAGGCCCCGCCCAGAACCTGCCCCACTGCTAAACGTCTCACCTGTCATTAGCACAGTGCTTGCTCATACCAACGGAGCACCTGCCCAGTGCTGCTTCCTGTGGGTGACTTCCCCTCTCACCTCCTCCAGACAAGCCCAGGAGGCAGGCACTAGTATGATCCCATTTGATGGAGGAAGAGGCTGAGATAAGGCATCAAGCCGAGGTATGAAGGTTAGTCATCATTACTTCTCCCCTGGTAACACCGGAGGGGGTTACGATGAGCGAGCCCTATAACAGGGAGGTCAGCCTCGACAGGCAACCGTACTGAGGCTGGGACTTACTTGGCGGTGCAAAGAGAAGAAATACTACCTTTGACAAAAGTGCATCCTGTTTCATCCAACACGCAGAGTATCGTATGGGCGTGTAATTTACACACGACGCAATCGACCAATGGATCTTGTTTTGAATTCTGACAAATACATATACAGCCTTGCAACCATTACCAAAACCATGACAATTACTGATTGGCTTTGCCTCTGTAATTCTGCCCTGCCTAGAATTTCACATAAATGGAATCGTATCCTTCCTTCACTGAACGTGTTTTTGAGATTCACCCATGTTCTTGAGGCTATTAGTAACCCCTTCCCTTATACTGCTGAGTAATATTCCGTCACAGGAATGGACCACAATTTGTTTATTTACTTACCAGTTGATAAACATTTGGGTTACTTCTAGTTTTTTAGCTTTTATGAACACAGCTGACATGAATGATTGAACACAAGATACTGTGTAGACGTGTGTTTTAATTCTCCCGGGTAACGCCTCCGAGGGCGATTGGGGGTTGTATGCTGCACGTTTCACTTGGGAACGCACCAGATTGTTTGACCAAGTGGCTACACCATTTTGCGTTCCCACCAGCATTGCACGAAAGTTCCAATTGCTCCACATCCTTGCCAGCAGCTGTATTATCAATTTTTAAAATTTTAGCCATCTTAGTGGGTGTGTGGTAATAATTCATCGTGGTTTTACTGGGCATTTCCCTAGTGGCTGACAATCCTGAGTACCCGTGCG
Source organism: Enhydra lutris kenyoni (assembly GCF_002288905.1). Taxonomy (NCBI): domain Eukaryota; kingdom Metazoa; phylum Chordata; class Mammalia; order Carnivora; family Mustelidae; genus Enhydra; species Enhydra lutris. The sequence goes on along the minus strand of NW_019154090.1, from coordinate 8,051,776 downwards.
TGTCCTTATTTGATATCCTTATGTCTCTCTTTGTGAAGCGGTCTGTTTAAATATTTTGCCCATTTAAAAAAATTGTTTGTCTTCTTACTGAGTCATAAGGTGTTCTTTATATATTCTAGACACAAGTTTTCTATCAGATATATGCTTTGCAAATATTTTGCCCATTTTTGACTTGCTTGTTCATTTTCTTAAGTGTCTTTTGAAAATTTAATGGTTTTAATTTTATGAGAACTAATTTATCCATTTTTTTTCTTTCATATGGATGATCTTGTATCTTAAATATTTGCCTACCCCAAAGTCACGAAGATTTTTTTTGCCTGTGTTCCTCTAGGAGTCTTAGAGGTTTAGCTCTCTCATCTAGGTCTGTTAGCTCTATAGCCCATTTCAAATTAATATTTTAGGTCTACTGTGAGGAAATGGTCACGTTTCATTATTTTTGCATATGGATATCCAGTTGTTCCAGATCATTTATGGAAAAGACGACCATTTTCCCATTAAATTAACTCGGTAGCTGTTTACAAAATCAACTGATCATTTTTGTGTGGGTATATTTCTGGATGTTCCATTGACTATATATCGATCTTTACAGCAATCATGCCCCGTCCTGATTACTGTAGATCTGTGGAAAGTCTTGAACTCTGGTAGCTGAAGTCTTCCACCTTTTTTTCCCCCAACATTCATTTATAGAGCACCAACTATGTTTCCAGTCCTGCTCATTTGTTCTGATTCATTCAAGAAATAGTTCTGGAGCATTTATTAGGCGCCAGGCTTGGCTTTAGGTGCTGGGGCTCCGTAGTGATAAAAATAGATACATTCCTCACTCTCGTGGAGTTTATAATCTATTGGGGGTTGAGGGTGGGGGATTTTGAATGATAATCAGAACAATACACATTTCATTTTTCAAATTCATCTATTCATACATATATTAGTCAGATACTCTGTGTGTGTGTGTGTGTGTGTGTGTGTGTGTGTGTGAGATCAGACAGCAGCAAATACCATCAACAAAAATAAAGCAAAGGAAGGAGGGGCGTGGGGAGGGGAGGCTGTCTGAGGACAAGAGTTGACCATAACCCCACAGCAGCGAGAACTTGAGCCAAACCACACATGCTCCTGGGGGCAGAAGGGTAAAGACATGCCCAGAGCCTGAAACAGAGCGGGAAACGCTCACATGAGGTTTCTGCATTCTGCAGAGAAGAAACAACCTAAGTTAAAAAAAAAAAAAAAATCCACTTCGTGGTCATTTCTATGAACAAAATAAATGGAATGAGCCAGATGGCAGTTGAGTTGAGATTGAAACAAGGAGGGGCAGGCAGTGATGGGAGGCCCAGGACAACAGCTTTCAGGAGAGAGAAGAGCAGGAGTGAGTCATTCAGAAGAAGTCCGACAGATAAACAGACACTGAGTGCCTGCAGGGAAAAGCTTCCATTCTGTTCTAAGGGGCACGGGACACCAGTGGGAAGCTTTCAGGTTGGCATGGACAAGATGGATTTTTGTTTGGAGAGAGTTGTGACTTGGTGGCCCGAGTCTCGTACATTTCTTCAGTCCTGCGAACCTGTTGGGGTGTGGCTGTGCCGTCTGGTGGCTTCCTGGAAAGCCCCTAAACTGGGAGAATTCATGAAAGGTGTTCAAGGATAGATGTACTTCACAGTGTGACTGTTGCATTGCCCCAGGTGCAGACAGGAACTCTTCATTTTATTAGAATGAGGAGTGAATTTTGACAGGTGCCGTGTGTGTGTGTGTGTGTGTGTGTGTGTGTGTGTGTGTGTGTTTGGAATTCTTAATCTTGATGAGTCATGAAGTATATTTCCACATTCGGTTCCTGTTTACTGTTTATATTCTCTCTCTGTCCCCAGCTTTCAAAACGTTTTTTATTTGAAAATAATTCCAAATGTACCCAAAAAACTGCAATATGGAACGATATGAAGACCTACTTGCACACCCTTTACCAGATGTGCCTGCTAATGTTTTACCCCGTTTGCTTGACTGTCTGCATGCTCTCCTCCATTCCAGACACACATACACAAACACGAATAATTTATCTGTTTTCAGAATCCCCTGTGGTTGTTATACACATCATGGTCCTCGACCCTCAAACACCCCGGGTTGAGTTCCTATTTGCTAAGCATGGAGATAGTCCCCTACCCACCCCAGGACAGTTAACTTCACACATTTATTCTGATGTACAACTGATCTTTGATCTAATTTATCATCCATATTCCCATTTTATCTGTTAACCTTACGATTTTTTTTTTTTTTTTGACAGAGCAAGAGAGAACACAAGTAGGCAGAAAGGCAGGCAGAGAAAGCGGGGGAAGCAAGCTCCCTGCTGAGCAGAGAGGCCAATGCGGGCCTCGATCCCAGGACGCTGAGATCATGACCTGAGCAGAAGACAGAGGCTTAACCCACTGAGCCACCCAGGCGCCCCTTACATGATTTTTTTTTAAAAAAAGATTATTTATTTATTTATTTGACAAAGAGAGATCACAAGTAGGCAGAGAGAGGGGGAAGCAGGCTCCCTGCCATGCAGAGAGGCCAATGCGGGGCTCGATCCCAGGACCCTGGGATGATGACCTGAGCTGAAGGCAGAGGCTTTAACCCACTGAGCCACCCAGGCGCCCCCCCCTTACATGATTTTTAATAGCATTCTCCCCTCCGGCATAGGTACAGTCCATACACAAGATTTAGGTTTTATTTTTATTTTATTTTTTTAGCCTTCTTTAAACCTGGAACATTTCCACAGCTTTTCTGTGTCTTTTTGGTGACATTAGCATTTTTGAAAAGAAGACCCCCCCCTCCTCTGTCCCTTGCCCCGTTATAATAGAATGTTCCTCATTTTGTGTTTGTCTAATGGTTCCTCGTGGTTAGGTACAGGCTACGCATTCCGGTCTTGCAATGTGAGGCCTACGGGATGTCATCTACTTCTTAGTTTATCACCTCCAGAGGCAAACGATGTCTCTCTGTCTGTCACTAGGAACGTTAAATACCTCCAGCCTTTTATCCAGTGTTTGTGAGTGACATGGAGTGGGAGGGAAGAAGAAAGTTTAAAAAAAACAAGGAGGCTTATGACTCAGCGCTAGTTAAGTTCCTGTATCATCTGTGTCGCTGACTTAACTACCCAGAGCAAGGTTTTGTATAATCACGAGGGGCGAGCATGCGCGTGCACACACACGCAAATGCACACATGCACACGTATGTGCGCACACATCGAAGCTGAGTTCTAGCTTTGCCTTTTTTTTTTTTTTTTTAGCTGACCAACAAAATTCTGTTGTCAGCCCATGGAGCACTGGGAGAAATAATGGGGAGAGATTTTGAAATTCTGAATTAAGGCTTCACCTATAATTATGGCTTCTTAATTCTTTGGCGCTTAAAGGATTCAGTGCTATGGTGAGGACGTTCGTAGGTACCAGCTAAGCATATGCATTCGCTTAAAGCAGTGGTTTTCAGCCCTGGCGCTTCATTAAATTCTCCTGGGTGCACTTACCACCCACTGCTGCTTGGACCCTGCCCCAGATCCACTGAATCAGAATCCCGAGGGTAGGGTGCAGGGAAGGAAGGATTTTTCAAGCTCTGTAGGAGTTTTTAGTGTCCTATCAAGGTGAAGAACTGCCAGCTTGAAGGTCCGACGCCAGTGCTTTGGTGATCCCCAGTCTTTGATTTTTGGTTAACTGCTCCCTTAAATAGCCAAAGGACATCGAGCACTTACCCACATCAGGGACAGTCACAGATTCCGTGCTCATCGCGTCCGTTTTCTCTTCCATAGGTGAAAAGCTCCCTGACTTTCCTTCGGCTAACTACCATCCCCACTTCGAGCTCCTTTGGTTGTGGGGGTGGACCCTGAATCCTGACTTCAGGAATGGCCACTGATTTCTAGGCTTGGCAAATCGGATCGATTCACAAATGGTCCTAGTCGGTCTGATGGGGCTGGAGTGAGACTTTTGCTGGAATTATCGATAAGGAAGTGTTCTAGTTCTGCTGGTGTGTAAAAGTGAGAGATTGTAAATGTGAAGTCACCAGGGACTGCTACAGAAAAAGAACCCACCCAAGAGTGAAGCCAACACAGAAGAAAGCAGGAAGAGACCACCCTGGTGAGTATATGGCTCCGACCTCCCAGTCTGGATCAAGCCATGCCTGAAGCTATCAATCCTCATTCTTTAAGTTCTCTGAGTCAACAAATTCCTATTTTGCTTAAGTCAGTTTGAGGTTTAAGAAGCAGGTGAGAAAAATCTCAGCTATAAAGACATGGTAACTTGCCCTGAGAGTGAAAGTTATCAGAGGCAAGAAAGCCTTATAGAAGGAAAGCTCAGATCCTGGTTCTCCCGCCTGGGACAGTGGGATGTCCCAATCACAGACTCCCCAGGCTCCAGCTTCCTCCTCAGTGGGGCAGAGGTGGGATAATGGGGTTGGCTCCACAGTGTTGCCTCAGAATTCAATGGCATAGCTTGCCATGGTCCTGTGCGGTGGATGCCGGTTGATGCCAGTTTTAGAAGCCTGTGTAAAATTCGAGAAGACATTTGGGAAGTTGCTGGAGCAGGAGATATGGGTTTCTCAAATGAAAACTGCCTCTTTTGGCCATTGCCTCATCCGCTCTGTTTGGGTCATGTGTGAGCAGGACGTGGGCAGGAGGATTGAGCCCTTCCTGGCAAGGCCATTTTCTGGACTCTGTGTTCCCCACCCTTCTCCCATCCCCCAATTTAGGCAGAAGCCTATTCTCCTTCATTGCTGTCCTTGTCACATGGTGCATACCCTCTGTCCTAGCCCTTCCCCACCTGTCCTGCTGTGGACCTAGAGCGATAGGGTGATGCATAATCCAATACCTGGTGGCAGCTTGAGCCCTAACAATTGGCAGAGCTCCCTAAGAAGCCCTAATGTCCCAGTGGGGTCCTCTTCCTAGTCGCAATGATGTTCCAGAGAAAAAAGTATGAAACCATAAAATGGAAATACAGTTTTTGAAATGATACCCAACATTATAGGCTCTGATGAAATTATTTTCTTTGGAGATGCTCCCTTTCTTTCTTGGGGAGGTGAAGCCCTTCTCTGCTAGTGCCTCAATGGGGCGATCAGTCGTGGATGGAGAACCCCCACGCTGGCTTGTGCACCCAGCACGGCCAACACACCTGCCACCTCATCAGCTTAGTAACCCCGCAGGCGGGGGCCACTCCGCGACCTGTTTTCCAGATGAAGAAGTGGAGACTCTCTTAATCTTCTTTCGAACTGTATCCATCGATCCGTCCACCCATCTATCCATCTGTCCTTCTGTCCACCCATCCATTTATCTATCTATCATCTATATTATCTATGTATCTTTGTCTCTTACCCCTGACTTTGAACTTACTCAGGTCTGTTGTGTTTTCTGTAGAGTGACCTTATTTATCACCCATCTCGACACTTTGGGGAAGGAAAGGAGGCACGGTTCGTATTTAGGCTTACCCTGGCGATGCCTGGGCACCCTGGGATGTGCGGGGTGGGGCGAGGGGTGGTGGTCGGGCATTTCTCCCCAGTCCTTGTCTCATCACAAGGGCCCTATAAAGGCGTGTTGAGTGTGTTTTATCAACGGTCTCAGAAGGGGTGATAAGGAGAGCTCGCCTGTTTCATTCAAAGAGAAACTGACCTACGGAACAATGGCGTACAAAAGTCACAGAGAGGAAGTCACAGGTGAGAGGGGGCCAACCCTCTCCCACAGGATTCCTGGGTTCAGGTGACACAAAGCTCCACCAGCAAGCATTGGTGTGCAGAAGGTGAGCTCCAGGCCTCCTAGAGGGAGCTTGTGGCAAAGAAATAATAGAATAGTAGTAGCTGGTGTTCGCGGAACCCATGCCATGTGCCTTCTTCAGGCCTTGTCTTACTCACTCCTTAAGGAGCGTGCGGTGATTACAGAAAAGGAAAATGCAGGTGGCCAGGACAAACGGCCGCTGTGTCCCAGCCACGGAGCTGAGAGCCCGCACGTGCTTGTCTGTTTCCCAAAAGGTACCCCGGAGTCACGCAGGCGTTTGCCACTTAGACAGCCCTTCATAAAGTTTCCTGAAAATCTGAAGAGCCATGAACACCCATTTAGGAATGAGCTTTCGGATCTCATAAGCCATGTTCGGTGCACCAAGACAGGCAAAGGAAGTAACCCAAACCGGTACCTTGGCTCAGCACCTCACCCCTCGGCTACACACAAACGCATCCCGGATTCTGCGCAGTGAGGAGTTCGCAGCCCTGAAGAGCAGGAGCGGGAACGGAACCAGCTGGGACTTCAACCCCCTTCCGTAGGGGCAGGGACTGCAGCAGGAGGAGGAGGGGCAGCGAGGGGAGGAGGAGGAAGGGGAGGAGGAAGAAGGGGATGAATGGGAGGAGGGGGAGGGGGAGAAGGAGGAGGGGGCAGGGGGAGAGAGAAAGAGAGAAGGAAACAGACTAAGAGAGAAAGGGTGAGACAGGCATGGGGTGCCGACTGAGGGCGAGGAGAGGGGAGGCTGAGCCAGCGGTGGGAGAGCCCCTGCTGCTCCCTGCAGACACCCCTGCGCAGCCACCACCATTTTGTGGCCTGGCAGGTGTTTGAGATGCAGGGCAGTGTCAGGGCCCCGCGAAGAGCAAGGCCCCTATCGGGGTGCTCCTCCGGGGGCGGCCCTCTAGCAGGGCAGGCCTGACCCGCTGGGCGGCACAGATCGTGTCTGACACAGTTTAGACCTCCCTTCTGGAGAGTTCTGCAAAATGGTGTCTGCCGTGTTGACACTGGCTGCGGCTGCGTCCCCAACCCCCTGTCCGGGAGCGTGTGAATCCCTAACGAGCTGGCTGCATGCCCGAGCGGCTCTGATCTCCCAGTTTGGACGACTTATCCTTAAGGTGACCTGTATGAGCTGGCACCTCGGATTGCTGCTCACCAAAAAAAAAAAAATTAAATAAATAAATAAATAAATAAAAATAAAGTCTCACTGGAAGAAGAAGAAAAAAATCCCTAATGATTGTGTAAATATTCCTCACCCAGAACATTAAGCTGCGGCGCCCTCTGCTGGGCGAGGCGGGCAGGGGCGCACCGGACCGAGGGGAGCAGGCTCGGAGGGAAAGCCTTATCCTTTTCTGGACCCGTGGGCATCCTTCGGGGCACAGGGGCCAATCCGAACGCCTTCAGGCAGGCGAAATCAGAAACAAAACTGAAACTGCTTTCAAGTAAATCACTCGCTTGAGGAGAACTGACCATTTCTTCTCCTGCACTCTCCCCCCTCCCCCTTTACTAATACTGGTGGATTTGACGGGTGGGAAGGGAAAAATAATGAAAAAAGGCAGGGGGATTGCTGACACTGCCAGCTTTTCCGGCAAGACACAGGGTTCTGGATCTCAGAGAAGTCCTTGCAAGCACAGTGGCCAAGTTCATTGTCATTGTTCAATTTCTCTTTCCAGCCAGGTCCCTCTGGGTGTGAAAGAGGGAGCTATTCATGCTACGCGTCATTCAAGAATGTTCAAGGCAAGTCCGATGATCAGTTCAGTGCTGTGCACAAAAGAACTTTCCACAATGACAAAAATGTCGTAGATGTCTGCTGTCCGATATGGTAACCACTAGCCTCAGAGATGTGGCCAGTGCGAACGAGGAGATGAATTTGCAGCTTCTTTTTAAATAGTTGCATGTGTCTAGTGGCTAGTGTGTTGGATAGTAGAGCTCCAATTGTATTATTCCTAGGCCGAGACACTGGATGACAGCAGAAAAGGTCCTCAAGGCACAAGACTTGCTGAGAGAGACCCTCAATAAAAATTTCTTGAATAAATGAAAACTCAGTAATCAAGTCATTTGTGATTTGTGGAGCTATCTTGAGTGTATGAAGGAAACAAAGATTCAGAAAGAATCCAGAATGTCCATGGGAGTGCATTCACACTCAGTCAATAAGAATTTGTTGGACAAATAAAAAGTCGATAATCAAAGTCCCTGAGCTCCGTCTCCACGGTGGTGAAAATTCAGACCACTTTTTGGAGTCTTCCGGGAACTTCAAGAAACACAGCTTCTCTGGAGAGAGCCAAGGCATGTGGCCTTGGGATCAGCTGTTGGGAAGATTATTTGCTACTTGCTTCCAGTGTTTTCCCAGTAGTATCCTGAAAGCCAGCAAGTGTCTTCCTGGTCAGAAAAAGACCTCTTTCATTTGGGGTTTCACCGGCAACTTTTGAAATTTCTCCAGTTGTCTCCTGGTGCTATAGATTTGGAAAGAGACATTTTTGTTTCTAATTATAAATGCCTGGGTGATGTCATTCAGTCCCCAAACACCCAGTGGGGCTCTGCTGAATACAGAGAGACAGTACGCTAACAAGTTATCTGGAGGTGTCAGGAAGAAATGATGAAAAACAGTACAGTTTGGGGAAAGGTTTTCCAGCCTGCTTTCTGGTTTTAGCAACTGCACTGGAAAAGATAAGATACATATGGCTTTTATAAGGAGGCAGTGGGATCTCCAGGGGACATGAGGTAGGAGAACAGAATCAGGCTGAAAACATCCAATCATCACATATTCACTGAGAAACAGATTACAGTATAGCAAAGGAAGCTCTTTAAGGAAGGGCTCCTACACGGACCGTTGGGGCAAAGATTCAACGGGCTCTGGGACAACTTGACTTCAGCTGGATGGTATTTGAATAATCTGCCAGAGCGAAAACAGATATAGAACACACTGTCACATTTAGCGTTGAAACTCTCGGTTTGACTGAGTAATGCTCAGCCATGCCCGGAGGTCAGGCCTACACTCACTCAGAAACAAGTGGGGAATTGAAGCAATTACGCCGATATCCACAGACAGAGCTACTGGCCAGGGCTGCATCCCTGCTATCGCCCGGAAACAGTAACGCTATTATGAGCCTTTTGCGAATTGCAGAGTTATCTTGAATTTATTAAGGAAAGGAGATTACAGAAAACTCCAGAATGTCAATGGGAGTGCTTTCAAGTTGAGTCACCCAGAGTGAAGTGGGAAATTGAGGGCCTCCCACCACCGAAAGGAACATCTTGCTTTCAGCCAAAGTGGAAATCTACATTTGGGTTTAAATTTTTCAGTTGGCTCAGTTCTCCACGATCACTGCTTATTATATGCACAGTTGATAAATTTCATGTTGAATTGCATCTGGGCCAGGAGACAAAAAATGGTAAAAGCACATAAAAGTTTCAAGGTACTATGAATAAAGTAATATTATATACAGTTATCGCTGAATCGGACCCTGCCTGTGATTTTTGGTGGGCTAGCCAGTGGGAGAAATTGCTCACCCCTCAGCTGGTTCAAAATAGTTGTTTTTTTTTTTTTTTTTTTAAGATTTTATTTATTTATTTGACAGAGATCACAGGTAGGCAGAGAGGCAGGCAGAGAGAGAGGAGGAAGCAGGCTCCCTGCTGAGCAGAGAACCCGATGCGGGGCTCGATCCCAGGACCCTGGGATCATGACCTGAGCCAAAGGCAGAGGCTTTAACCCACTGAGCCACCCAGGCGCCCCTCAAAATAGTTTTGAATGGAATATCGTTTACCTACCTGAAGGAGTAAACTTAATGCCAGCTGCTTAAATAAGATTATTTTTCCCATTCAGTATGACACCCAGAGGTAGGTGGCTGCTGGTGTTGGTGTGGTATGGATTTTAAGACCAAACTTTTTGGTCTTTTTCTAATGGTCACATGGCTTTTCAGGGAGCAGAAAAGAGATCACCTGAGTCTCCACCTCCCCTCAGCTTTAAGGAGCTTCTTGGGAAGGCCGCGGGATGGCTGACGGCATCTCATGGGCCAGAGGCATGTTAAATGGCTAAGTCCAGGCACAGAAGAGTCTGGGAAATGTAGTTTTTAAAGCTGATGTTTTTAAAGCCCTCCTCCCACCCCTCGCATTAAAGTCGGTAAAAAGAAGGGAGAACGCATGTGGGGTAGGCTTGACAGCTTCAAAGAATCTTAAAACAAAATGAACAAATTAAAAAAAAATTTTTTTTCCAGTTTTACAAAAATAATCCTAACTCCACAGTCTTTATGAAAGATTTTTATTTATAATTACCAGGTAGCAAAATGACGACCGTGCTATTATTAGCTATGTACACCAAGAAAGGAAGTGAGTGAGTTCAGGGGTGTGTGTGTGTGTGTGTGTGTGTGTGTGTGTGTGTGCCTGTTCTCCATGAGGGCAAGCAGCTTTCTTCCTGCACGATCGTCCACACTGTTCTCCTGGGAGGTAAATGAATTAGGTGTGACTTTGTCCATCAGCAGCCCAGTCTTCCTCCATTAGAATCCGAGGCTGAGTGGGGATACCCCTGAGAACTATAAAGAGCTTCAGGAGGAGTTTCTTAAACCTGAAACACACTGTCTAGGGCAAGTTCAACTTCATTAGTGATTTGAAGAGAGATTTATTGAGCTAAAGGGAAGCCCTCTCTGAACAGAGTGTGTCTATCTTGATTTAAGTAACTAAAGCTGTCACACCATTGAGCGGCAGTTAGGTTCAGGTCTGAAACAATTTCTTGGTGAGTCAGCCGTTATTAGTGGTGGGAAAAAGAAAGGGGGTGAAGGGTAGGGCTGAGAGGTGAGGCTGGGGGTGGGCAGAGGGGCCAGACATGCCAGGTCCGATGTGCCCATTAACAGTTGAATTTTAGCCTGTGGCTCGGGGGTTGCAAACTCCTTCCGGGACAGGTAGTACATGGGTGCCTGAGGCTGGCTGCGGAAATGGGAAGGGAGCAAAGCTGTCCCACCGCAACGGTCACTACTGGGCTCCGACCAGTTGCTTCCGTGGGAGGCGGCAGACCCAGCTCTGCCAGCCAGTCAGATCTTTCAGGAAAAGCCCAATATCTGAATATTTATATGAACTTGAATTTGATAGTGCTGGGTCACATTTCATGATGCTGGGGCAAGGGTGGACAAAATGTGGCCTCAGTGAGCAACTTGGCTTTATGGGCATTATGGCCTCAGTCGGGTTGTCTGAGCAGAGAGGAGACCTCTTCCTCCTCCTATCTTTCCATTAGCCATGCTGAGAATGTTCTAGAATGCAGAGGAGGGTTTGTGCAAAGGCAGGGGCAGGGAGATATCAACTGAAGGCAGGAGAGCTAGCTAGATGCTCTAGTCACAGCTGAGATGTGACTTGGCGAGTGTTGGAATTAAGGGACTGGCAGTGAGGACAGAGGGGTAGGCTAAATTCTGGAACAATTTCTCAGGCAGCCTCAGAGCATTTAGTGACTGAGTGGGTAAGGGACAGGCCCCAGACAGGAAAGGGGGGATTTGTGGAACAGAGTGATTTTGTTAAAGGCAGAAGTTGCGTCTGGCATTTTGACAGCAGAATGTGTCCCACAGGTATGTTTTGTGGGCCACACGGGCTTAAAATTTCTTTTATATTAATTTCCAGCTCGTAGAAAATAAGAGTATTTACATACGAATCTAGATTTCTGATTTCTCTTGAAAAAAAAAAAAAAACACCTGAGATTATTCAACGTAGATTCCAATAACACAACCACCACTGGCACTGGGCTGGAGTTGGGGCTGGTCGGGGGAGCTGCATGGACTCCCCCATGTTTGTTTTACCTGCCTGGCACCTCGAAGTGTTTGAGTCTGTGACCCCTGAGGGACGGAGCTGTGCAATTTGTAGAACATACAAGGTCACTCAGGGAGAGCGAGAGGTGATGCGTTCCAGGCCACGAGCACATTTCAGGACAGCCAAACGAACATCGCGAAGGGTATTTAGAAAACATAGACAGGGAGGACGAGGATGCACAGGGAAGAAGTGGGATAAGGAACCGAAGAGGCATCTTGGCTACACAATGTCACCTAAGAGCCTATAGTAGAGGAGCGCCTGGGTGGCTCAGCCTTCAGCTCGGGTCATGATCTCAGGGTCCTGAGATCGAGCCCCATGTTGGGCTCTCTGCTCAGTGGGGAGCCTGCTTCCCCCTCTCCCTCTGCCTGCCACTCCCCCTTGCTCTCTCTCTCTCTCAAATAATTAAATAAAACCTTAAAAAAAGAAAGAGTAGAAGGCTTGAAACAGGGTCTTGCTAAAAGGTGTGCTGCCAACTTGGAGAGGTCATTTGTCAACACCTAGTAATGTTGAAAGGGAAACGGGCACACTCCATGGCCTGGGGGTCTAATTCCCTGTCCCAGAGTCACAAAATTCCCACACAAGTGTACAGAGAGATGGTAGAAGCTCTCAGTTGCGTCGTTGTTTGTTATAGTGAAGAACCAGGAACAACTTCAGTGACCATCAGTACACTTCCAGGGAAATAAACCACAGTCCGTGGTGACCCAAGGAATAATTAAAAAGATAAGATGTGTTAGAAAAACAATCCACAGTGTGTACTCTCTCTGGGTCTGTGGATAGAAGTAAGATCTGAAGCCTCTGGTCACACTGATGTTCCCAGATGTCCTTGTTGAAGGAAAAAGCTTCCAAGATCGGAGATAAGTACTTAAAGGGAATCTCCCTTTATCTTGAAGTTGTTAATTATTTTCACCAGAAACATGCATTTCTGTATCACTCACACAATTAAAAATTAGTTGAGAGCACAAGACAATGCTGCGGCATTTTGCAAGGACTGTCTTAGCAGAGCAGTAGAAGTGGAAAAAATGACAACATCTTGAGGAGTAAATGGGGGGTACAGGGGCAGAAACTGCCACAGAGGGCTACCGAAATGCTCGGATCGGGGAAAGGAGCAAGGGAACGTTTTGTTGGTTCGCGTTTAAGTGGGATGACCAAAAAGCTTGATAAAAGGACATTTTAGCTTCTCCTTCTGGGGCCTGGCCACTACAGGAGAGCATGGTGTTTACTTCTGAGCAAAGATCACACCTGGAATTTGCATCTTGACTCTTCCGATTAGAAAGGTCTAGAAGGATTGTGATGGGAAATCAAAATGGTTTCATTGTGTAGGATCACAATACCCATATAAAGGCAAAATATTCATATGGGGATAAAGTTGCTTGAAATAGGATACAAAAGAATGTCCATTTGATTAAATGTTACAGTCATCAGTGGGGGCAGACTATTAGGTAGTCATTAAAAATCGTCTTTTCTGGGCACCTGGGTGGCTCAGTCTGGTAAGTGTCTGCCTTTGGCTCAGGTCATGATCTTGCCGTCCTGGGATCGAGCCCCCCCATCGGGCTCCCTGCTCAGCAGGGGGAATCTGCTTCTGCCTCTCCCTCTGTGATCTCTTTCGCTCTCACTCTCTTTCAAAAAATAGATAATATCTTTATAAAAAATCATATTTTCTATGTTTTTAATTTTTAAAACATTGGGCAATGCTGGTCATGCAATGTTTGATTTAAAAAATGCATGCTACAGAACTTTCTGTCCAGTCGCCCTTACAAAACTAAGGATATAGGCATAAGGAAAAAAGAAGGAAAACATTCAGTTGTCAACAGTGCTCTTCTCTAGGTGAAGGGGAAGTGGGTGATTTTAATTTTTGTGCATTTCTGTGGATAGGACCATTTTCTCCCCCAAAACATGATTGCTTGCCTAATTCCCCAAAGGAACTGCTTTTAAAACTGTGGTTTGAAAATCATTTAAAGGGAAGAGAGCCAAGGAAGGATTCCTGTTTGGCAAGGGATCAGGCAAGCAGGCCCTAAGCAGGCTTTTGGAGACATTTTTTTTCCCCTTTTACCCAAATGTCAAATGTCAAGCTTCCACATAGTGTGAGAGGACCTAAAACGATCAACTTCCCCAACGTGGGACGACAAATGTCAACTCCTCCCCACTCCCAACCAAAGGCCTGTTGTGTGTTCTTAACCCTCAAAGAGAAAACACAGAGCTCAGTGGGCTGGGATGCGAGCTGGCAACCGAGGGCTGACCCTGAGCCAGTTCTGTGAAGAGAGAAGAAGGCCGGTCCTCTCCCTCACGCTGGGCCCCCTCACGTCCCCCAACATGGCAGGAAGCAGCAGGGCCCCATGATGAATCTTGCAAACGCCACACATCTGACACACCCCTATGCAATCCCTGCTCTCTCTGAACAGCTCTGTGGCTTCCAGAAAATTCTATAACTTCTTTGTACTTCAGTTTTCTCCCATGTGGGAAGGGGATGAAGATTCCCCACCTCAGTGGGTTCCTCTGAAGACGCACTGGAACTCGGGGCAACTGTGTAGCGATCACTGAGTCGGTGGTTTTATTCTCAGGGTTATCTGATTTTATGTTCTTCTCACGCTACCTTAGGGCCCTAATTCAGGGGATAGAGTCAAAAAAGGCCAGTTTGGGGAGAAAGACCCTCTTTTTAACCCTCTGGTGTTTCTGTGACAATCCCAGACTGGTATCCATTTGGGGGCAATGAGCACATCGGTGAAGCACCATTGCCTTCAGGTAAGTGTGTCCACGCTGCCTTTCAGGCGCGTGCCTGGAGGTCACATAGAAGAGATCATCCTGTCATGTTTCCTTCAAGTAAGTCCTGCAAACAGCCATTTCTCACCTCCTCTCCAGCAACCATGCTGATTGAAGCTGACATCTTCTTTCCAGAAGCCATGGCAATGGCCTGCTCCATGGCTCTCTGCATTCATTCTTACTATTTCCAGTGAACTTTGGGATCAACCAAAATAAGAGAAGAACCAATCTGGAGAGAGGACTGGTACTCGTGGAGCCAGGGGTTTTGGAGGCTGGAACCCTTGGGCCTGAGGCCTGCCCGGGTCAGTTAGTTACTAACTTACGTACCAGCCAAGGAGCAGAGCTGCTTTCACACCCATGGCTGCCTGGAGACCCCATGAAGGACCCCACAGAGGACCACCAAGCTTGCAGTCGCCCATCACTGCTCTGAGACGGGAGCCCCTATGGCTGTCTCTGCCTTATGAGGTGAGTGCCTCTAAGTCAAATCGAGGGTTGCGATTCACCTAACCACCGCCCCCCCACGCTTCCCCAGCACAAGGAGGGAGACATTTGTCACCCAACACGCCATCTGATGTTGGAGCTGCTGCTTCAGGAGACATGTGCCTACCTGAAAATCTTTTTCTGCCGCTTTCTAAAGCCAATTTTTGGATGCACCAGAGGTCCGATGAGATTTCTTCTGACGTATATCTACAAAGGGTGAGTTTGTTACTATTATTTGACAAAAACATCCAAATATTCATATCTTCTATTGATATGCTGGCAGAGTTGTGGGTTTTGTATCTTTTTTTTTTTTTTTTTGGAAAGAGCGAAAAGTGGTTCTTCAAAATGGTAACAGGGTCACCACAAGATTTCATCATCTCAAGGAATTCATTTTATTACCACCGAAACTTATGGAAGGAATCCCATTTTGGTTTCATCTTTGGGGGCTCCTTTCTTAGTTAACTCAAAGGGTGAGTTTGGAATGTTCAACTCGGTATGCTGTGATTCTCTGAAGACATTTTTACCAAAAACGGCAAAATGCTATATAGAGAGCTGGTCACTGGGGTGATGTCTGAAGAGTGTGGTCTGCAGTAATTCTCCAAACAGGACAGAGAAAGAGAAGTGGCTTATCCAGCACTTGCCCATGGAGGGGATGAAAGTTCTAGGAGCCATAAAGACTGCAGCTTATGAAAAAAACTTAAAAGAATGTATATGATATAATTACAATCATTATCTTATGTACTAAATTAGGTATGCAAAGCATAAAACAAAGTAGTTGGCTTTGACTTGAACAGTCAGACAATCTGTATCCAATATTGATCATCTGCTGTAAGCCAGACACTTTCAAAACAATGACATAATCGGGACGCCTGGGTGGCTCAGTGGGTTTAAAGCCTCTGCCTTCAGCTCAGGTCGTGATCTCAGGGTCCTGGAATCGAGCCCCACATCGGGCTCTCTGCTCACCAGGGAGCCTGCTTCCTCCTCTCTCTCTCTCTGCCTGCCTCTCTGCCTACTTGTGATCTCTGTCTATCAAATAAATAAATAAAAATCTTTAAAAAAATGACATAATCAATATAAAAAAATATTTGAAGCTACCATGATTGAGTTGGGGAGATGGGATTATGACAGACTCTTTCACTATTATTCTCTCCTAACATTTTTTTAAAATGCTGTGATTTCATAATTTCAAAAAAGGAAAGGAATATTTGAAACAGCAGAATGACGAAGTTGCAAATGCTAATTTTGTGAGCTTAATCCCAAGAACTGCTCTGAGCAGGCTGTGAATAGTATCTGTTTTACCTCTGTAATGATGGTATTATCAGTAACATCACTCCCACTTTACAGTAAAGAAATTGAGACACAATGTTTCATATCCGGTCCAATGTCTTGAAGCTAATTGGAAGGAGAACTGAGTTCCAGAATGTTCTTAATTACTACTTCAAATATATCACACGAGGCTACATAATGCAATTATGTGTGGGATTTCCCAAAGTATATCCTTGATACTTGGCTTTTGGAGAGAGTGCCTCCTCACCTATACCGGAGTGTTCTCTGCTTTTCTTCTTTATCTCTTTCCCAGACCCAGACTCACAGATGATACTCAATCAGCAGATGCATAAACCAATCCATCTCTGATAAGAGAGGCCAGGAATTGGGCTGTCCACTTCATTTCTCAGAAGCGTCTGTCAACCTTGTGGGATTTTTATGGAGTTTTTTCTGTACGTCTGACATTCCAAACTGAAACAGATGATGCCAGCCCAGTTCCTAAGAGAAGCAAACACTTAAACTGAGAAGACAGTGATAAAAACAGGAAATAACTTCACCCTGGGAATATTCCAGAAACCAAGTTTGAATAATTCCTTCATGTTCAGTTGAATACAGGTTGACTCCCAGGTTGACTCACTCATATAAATACTCCTGACTATGTTATGACTGTTAAACACACACACACACACACACACACACACACACACACACACGCACACCCTTGTCTTTCCAAAATGCTAACTATGCCGCATGAATCAGTCATTCTGGACTTTAGAGCACTGGGTTCTTCATCATCAACCTTAACTCCTCTCTTGTCATCCTCACATCCAGTCCAGCAGCAAACCCTGCCCCAGCCACCCACCTTCTAAATTTGAGACCTACTCTACAGGCCAGCACATGTCCACTTGGGTAAATGTTCCATGTACACTTGAAAAAGAATATATATTCTGCAGTCATCAGTTGCTTTGTTCTGTAAGTGTCAGTTAAGTGTGTTAAATAGTATTGGTCAAAATCTTTCTATTCCTACTGATTTATTGTTGTTGGCTTGTCCGTTAGTTACTGATAGAAGAATGTCAAAGCCCACCACTATGATTGTGAATTTCTCTATTTCTCCTTTTAGATCTGGTGGTTTCTGCCTTATACACATTGAAGCTGTATTAGCAAGTGTTTCTAGACTTAAAATTGTTCTATCTTCCAGTGGGACTGACCCTTTTCATTATAAAATTCATTTTCTTTATTGTACTGCTCTCACCTTAAAATCAATTTCATCTGATAGTAGAGTAACTAGTCAACTTTCTTTTGATTACTGTGTGCATACAGTATCTTTTCCCATCTTTTATTTTTATCCTGTCTGTATGCTCATATTTAAAGATTATCTCTTGGAAGCAGAAAATAGTTGGGTTTTGTTTTGTTTTGTTTTGTTTTGTTTGTTCATTTAGTATGACAATCTCTTTTCATGTGAACATTTAGTCCATTTACATTTAATGTAATTATTAACACATTACTAACATAATACTAATGCATTACTAGCTGTTTCATTCAGTTCCATCTGTTGTGAGTTCCATTTTCTTTATTATGAACTTTTACATTAATGACATCTTTTTAAGGTCATTCTCCTCTCTATTAGCTTGTTACTTGTATATTTTCTTTTGTTGCTATCTTGCAGATTACAGGGATGATCTTTGTCTTATTGTAGTTTAATAAAATTCCTGCTTTTAACACTTCTCTGGCAATGCAAGAAAATTAGGACCTGTTTAATTCCCTTTTCCTACTGCAAATATCAATTCTAGTTATATTTTAAACCTGGCAAGACATGATTATTATCTTTTAATGCAGTCAGTATTCATTTAGATTTGCCAACAATTTCTTCTGTTGCTGCTCTTTATCCTTTCTTAAAATTTTAGTCTTCCTTCTGAGATTTTCTTCTTTTTTCCTAAAGGACTTTCCTTTGTCTTTCTTTTAGGTAAAGTCTGCTGGTAATGTATTCACTCAGTTTTTGTCTGAAAATATGTTTATTTCATCTTAAATTTTGATGGATATTTTTACTAGGTGTAGGATTATAGGTTGGTAGTTATTTTCTTTCAGCTCTTAATTTTTTTTTAAAGGGTTTTATCTTTTGGCTTCCATCAGTTCTACTGAAAAGTCAACTGCCAGTCTCCTTGTTGTTTTCCATTGAAGTGGAGCACTGTGTCTCCATTTTTGGATGCCTTCGTACCATTTTTTTTTTTTTTTTTTGGTCTAGCTTTTGTAGTTGTTCTAATAGGTGAGATAGGTCTGCAACTAACTATCTGGACATTTTTCCAGAAAGAAATTTTACATATTAAATGGCTATGGCCTTCCCGAGATAATGCTAAAGCTAGCAGCTGGAGGTTGAGGGAATGAGAGGTGATCAGAGAGAGAGAGAAGTTAATATAGAAGGAGTAATTCTACTTAAGAGGAGTGGACCCCAGGAGATTAGCAGGAGTCTGGGAGCAAAGGACATTTATAGGGGACAGAATGGTACTTTCTGAGAATAAACGGCCCCAGAGCCTGAGAGAGTATAATATCCAATATTACATTTTATATTTTTCTTTATTATGTTGTACTTCCCTGAAATAACTGAGATTTAGAGAATTTAATCAACATGTCTAATCTCAGGCAGCTAGTACACTACTAAGATCTGAACCCATGCCAGCAGACTCCAGAGCTCATGGGCTTTTAACCAATAAACTACACTAAAGACCAGAGACTTCTAAACTCTTCTGATTATAAACCATAGTAAGAAACACATCATGAATTTATATGCACATATTCATAATAAAAACTAACCTTTCACTAATCAATATTATCCATATTACCTGTAATACATCATGAAATACTCTATCCTCTCCTCTCCTATCTTATTCTTTCCCATTCCATTCTACTCTGTGCCATTCCATTTCATCCCATCCCGTTCTGTTTACTGGATTGATGTTAATGGGTTGGTCTTCCATTTCGGATAAAAATCACTGCTAAAGACAATGACTTTTACTTTAAGAATTAATAAAGTACACAGCTCTGATTTGCTGGGGAAAGTCCCAAGAGCGAGAAGGAAGCACAAAGAAGCCACCTACATTATCGTTGCAGAGATTTTAACAACAGAACAACTTTGGGGGTCATCCATTTCAAATTCTCTGGTGGGCAGCCTCCAATAGGTATGTTAACTCTCAGCTAGCATTGAGCAAGTGGGATGTTATTTTGCCTGTTCGGGAGCCCATCTTAGTCCTTTCTACACAGCACAGGGCAGAACAGGCGCTCAGCAAATGTTTGTTGCCTGAGTCAAATAAAGGGTCACGGGGGATGCATCTCAGAGTTTTCTCTGTTCTCATGTTCCCTATTCATCCCTGAATGAAGAGGCCTATGACATCTCACTCTGGGTCGGAGTCAACAGTAAAAGAATCTCCTAGAAAGATCACTTCCCCCAACTTGCTGTCTTAGTCGGCTGTGGCACCAAGGGATTAAAGAAACATTCCCCACCCCCTTTCCCCTCCAGAATTTCCTGTCCTGTCTTGTGGTTGATTTAAAATATTTCAACTCCCACCTCCCTCTTTCTCACCATTTCTTCTTCACGGCTAAAGAGGCTATACATTTGCAAAGGAAATGATTAAGCAAATCCAAAGATCTTGGCCAGGGACCTGGTTTTTCAAGGCCCTCGTTTTGGAGAGCTGAAGAAATCTGTGTGAGGAAGGGTTTGCACATAAGTTTTTAGCCTTAGTCAGGACTGGTGCATAATTTCCTGTTTTTATATCCTCAAAACTGCTAAGCTCCTTGTGAACAACTGGCCAGCACAGATAGGGAGGCGGGTGTGGGGGTTGCGGGGAGAGGGCTGGGAGGGGAGGAGAGAGCTATTCCTCCTTCAGTTCTGGCACAACTTCAGTGAAAGTGGAAAGTTTTGGGTTTTTATTTTTTTGGTTTTTTTTTTTTTTAAGGCAATGAAATAGAGACTAGAGGCAGATTCTAGGCATTGAAGTCAAGCCTTTGAGTGGTAAAGAGGGGAAGAAACAAGTTTGAGCAGGAATTTTAATGGGCTGCCAGGTACTCAAGGAGCAGTTGAATCTCAAAATGTCCCGTTGAGCACAAGCATGTTGTAGGCACTCATGTGCCAGGCACAGTGCTAACTGCTTTGCGTGGAATATATCGTTAGACCCGCCTCGCGACGCCGTGTGGTAGATTCCGTTGTCATCCTCCATTGTATGGACACCACAGTGACGTTGAAGAAGTTAGGTGACTTCATGTCGCTGGGACCATCACATACATGTTCACTTGTCTAATTCCAGGGTTGGCTTGGGGCCCTGACAACGTTGCTTTCTGATGTTAGTTTTCTCTCTAAGCCAGGCTTTAGGCTGTGTTGGGCATTTAGTTGCCCATTGGTTTTTAGTGTTCCCCTTCCAATTTCATTTCCCAGGTTCCATTGCCAACTGGCTTCGGGTTAGGTTCAGAGAGCAGGGGGCGCTGCCACCAAGCTATTTTTCCTATACTCTCCCATCAGCGGAGAGGTAGTGCTTCCCCCCCTCTGGACCCCAGGTCCCCTCTGGACCCCAGCTACCCTCGGGCAGGCTCCCCCAGCCCCATGTGGTGCTCCACTTTCCACACGGTGTCCACCTCCCCTGGCACTGGTAACATGACCTCTTTTTGTCTGTCTGGCCCCGTTGGTATTGCCGTTTCCTTCTGTGTCCCGTCTCTTGGGTGGTCTCCTCGTTGTGTGCCTACTTTTTTCCCTCACCCAGCACCTATGAATTCCCCTCTATTAAACTACTTGGCATAAGGACCCTAAGTGAGATACAGATGTTTGTGCGGTAGACACAGACCCTGAGACGAGAACTTGGATGCAGGTAGTTTGTTTGGGACGTGATCCCAGGAAGCGCAAAGGAGGGAGAGTGTGTTCATAAGAATGTCACTGCTGCGGGCAGCTAGGATTCAGTCGTGCCGGGGACCGTGTGGGAGCATTTAGAAGACACCTCAAAATCGTCCCTCTGAGGGGTGGGGGAGCTGAGATATTTATCTGCCATCTCCTCCTTGGTTGAAGGTTGTCCCTAGGGGCGTAAAATTTTAGGTATTTCCAGAACGCCCTACATGTGGGCTGAATGAGTTCCCACAGCCCCTGGAGAAAGCCACTGAGAAGAAAAGCCAATAGTGGAGGGATCTTTGAGGTGGGAGCTCTCAGTGCTGTATGTGACCTCTGGAGTGAGCGGAAGAGAAATGAGGTGGGGCATCCACAGCATCCGCTACGGTGGCCAACTGGTTAATATATATTTTTTAAAGATTTTATTTATTTATTTGTCAGAGAGAGGGGGAGCACACAAGCAGGGGGAGCGGCAGGCAGGGGGAGAAGCAGGCTCCCGCTGAGCAAGGAGCCCGATGTGGGACTCGATCCCAGGACCCCAGGATCATGACCTGAGCTGAAGGCAGTCGTCCAACAGACTGAACCACCCAGGAGTCCCCAAACTGCTTAATATTACAAGATAGAACCGAGGGAAACCAAAGGCATACTCGAGTCTATTCCCCAGGAACTTCACTTTAGAATGAGAGGACATCAAGGAAAATCAACATTTTCTTTTTCTTCTGTCTTCCTTCTTATCTTTTTTCTTGGATGAGCCAGTCAGCTAACTGGTTGCCAGAATGGAGAGGGCCTGGCACACAGTTTAATCCTAAAGACTGGGTGGCCCTTGGGCCCATGAAAGTGAAGACATGTGTTCCACCTCGGGCAGATGTCCGTGTCCTCAGCCCCTTCTACTTACCAGGCACTATCCTTACAAGCTATAAATGCGTTGTCTCGCTCACTCTTCTCAGCAACGCTCTGAATTAAGTTCTGTTATTATTCCCATTCTGCAGAGGAACAAATTAAGGCTTTCTACGTGAAATATCTCGCTCATGATCTCCCAGCCTTGGGTCATAGGTGTGGATCGTCTGGGTGGATCGGGGGCCAGATTCCAAACCTACATTTGTGACACTTGGAAATGGGCGTTTAAACATTCTCGTAGGGACCAGTGCCAGTTAGAGGTTTTATCTGAGTGGGTATTTCTTATACTTTTAAAAGAGGCTTAAGAAGAAAATGATTATACTTTGTATTACCTACTAGATAGTTCAGCTCACTCAATGAGAATTAGTTGAATTGAGTTTATGTTAGATCTTACCTGCAGCCGAAATACAGATGGGACTCTGCCACCCTTCGGCTCAGATCTTTTTTTTCCTACTTCTCAGGAGAAGTTCGAACTTCTTACTGTGGGCTCCTTACTTCATGTCCTTGATGATCTGGTCTGCGCCTCCTTTCCAGCCTCCACCATCTTTTCTGTCCTCCCCATAGCCTCCCTCTGACCATGTTGAACAACTTGCCATTCTCTCGGTAGACCCTGGGCTTTGGCACTTCCTATTCTGCTGGGAACAACTTTGGCCAACTCTTCATCATTCCTTATGAGTTAGCTCAACTGTCACCACCTCCAATGGCCAGCCTCCATCCCCTGTAGTCTTGTAGCAGTGCCTTCCTCTGAGTTCCACAACACCCTACATTCACTTATCATACGTTATATTATTATTGTCCTTTTGCCTGCCCGTCTTTCCCACAGGCAAGAAAACATGCCAGTAAGAGCTTAGGTTGGGTTTCAGCCTTGGCTCTTGAACAACATTGCCCTTGAACAACATTGCTTCTCCTCTCTGAACCTTAATTTCCTCATCTGTAGAATGGGCAGTAAGCAAGGTAATTTACGTGGCGCACAATGGCTGGCTTGTAGTAGGTCCAGTGCTGGCTATGTATCTTCAGGGCTGGTCTTCTTCAACGGATCATCAGGGGAGTGATAGCTCTACCTAGACCAGTGCTTTTCAAATTGTCTGCCTCAGAACCACCTGGAGGGTTTGCTAAAACACACATTACTGGGCTCCACCTTGAGTTTTTGATCCAGTGGGTCTGGAGTCGGGCTTGAGAATTCTCATGTCTTAATTAGTTCTCAGGTGATGCCAATGCTGATTGGCCACACCCTGAGAACCACTAGGCGAGGCAGCTGGGGAGGGTGGGTGTCTGATTAAAGTGACTGAACACTTACTTGGTGCTGAGATAAACTCATACTAGAGCATAAGGCGACCCCTCACCAGTGGATGTGGCCACAGAGTTTCTACTAATACAACCATTCAGCCAAGATTTGTTGAGCATCTACTGTGTCCAGACATTGTGCTAAATATTCATGACAGAGCAGTGAGGGACACAGACAAGAAAGTCCCCGACGTTGATGAGCTCAGTCTAAGGGCCCTGTTTTGGAGAGGGGGGCTTCCACAGCTGGTCTGAGGAACTGCTAACTTTAAAGACACTGATGTCAAAAATTGCCTTGCTATTTATTGCATCATTGTAGTTGCCTCTAAATAATTGATTTTGCCAAAAGGATACATCAAAACTGATTATGGTAATCCCATAATCCCCTTGTCTGGAACTGTAGCCATCCACTGGCACTGGTCTTAGGGTGAAGTCAGCCCACAGAACATGGCAGGGCAGAGTCTGGAGAATCAGAGCCAGGCTGTGATATAACATCTGTTCAATGACATGATAAATCTCCCTATAGTTATTACGATTTTTACTAGCCAATTGGAGTAGGAGTTTTCTGCTATGGTGCTGAAGTTTCCCTATGACATAACAGCTCTCCTTTACGAAGTGCTTATGATGTGCCAGCCACTGGTTCCACGAAGTAGGCACAATTACTGTCCCGTTGTTTAGGAGGAAACTGAGAGCAACGTTAAGTCGCTTGCCTGCTAGTTGGGTGCAGAGACGTGAGAGGTAAGGCTAAGTTATGGAGCATGAAGAGCCGGTGAGGGGAACGTAAATCAATGCTTGGCCGTGATACCAACCTAAATAGTTTACAATCACACTGTCCTTCCTTAAGCTTCTTCCAAGCCTAAGCTGATAAGAATGGAAGAACCAACCAACTGACTTTGTCTTGGGCGGGCAGACTGGGAATTGTGGAAGGCAGTTGACTTGCCCAGGCTGACCCCCTCTTGTTCTAGTTCTCCTCATTAAACTTGACTACTTTCTACAAGTCAATCAACAAACACATTCTTAAGAGCTTTTTTGGCCTAACCTCCCGGTTAGGGAGTGAGGAAATAGGGCTTGGCTGGAGATGGGAGTGGCACCCTAGGTCCTAGAACTCCCCCATGTGGCCAGATTTCAACAAAACATCCTCCAAGGAGAGTCAATCCCTTAAGCCATGAACTCCTTCAATGGCAACCATTGCCAGAAATGCAGCTGGGGGCCATTTTGTCAAGAAGTGCTCCTTTGGAGAGAGAGAGAGAAAAAAAAGGCATACAGGTGCGTGAGTGCCTGTGCCCTCGTAATAAAATACAACAAAGGCGGTAATTAAGTTCAGTTAGAGGTACACAGCTTTGAATTAGACGACGTATTCAGAAAGTGTTCTATAAATTGCTAAGGGCGAGAATGTGAGGCATATTATAGTTATCCTTACATCTGTGAAATCCGCACCCGATGTCTGCTTTGGCCAATTAAAGGGCCAGGGGAGGGGGATGCTAAAATGAGCAGCTTTCTGGGGGGCGGGGTGGGGGGGGGGAAAGGAAACAGAGCCGCAAGGGTTAAGCTCTCCAGAACACCGATTTATGCAAAGGGCTGGATCCCAACCGGCTTTCAGGCCTGCGCTAAGATCTGAATTACAAATTTACAGAATTTGCTGCTCAGTAAGTAATTTCTTTTCTCCCTAATGGAGCCCGTAATTTCCAGTGGGCCAGGGGCACCGTGTGTTCAGTGATGGAGTGAGGAAGATCTAGACTGTGGAGAAGCCTGATTGCTACTCACGGTGCAACGGCCTTTTAAGAAGGCTTCAAAAGGGAGCTTGGGAGGCTGGTTAAAACCAGCCCTTACCTTCCTTACCATTCTGCAAAGCGCATGCCCTCTGCCTGCAACTTGGGTGAGTCGATCCCTGAAATTGTTCTCCTTTCCAAAATGTTCTTTACAGCAGGAAGGCTAGTTGATTTTCTTGTTTAGGGTTTAAGATCCACATGGGAGTGTTTGACATAAGAAATGACATTTGTCAGGCCCGGGTTGTGGAAATGAGCTCCCTTCTGGGGGGGGGAGTGCGGCGGGGGCGGGGGGAAGCACTGTGCGAAGGAACTAACAGGCCATAAATTCCAGGCTCTTGGAGTCTCATTTAATGGGGCCCCCTTGCATCTGGACCGTTTGCAAACAAATAAGGGCAGTCCAGCTCAAGTGTGTGTGTGTGTGTGTGTGTGTGTGTGTGTGTGTGTGTGTGTTGAAATCCCAGATAATTTGCTTAAAGAGCAGGGGATGCAACAAAAGCTGAAGAACTTAACTTTCTTTCTCCTTTTCCCTTCCTTTTGGGCATTTCTGGAGGTATGCCTCCCCTTCCCTAGACGATGAATTCGCGAGGGACCTCATGGGCTGCTGAGTACAAGCGCGCTTTTGAATGGATGCTTTTATGGATATCAGTCCAAAAGTCACCATCGGCTGGAACTGGAAAGCAGAGTTTTGTTTTTGCTTCTCCCCCCAGGGGCGGCCGGTTCAGCTCAAAAGCTCAATTCTTGGAAGGGCCACTTCTTCTTGACACCGGAGAAGACACCTCTTCCTGTGCACCTAAAAATAAAAAATAAATGAATAAATGAGTTTGTAAATTTTTAACGAGACCCCCCCGGCCCCCTCCCGCAGGCCATAATTCCCTTTCAGCTGCAAGGCCGGCTTCGTGTTTCCGTGTACTCGGCCTTGCCATCCAAGTGGCCTTTCTGGGCTCCATATTTGGAGGAACTTCAGTCCCTGGACACTTTTGAGACTCAAGAGCTTTGTAGAGCTCACTCGGGGGGAGTTTCTGCTCTTTTTTTTTTTTTTGACAGGAGTTCAGCGGGAGACATGGAAATTAGTATTGACTGTAAATGCATCAGGAATGAGCTCCCAGCTAAAAAACAAAAACAAACAAACAAAAAAACCCCAAAAAACAAAATCAAACAACAAACCCTCAAAACTTGAAGATGAGGGTTTATCGTGGTTCTGAGGCTACAGCTAGCTTTCCAATCCCCCAGATAAGTCATTGTCTGAGTCTGCTCAGGCTTAAGTTTTCTTGCCTTTAAAAACATCGACAACAACGACAACCCCAAGCAATTTCATTCAAAGCTTGCTCTCTTTTTTGGCCAGGGCACTATGGAACCGTTACAGAAAGTGTTGGCTGTGCAGAGAGGTTCTCAGCAAAGAACATCATTGAAAATATTTTTTAAAATATTTTTTTTCCGGGGAGTTGGGGGATGGGAGGGCTTCTTCTGCATTTAGTGACTCAGTCCTGCCTGGAGGCGTTTCTCATCAGGGCCAAAAGCCCCTGTGCCCAGTGAGGTGAAACTTGCAAATGAAACTGTCACCTTTCTCAATGGACTAGTATGGCCCAGAGCTCACCAAAGGTCACACAAGGCGACCCCCCCTGGTGCTCGGGGACAAAGGAATGAGCAGCTGCCTGGTTTTCTTGAATCCGTCCCCTGCTCCCTGATGGTGTTGGTGGAGGAAAGTCACCCGGCCAGTAAGGGCTTCCCCAAAGGATTTTTTCCCTGATGCATGCCAAGTTAAGCATTCAGACCGGAAGTGGCATGAAGTCATTCTCAGCTGAGTGAGCCACAGACACTGATCTCCAGGTTTGAGCAGCAGGTCTGAAGCAGCTAAGGAAAGGGCCTCTGATCTTTATCTGAAACCTAGCATTGGGCCATCCAAGCTGGGAGCTAGCAGACCCCCGCCACAACGGGCCCCCCACATCTGGTTTTTCAGGGATACCATCGTTTTCCTGAACACCTTTTCCAAATGTCTTTTTGTTTCTTTTGCCAAAGCCATGGTTTTATTTACTTAATGTGAAAACTTGTCAGAAGACCGAATTCAGTGTTTATGTCAGATCATTGTGTGATGGATTTTTACAAGCTAGCGTGTATGTGCGGATCTATTTGTATGCGTATGCATTTGAATGTGCATGCATTTATTCTCGTATGTAATATGTTGAGTATGGATGTGTAAATACATTTCTCCACTTCTACATGTAAAGTACATTTATATGTATGGACGTGTTCCTTACGTCGGTGTAAACACATTAGCTGCATATCATGTGTCTATCTATCGTGGACATGACCCAGGCACACATTCTCTAGCTACCCACCTCCCAGCGCAGTGGGAGCACCTTGCCTGTCCCACCACTTCCCAGGGTGTGCGGGAACTCAGCAACAGGGGTACAAGGGCCGGCTCCCCTTGGCTCAAGGTCCACCCGAGTGGAAGGTGCAAGTCCTGCTCCAGCGCCACCTAGGGGCTCACGATGAAACTCAACTCCCCTGAGGCCAATCCTCATTCAGCAACCTCCCTGCCCTGTGGGTCGATTCCTCTCTCCACCCGAAGTCCTCCTCCGGCTTATCACAGGCTCCAGAATCTCTGCCTCAGGCTCTGCCCTAGGCAGCCTGGGCTCAGGCAGTACTTTTATATAAGTGCCCGTGTAGCTATGCAAATATACGTGCACCCATTTCTAGGGCACGTGCCCATATACACGGAAATCTAGGAGCATCTGGGAGGGAGGCCAAGATGGAGGAAGAAGACTGATGTTATTCTGTGGACAATAAAGCTGTCTCAGAGAGTACAAGAGCCCTGCTTTAAAAGTTGAAAATTAAAAGATGCTTTAGATGTAAATGTATTTTTTTTATTAAATCGGAAAAAGAAAGATACAGCATACATGGTATCAGTCAATCATATGCTACTTTGAATTACATTTTAATAGACTCAAGGTCCTATTTACTCCTCTGTACACGTATTAAGAAAACCTCGGGTATTTGAATAATCTTCCAGAAATTTTTATTAACTGGGGTTATGGGGAGGGTTTTATCAGAAAACATCCTGAGAACATTAGGAAATTACAGACAGACTTGAGATAAGTGTCAGACAGAACA
Source organism: Enhydra lutris kenyoni (assembly GCF_002288905.1). NCBI lineage: Eukaryota > Metazoa > Chordata > Mammalia > Carnivora > Mustelidae > Enhydra > Enhydra lutris. The sequence goes on along the minus strand of NW_019154090.1, from coordinate 8,023,866 downwards.
GAGGAAGCAAGCCCCTCCGCCATCTGAGAAGCATTAATAATGTGAGATCGCAGAGACCAAATCTTTGTTAGGGCTACGGGATGCAGGATTAAAATGGAGACCTCAGTGCCCCCTTGTGTTGCAAAGTAGACTTGCAACTTCGTTCACTCGTTCTGCTTTTTTTTTTTTTTTTTCTTTTTTTGAAGTTGTAATCCTTGCCCTCCTCACTGAGTTTCAAACAGCAATTGTTTCCCCAAATCATTTCAAACCCTCTGCGGTCAATCTTTTCCTTTCTCATCAATAACTTTCAAAGACCCTATTCGACAAGCAAAGTTATTCATTCCTTTTTCATTTCCCACACGTTCCATTCCAGGAAATTGGCAACCCCCCCCCGCTCCAGAGCCCATGCTGTCCCTCCTCGAAATGTGAACTTAAACGGATTTTTGTCTCTCCTCTTTGAGTGTAGAGGATGAGCGTGTATTTCCTACAAAGCTTAATTCCTTCCAGCCGGCATCCTTCTTCTGCAACTTACTTGCCCCTGCCATTTCACATAACTTACTGAGAATGCCTCCCTCCGCCTGCTCCACCCCTGCCTGGCAACCATCAAGTCTCCCGACCTGACTGGTTCACCGGCTAAACCATCTTGACGACTCTTTCCCGGAAAAGATTGGACCAGAGACGTAAATAATACACCTCAATATACAACAGCTCAGGCTTAATTTGTAGGCAGAATTTCATTGGATGGCCATTAAAAGAAAACTATGTACACGGAGTGGGCTCGGGGAGGAAATGGAGTAGGGAGCAGACTTCTCGCTGGCAGGACAACTTGGTGGGAACTGTAGTGATTTGTTTACTTGGATTTGCCAACCGGTCCGATGGATACGGGGTCTGTTTGCACTTGGGCGTCCGACATCCGCTTTGGTCCCTGGAGAAAAATATAAAGAAGTTGCACCCTAATGAAAGTCTGAAATATCATGAGCGGTGACGCCATTTATCTCGCACTTACTCCGTGCCAGGTCCTATGTTAAACAAACAGACCCTTCTGCATGAGTGGGGGATGAAAGAAAGGTCTCCCACCAGATGTGGGATGCAATGCCCAGTTCTATCGCTTTCTGGCTCTGTGACAACTTGGAGGAATGACTTAACTCTTTGAACTCAGTTTCTTCATCTTTCCAGTGGGGGAGATACAACTTATCTCAGAGGCCTGCTCCAAGGTAAAGCGAGTCCCCCTTCTGGCCCCCATGAGGCATGGATTTTGGTGATCAGAGGCATTGAGGTCACCTCCGTCCTGCCTACGGTCTCAGGACTGCCCTTCGCCAGGCCAAGCTCACCCTCGTCTGGTCCTCTCGCCGGCCCAGTGAGACAGGCAGTGATGATTAGCTCAGTTGTACAGATGTGCAAACAGGCTCTAAGAGAAGTCAGGACCGGCTTATGGAGCGTAGGACGGGACCCCCTGACTTAGAATCGGAACCTCAGAGCACCTGCTCTCCAGGCTCCAGCCTGGGCCTTGTCCACTCTTTCCAAGCCCTGCCTCGGGTCAGCCTGTGCCCAGTGGACAGGGCCAAAGGTGACAGGCAGGGGAATAAAGAATAGGCCCTATCTTCTTTCTGATCTCCGTTCCTCTGTAAAACGGACTCCTAGCACTACTTGAGCGCGTCAGGGATCCACGGCAGTGGGACAGATGAGGGCACCATCGAGTGGGTGATTCTTGGGCAAAAGAGGGGGTGGGGAAAATACTCCTCCACCAATCAGAGCCCCATGTTGATCAAATAGCTGTTTCCATAGACACATTTATGTGTATGTCTATACACACATGCACATACACACGAGACGTTCTGACATTTCCTTTGTCAATCGAGTCCCTCTGCTCAAAAGCCAAATGCTTGCAAACAGTGCCCCTTGATGAGTTCTAAAGGTTTCCTTCCAGTTCTTTTCAGACGCAGCACGAAATGCCAAGGAGGCTGCCCCCATTAGAATCCAGGCAGCACGACGAAGGAGCGGAGAAGGAAGGAGCCGAGCAGAGAGGACCGCTCCTGGAGGGCAAAGATGAAGCAGGGATGGGCAGGCAGTGAATCTGGGAACCGACTGGGGCAGACGGCCTTGGGCAGGGAGAAAGGGAGGTGGCATGCAGACAGAGGGAGGATGAATTGCAGGGAGAGGAGTCCCACATGGGTTTAGGTGATAGCAATGTGGGCCAATGTCCCAACTGGGGACAACTGCTGGGGGTCAGGCTCCAGTCCAAACGCAAGGTCCCGGAGTATTTGCCGGGGAAATGGTAGCGTGTACTACGGAATTCCTGCTTCATGTCTGGTACTGGACCCCTGAGGACACACATTCACTTGATTTCCCAGGAACCCTAGACTGGTTGCTGTCCTTATCACCTCAGCTTTGCACAGGGGCAACCTGAGGCTCCGAGGGGTTAAGTGACTAACCCAAGGTCACACAGCTAGGAAGTGGTAGGTCCAGGACTCCAGGGAAGCTGTCCAAATTCACAGCACAGGCTCCTGGGCACTGCTCTGTTCTTTCTACTGCCCTAGGTGCTATGTGGTCACCTCTGGGCTTCTCAGCTCTGGCCCCACTGACACTCTGGGCTCCCCCACCCCCATCTATCAAAGGTCACTGATACCCATAGATATTCAGGGACAGGGACAATCAGGAATGCCCCATTAGTTTAGGGCAGTTTGCCTCATGTACCTGCCCCAGGACTATCACACTGAAGGTTAACTACAGCCCCATGGCTGTTCTGTGCACTGTGGGACATTTATCAACACCCCTGGTCTCTACCCACAATGTCCCCACAGCACCTACTCCCCGTAGTGACCATCAGAATGGTCTCTGGACATTGCCGAGTGTCTCCTGCATAGAAAATCACGGGTTCAGAACTACTGGATGAGAGCCATCCTGTTTGCTCCAGGGATTTCGTGGGTAAAGAGATATACAGAGAACATTCCATGAGCCTCTGACCAAAAAATTAAATAAAACAAATAAAATAAAACCCAGAAAACAACAAAAAACCACCATGAAAGTGGGGAACTCACTGGGCCCATGAGCTCAGCATCTTTCCAGAACAGCACCCTCCCCACGCGGTACACCACCCCAGACACTGTGGCTTGGCAGGGAATGGTTTGACCAGAACTTTGGGCAAAAAAAAAAAAAAATGCACAGTCAGTTTGGAACTGTCTAGAAAAGGATTTACACTCCTCTCCAAGGAATTAGAGCAGAGAATGGGGACAAATTTTCCAACTAAACCACTCAAAGCATGATCGGTCTTTTAGGCTCCCTCTTCCCCCTCACTGCCTTGATGGTCGGTCTCCGGTCTTCATCATCTCTTAAAACCCGGAGAGGGCTTAAAACCTAGAGCCTTGGGAGTGGGAGAGGGGCTCTGTACCAGTGCTTCCCATTTCCAAACAGCCTCAAACTATGACTTCAAGCACTGTCTTACCCTGAGGTTCCATACCCGTACTCAGACACGCAGATGAGATGGACTACGATGCCGTCCATCCATAACATAAACACGGACCCCAAGAGCCTGCATTTCTAACAGGTTCCCATAGATGCTGTCTGGAGACCAGCCTTGGGCCCAGGGGAACCATCGTACTCCCCCGCCTCCATCCATCAGAGTCACTAATACCTACAGGTGTTCAGTGACGGGGACAATCAGGGAGCGATCAATTGCTTTACGGTCGCTCGCTTCGTGTTCCTGCCTCAGTGTTCCTGCCTCAGCTCCATCACAGCCTGCCGCTAACCCCAGCTAACCCCAGTCCCGTGGCGACTGTCCCTGTGATTTCCTTGTCCTGCGCTATGGGTCAAGCCACCTCCCCCGGGGCCTAGGTATGACTTGACCCGTTTCTCCTAGTGGAGACTTGACCTCCTTGCTTAAGTTTTGATTAATGACCTTCAGACTCTCCTCATTTGCTAGGATCGATACTATCCCAAATATAAGAAGACAGTTTCCGGTGCCGTATTTCACTCCATCCACTCCTTTCTTCATTCAACAGACCCTGCTTTGCTGTCAGTTACGCTCCAGCCCCGCACTGGGGAGGACAGCACGTCTGCTCATGGCACTATGGTTGGTCGCTGCGCTCCCAAAGCTGCCAGTCCAGGGGAGGAGACAGAGAAGAACCCCCCCCCACACACACACATAACCCGGAGGTTAATTAACTGTTGAATGTCTGGGCTCCCCTCACCCTGGACCAGGCCTCTCTGGAAGGCAGGAGCTAATTTTTAGTAACCTCTGTATACCCACCACCCAAGGTCATGTTCAGAGCAGCTTCCTGATTTAAACACTTCAAGGCTCCCTTTGGCCACAGACAAACACGGATGTTCCCTATCTTCACCTGTTCTTGCCACCTTGCCTCTGTCCTCCTGTGCTCTCTTCCCGCTGGATGATTTCACTTCTGTGCTGTCTCTCCACTGCTGGGACTCACTGGGCCTTCAGGCCTCCCCTTGCCTCCTCCTCCACAGGCTCATTTGAGGCCTCACCTTGGACGTGATCTCTGCGGAGAAGCTTCCCCCCGATACTCCTTTCAACCCCCCCTGGGGGCTCCCTCACACCTGCCTTCTGCCTCCCTGCTCTTGGTCCACTCAGTATCCCTGCCCCCAGCCATCCGCACCTGAGTGCCCCCCTCCCCCCGCCAGTGGCGAGTTCTCTGCCCACGCTGCTCTCTGAGCCTAGCCCAGGCCCTGCCAGACAGCCCGAGCTCCATCAGTATTTCCTTGACCAAGGTCCAGGCCAGTCCCACCTTGAAGGCGGGAACCACATTCCTGGCCCAAGAGCCCAGAAAGAAGAGACCAACAATCCACCTACCAGGCCCTTGAAGAAGCCCCCGAGGGACTGTCGCCGCTTCTCCTGCCTCTTATGGGGCTTGTCCCCATTCTGCAGCGAGTTCGCCTCGCCCGCGGCCGGTGCCGCACACTGGGCCGGTTCTTTGGCTTCCTGCTTGTGGCTCTTCTGCTTGTTCCCCTCAGCCGCCACCTTCTTGTCCTTGGAGGAACCCTCTTTGCCCTTCTGGCCTGCTCCCGCCGGCTCCGGCTCCGGCTCCGGGGGTGTGACAGCCTTCCCCGGTGAGTCCGAGGTCTGCGGCAAAGTCAAACAAAATGTGTGTTTAGGGGCTGGAAGACCACGCTCGATAGCAGGGGACTAAGTATGTCAGAACGGAGGCATTCAAATGTTGGATGGGGTCTACCTTCATGAGTCTTGGATGGAATGAAAAAAAAAATAAGAAAAAGGTGCAAATACTTACGATGGTTCAAGGTCCCAGTAGGAGACATTTATATGTTTATCTAATAATTAATTTATTTATGTTTTCCTACTCAACATTCTTCTCTCCTTCTTCTAGGACTAGAACTTGGGTTTTCCTTGGAGAATTACACTTTTCTCTCCTTTATTCACCGTGGGTTCAGACAAATTAATTCCGCCCCTGGACAAAGGCACAGGACTCAGACCTGGCCGGTCAGAGCTGTGCACGTGATCGGGCTGCTGTGATGGGTTCAGGCTGGCTGGACACAGATAAAAACTGAGCTAATGCCAGAACCTTGCTAAACCACCCGAGAGAGATCTGTCCACCCTCCACTGGATTCCAAACCATGAAGATAAAAGCCTGGAGCTTCCAGAGCCAGCACCATTTTCAGGAAAAACCTGCTTGAAAAGGAAGATATTAGAGAGAAAAGCAGAGCTGAGAGATGAGAGAGAGAGGGAGAAAGAACCCAGATGCTGATAGCCTCACATATGCCCCTGGATCTAGCTGTTCCTGAAGCCCTTTTGTGCTTAAGCCAGCTTCAAGAGGGTTTCTCCCGCTTAACAACCACATGTGATTCTTTTCCTGGGGATGCTTAGTCTTTTTTTCATGGTTATGTCTACCTTAGATTCTGGTGTGAAACTCTTCTTTTGTCTGTAAAACAGTGGTGAGAGAACATAAGTGTTTTAAGTTTTGAATGTACATCTTTCACGCTGAAGAGAGATTTTTGCAATCCTACCTGGTTCCTACAGTTTGGAAGGATGAAGCTATACAATCCAAAATTCTAGAAAATTCTAGGTAAATTACAGATAACAAAATCTGTAAAAGCCTTTCCTCCATAATTTACTTGAACTGAAATTATGGTAGGGGCCAGAGACAGATTAAATAAAAACATGACCAAGGCCAGGGGTAAAAATAATCACAGAGACTTATTTCCCCAGTCGGAAAAGCAATGTAAGACATATGTCCCTCGTGTAAGAAAAACACCAGTTCAAGCAATTCTGGCTTTGATGTTGGGGAGAAAACTGGAGTGGCGGGGAGAATTGTGGTGAACTGTCACCTGCCCTGTCCAAAGGGGTAACAGCTGCTCAGGGCCAGCCAAGACCCTGTGTAGGATTACAACCCCAGTGCCGTCCAGTCTTCTATTTTTCGCATAGAAACATGAAAACAGCCACAACACCAGTAGCCCCATGGGCCACATTTGACCCACCGAATATATGTTTATAACTTCTGATTTGTAAAAGTGATAGATTGTTCCTGAGTGAAAAAGTTCCTCAGATAAAGTTGCAGTCTGATGGAGAAAACAATACGCAAAGAACTATCATTTCTCATCAGTATCAATATAACCCTTAGAAATAAGCAAGAAGACAGAAGATTCCCCAGTCCCAAGAGTCTCCTGAGGGCAGAATTCCTTGGAGAAAGGAAACATCCGAAACCGAGTCACCCCAAGAAGCTGTCCTGTCACCGCCCGCTGAATATTTCCATCAGACCCTGGCTGCCAAAGTTGTAGCAAATGCGAAGTAAGATACAGAAGCCCAAATGCTACAGAGAGCGGAGAGTAGATATCCCTGTACAGTGAGACAGAAACCCCCACCATTATGCTCTTCAGAAAGACCACAGGCCATTTGAACATCCTGTTGACTGTTCTTTTTTACATAGAAGATGGTAAGATCTAGTTATTTGTTAAGGGCTTTTTGTTTGTGGTCAAAAGAGCAGGGCGTGGCTCTGGTTCCATCACATCCTTGCTGTATGATCTGGAATAAGTCATTTGCTCTCTCAGCTTCCTCATCTGTGTGGACGCAACAAAGACATCGTACCTCATGGTGGTCTGAGGATAAAAGTAGCCAATCACGGAAAGCCTGTATCACATGGTGTCTGGCCCATGGGAAAGACCAAACATCGGGAGACCTGTCTTCTAGTTGGGTCTGGGAGAGAGGGGGTTCCACGACATGCAACTTAACTTTAAAACAACAAAGTCTCAGGCAAACTGGGAAGAGTTGGTCATCCTGCCCCAACATTGTCCACAGCGAATCTTTCTGACAGATTCTTTCTGTGTGGAGCTGAGAGCCAGGTACAGACGAAGGGCTCAGGTAATACTTGTTAAATCGAGTGTCCCTGTTCCTCTCCAACCTTATCTTTTATCCCTTTCCACTCTGTTCCTTCTGCTCTAGACACATGGCCTCCCCTTCTTCCACGAACAAGCTTATTCTCAAAAAAAGGGGCTTCACATTCACTGTTAACTTCTCAGTGTGCTCACAGGGTTTGACAGGATTGCTGCTTTTTTCTTTCAAGTCTCAGCTCCGATGTTGCCTCCTTGGAGACTCAGTCCCTGGTTAGACGGTCTAAAGAAGCCCGACTCCTCTCTGACAAAACACCGCTGTGTTTTCTTTATGTTTGCCTTAATCTTGGGGATTTCTTGGCTCACTTGAGAGTGTTCCGCCCGCCTCCCTCTGCTGGAGGGGGAGCTCCGGAGAACAAAACTCTTCTGTCTTCCGTGGCTTCATTCCCAGCACCTCATCTGACACATAGTAAGTCTCCACCTAAATGGGCTGAATGAATGGCCAGCAACTCGCCTTCCAGATGTTTCTACACTATTTTCCTCAGCAAATCACTGTGAGGTGGGGAGGGAGAAGGGCCCACACATCAATAGCTTTCACAGGACATTGATTTTTTTTTTTTTTCCCCAGGAGGAGAGCTTTCAATGGATCAGCTCCATTTACCACAGGGTTACGCCATGCTATTAGGCTTAAATGTTCTTCTTAATGGCTTAGAAACTAACTTCTGAGAATAACAGATGGCTGGTTCCTTATATTCAGAGTAAGCTAAGAATCTAAAACTGTGTGATGATTGCTTTATCATGAAATGTAGATGATTTAAAAATATTTGCTTAAGATTTGACTCTGTCTCAGAATTTATAACAAAAATTATTCTCATCCAAATCATCTGAGTGTATCCTCCCCTAGAACCCAGTGATGCTGGCAGAAAGCTGGAGGACAAGGTCATGGGAACATCCTGTTTGATTCAGACCTTGGAAGCATACCTTAGACCAGGGGGTGCCCGAGGCTGCTTCTCCTGGAATCATCAACCAAGATTTTTATAACCCTGAGAGGGCGAATTAGAAAGGAACAGAGACTGTCTCTTCCCACCCCCAAAATGAAAATAAACATTTATCGTATCTCCAAGATTACACACCCATCTCAAGTCTGGATCCAGGGCTCTCTAATGGATTCTCAGAACACTCCTCGGTAAGTGTAAATGGAATGAAATTTCTAGCTCAATCAGATTTTCACTGACTTCACTTCCATTTCAGAATCGCTAAGGTGACTGGCATCCCTGTTTCACATTCAGATCCCAGACAAAATGTACAATGATATTTAGATGTTTCGTACTGAATAAAGTAAATTTATCTTATTTCCAAGGTAGTGAACTTCAGGATTTTGGGTTCAGAAGTGGTCGAGAGAATGGGTTGGGGGGTGAGCATAGTCAGAAGTTGAAAAAGAAAAACAAAAATAATTTGAATGTAGCAAAAAGCAACATATTCCCTGTTGAAATATATGGTCTAATTCAATTATTATAGAAATAGAAATATAATAAATTATTTATAATCATTGCTGTCCATTTGTGTGCTATGAACAATACACTAGTGTGGTAATTTCCTATCAGTAGCATAACAGTAATAGTAACAAACTAATAGCCACCTCTATGGCTTCCTATGTGGAAGCCCCAAACCGTAGTGTGAAAGTATTTGGAGTAAGAAAGTAATTACGGTAAATTGAGGTCATAGGTTGGGATCCTCATCCAATAGGATTAGTGTCCTTATAAGAGCCGCCATGGGAAGACATAACAGAAAGCAGCTGTAGGAAAACCAGGAAGAGAGCTCTCCTTGCCAGGAACCACGCTAGCATCCTTAGAAAACTGTGAGAAAATAAATTTCTGTTGTTAAACCATTGAGTCTGTGGTCGTTTGTACGGCGGCCCGTGTGGCTTCCATAGCAACTAACATTTACTGCGGTACTAGGGTCTGCGGTACAGGACTGTTCCAGGGGGCTTTACATGTGTTGACATATAAAGTAGGACAATGCCACGAAGCAGTACTTTTCCTAGCTCCATTGTAGAGATGAGGAAACTGAGGCATAGAGAGATTTGGTCAGCTGCTTTTAATCACACAGATAAAAAGGAGTGGAGCCAGGGTTCGAATACGGGTGGTCTGAGCCTGCAACTCATGTTCTTAACCAGTTCTCTGTATCGCAAACATCAGTAGAAGAATATTTGAGGACACTTTTGTGAAGCTATATTTCTAAGTTAAGAAAGCACGCAGGTTATAAAATAGGGTGTTGGGCATGAGATGATCCCATTAAAAAAAAGATTTGTGTCGTTATAACAATGTCATAGCTGGGTTTCTTTAGAATGGAGAAAATAATGGAAAAAAAACCCATGGGATCCCATATCTTTCACCCCCCTCCTTTTTTTTTTTTTTTTTTCAAGAAAGAGCTCCAACTGTATGCCAGGCACTATGCAATGTGATAGAAAAATCAAAGAGCCTCCTCCCTTGCTCCACAGATGCCCCAGACACGGAAAGGAATGGGGTAAAGGAAGCATAATTAATAGACAAATGACTTGTTACAATGTATGATCAATTCCACAAAGTAAAAGAACAAGATGCACTGATGATGGACAGAAGTAGAACATCTGTTGGAGGAGGTGACATTTAGCCCAAGACCTGAAGGATAGGAAGGGATTTGCCAGGTGGAGAAGAGGGAAAAACATTTGTTAAATATGAAAAAGCCAAGAAACTCAAGCTTGTTCATGCATATATCTGCAGAGTCCAAGATAGTGCCTAGCATACAGCAGGTGCTTAACCCAGAGATGGTAAATGATTGTCTGTGGCTGAGAATTGCACTGGCAACTAAGCTGGAAAGAAGTGAGAACATGCAAGCTCAACCCACCACCGAACAGATCTCACAGGTCACTTACTTGATAGCTGGAGTCCTTCCCATTTACTTCTTCTGAGTGGGTGATCCCTCCATCCCCTTTCACTGACTAAAATAACAAACAGACAATGGCCTTTCAGCTACCATGAGCACAGCAACATGGAGAACGCACAGGGAATTCTGAAATGGATGACCTCAGTCATTCATGATTGAGATTCAGGGTCGAGACAAATGGAAGACCAGCTAGAAACATATTACTCACGAGATACACAATTTCCATGTGGTTTGTAACCAGAGTCCGATTATAGTCAAGTGTTGGCTTCCCCAAATAACAGCAACAATGGAACTCTTAAACCCTGGGATTAGGTAATCCTGGGATAAAGAAATGGTGACCAAAATGCCAATGTTGGAACCAGGAGGTGGTGGGATGTGTTGAATGCATGAATAGTTAAACCATTGGTAGACTTCCATTGGTAACATTTAAGGTGGTGGATGTTTCCTTGTATTTTTTTTTCTCCTCACAGAGAGGTGGGGTTTGTTGAATATCCCATATTTTTCTTTTTAGTGACTGCTGTGGCCCATGGCATCAGTGATAGGGCTGGAAGGGTTGAAATCACAGCTTTGGCTCCTGAAAGCATACGCTCAGCAAAGGGTTCTTAAATTGTGATCCCAGGGCCATAGCCTCAGCATCACTTGGGAGTTTGTTAGAAATACCATTTCTTGAGAACCACGCCAGATCCACTGAATCAGAAACTCCCAGGGGCGGCTGGGGAGCGAGGCTGAGCAACAAGCCCTCCAGGTGATTCTGAAGCACACTTGAGTTGAAGCATCACTTTTTAAAGCTAATCGGCATAGACAAAGGCAGACCAATATTGGGGTCTGCTGTCTCAACTGTCAATTCAGTAATGCTCTGTGCCCGATGCTTGATAAAGTACCTGAGAAATTTGGCAATTAATTGTCCAGTTCTTAGCAACAATGTTGCCTCGGGTTTAATTCCCACGTATTTGGTCATTGTTTATCGTCTCCTCCTCACTAGCTGGCCTCTGGGTAGTGCTGAGGGGCAAAACCAGCCAAACAAACATACAAAATGGTTTTTTAAGCTAAACCTGAATGGAGATCAAGGGGCATGCATGGCCCCTGGGGCCACCTTCCTGTCCCAGAGAGAGAGAGATTTTTAACTTCCCTTTAGTGGTTTCAATTTGATATCCGTTAGGTCCTCTGCCCGTTTAAGGTTGCAGTCTGTTTTCTTCCCCTCCCTGTCTTTTCGAGCCCTTGGAGAAGAATTTGGATTGAATCAGAGGCTTTCTTGGCAGTGGTGATCTAGGTTAGTTTCCTGAAAACAGCCCCTCCGGCTACCAGGGAGATCAATGCAAAGAAGTTCAACTTCTTCTTTAAAAAAGAGACTATCTCAAGCTTTTCTAGGATTTTCCTCTGTTACTCATTTTGAGGTACAAAAAGCTGTATGTGTGCAAAGATAACTGCGAGCTGAGTTTAGACTAAGGCTCTTATAAAGTCCCTCCCTCCCTTCCTCTCTTTGTTTTCTTTCGATCACTCTCTCGTCTTTGCGTCTTTGCGGAGTCCTCTTTCAGAAACCAAGTCAAATAGTTCATGTTGGGCTTTGTATTCAAAGGACCAAAACCACAGAAGCTCATTTTCTCCAGCTGTCAAAAATCAAGTTCCTGTTTAAAGAAACCCAGATTTTTTTTTTTCAGGGACTACCTAATACCCTAAAGAATAATCTGAAGGCTACAAGGAAGGAATTTCAGAGGTTTTCTAGTTCAATACTGAGCAACTTACTTCCAAGGGCTTATTTTTATTCAGGAGAGCAAAAGGTGAAGCATCTCAGGGCATCCAGCCGGCAGTGCTGGGTTGGAATCCGGTTGTGACATCTAAGCTTTGCGTGTTTCTAAAGCCATTTTTATTTCTTTTATTGTGTCACGTATTCCGATAGCTTGATACTCTGAGGAGCATTTGAACCCTCTCCAACGTGTATCACTTAGATATTCAAAGTTCTGGTGGAAATGTTGGGTGGGCATTCGCATTCCTTTGAAAGGACTGCAGGGTATTTTTGGCGGAGATCTAATCCAACCGAAGTTGCGATTTAAAAGAAGAATTGGGAAGATACTTTCAATTATCTTTCTTTCTTCCTCTGGGTCTTCTGCGTTGTTCTACATGGGCCAGCCTTGCTTGAGAACATTTAGAAAAAGAAAGTGCAGGGTTGTTTACTAGGTCAGCCTCACTGTTACACAAATCCAAGGAAATGGACCTGCTAGAAATTTCCAGAATCAACCAAGGCTATGGGTCCAACCTTTGTGTTTTACCAAGATGCCCAACTGAAACAGAACTGGACCGTCAGACAAAACGACACAATCAAGGCAAATCTCATTTTAGTGACAAGTAAATTCAGAAAACATCCCTCCCAGCTTTACGTAAGTCATGTATTAATTCTCCTCTCTCTTGCCTCGTTGTAATTTCAGGGACTTCAGCTGAGCACCGGAAACACTACCAGGAGAATCACAAAAATGGAGTTTGGGCTGTTCTACCTCCACGTACCCTCAAGGAAAACCAGCTGCTGGGAGCCCAGAAAGGCACAGTCACGTCTAAGTACAGGCGTGAGCTTTAACAGCAAAACGCACCGGAGTCTGAGTGATGGTGCTGCCATTTACCAGCTCTGTGACCCTGAGCGGGTCACTTCAGTACCCTGAGTCTTCATGCCCTCTCTGCACGGTGGGGGCAGGGATGTGTTGTTGGGGTTTTTAGGCTAATAAATGAGCTAAGGCATGCACTAGGCTAGCACGGTGCTGGCCAGGCCACTGGCACGTGATACATAAACACTAGCTATTATCATCATTACTGTAATTATTAACTGAGAGTGCCAAGTGACCACAGAATCCCCTGCCAGGGTAGAAAGGAAAGCAAATTGCTCTGGAGACCGGAATTGCTCAAAGAAATGTGATTTTCAGAAACCTTCTGAAGAGCAACTCTGCGTTCATAGTCAGGACTCGGGGCAGAACAGGAGATGGAGAACTTGAGCTAGAAGATCCCTGTTCTTGTTTTTTTCTTTTACGATCACCATAATAAACCATCCTCCTTTTTCCTCCAGATGGCACATATCAATCGGTTTTATTAGATTTATAGATTGAAGGTAAGCAACGGAAGACTCTGATTTCCTGGCTCCATCCTCATTTGGATCTTATATTTGCCCAATATTAAAGCTCACAGTCCTTTTCTGTGCCTGAGAACATTATTCCAACAAAAAGCTTCTTACAAAATGAATGGTCTAAGGAAAGAGACAGGAGGAGGATTAAATGAAACAGTAGGCAACAATGGTTCGGAGGAGGAAAGCACTTTTTAAGTACAGGGTGTTATTAATATTGACAAATTATAAACCTATATCTGTATTTCTATCTACCACCGTACGGTTTCATCTGCCTACCTGGTTTGTGGGCACATGAATAGAGTTCTCCACCTACTCACTTGATAAAAATACACTAGCACTTCAAATATCCAATTTCTTGACATACACTTGAATTAATACATATAAGAATCTTTTTCTATTTAGGGCATGACAGATGCCTTAGCAATTATTTTGAAGATCTATAGAAGCCCATAGCATTTTTGTGAAGTGGTAGATCTATGTGTGTCCGATGCCATATGAGGATGTGGGGACTCTATTTTTTTCCTGAAATACACTTATTTTTCCTGAAAGGAGATTATTTGCAAAATGACAATCTTTCCACTTCTATTTTTTATGAGAGGTTAATTTCTGGAAAGAAAAAGATCTCTTTGGAAATAAATTGGGCAATGCATTTATTATTTTTTTAAAATATGCAACTGTGAGTCATATTGCCATGGGACAGCAAAATATGTTTTCGGAGAGAAATTTAAGAGAGACCAAGGTGAAGAGGAAGGAAATCAATGATGATGAATGGAGACATTGATCCCAAAACAAGGTTAATGCATTTGCAGTTGAGTTTCCTCTTCTATTAAGTTGATTATTTTGAAAAGAACTATATTTTGCTAACAATATCTAAAATCAATTTGGAACGTCCACTTATTTGGCTCAAAAAATAAAAAAGGAAAAGCTCAGTGATGAGTTGGATGTTGTCTCAAGTTTCAAGCTCTGAGAGGAGGATTTGGTTTGGTTTGATCTTCTCCCGCATAAATCCAGACTTTAAATTCTTTTGGAAGTCATGGTATGTGACTCGAAGTGTTTCCTGAAGACAAAGGTTGCAGCCGACTCCAGGATCGCACACTGGGGAATGGTAGCACGTGTGCGCAAAGGCAGGTGTGCAAGAATGTTCGTCAGGTTCGCGAGTGAAGGACCTGAGATCCTGCGCTTGGGACCCATGGTGTGTGCTCACTGCATATGGCCTAGAGTTAAAAGTAAACATGTTTTCCTCATTGAGTTTTATTTTCTGTGAAGACAGGGCCACATCTACTTATTGTTATATCCCAATGTATGGAATACAACGGGTATTCAGTAATCATTTGTTGAAAAAACGACCAAATGAAGTGCAACGGGTTGGAAACAAATCCAGTTTCCATCAATCCCAGTATGATAAATCCAGAGGATGTGATTCCATGGTTGTTAAAAAGAATGGGGTGGGCCGTATCAGGGATACACCACCACCAAATGCCCACAGGCATAGGGCCAGTGACATAAACAAGTGAGCTGGGTGTGACAACATGGAGTCGTGGGATCAGTGATGAAATGGAAGACCCACGTTTTCTGTGTATTTGAACTATTCACAATGGTAATATATTGTTATAATGAAAACAAAACAGACTGCAAGACAAGAATCACGACGGTATCTGGAATTTTTAGGGAAAATCCTCTACATCATGGGAGCTTTAGAGTTTGAACATTAATAGAGGGCAATCATGGTCAAGCTCCCAGGCGCAACCCTTTCTATGGATGGTACATAATTAGAATGATGGCCATTGTAGACCTGATGCTACGAATGCACTGAGGATTGCTTCAGAAAGATGTGTCCCCTTGCACCTCCATCCCTATCCCATGGAGATTCAATTATAAAGGACTCTTTTGTTTCCAACTCATTCCCCTAACTGTTCAGAGGAACCTGTTTCTATTGCTAGAAAATATCCCCCAGAAGCCTCTAAAGGATAGCTCTGGAGGTGAACTGAAGTAATCTGGGACCTCATTAGAATTCAAGGATTTGAATTGAAAGGATGCAGTGGGTCGTTTAGACTTCGTTCGTGCTTTATTTGGAGGCTCTTGCATTCTCTTGTCTTTAAGTGAAGAAGTCTCAGGTTGGTTATTTGGAAGAGAAAGTCGTACTATTTGCTAGGTTGCTGGGGAGGGGGGTGGTACTCTCAGCTCCAGCCAGAAATGGGGAAGTTGGATCACTCTCACTGTCATGATGAGTTATTTGGGGATGCCATTTGTAATGTAGTTGGGTTGCCAGAAAGAGGCCAAATGTTCTTTTCTTTCCTGACATTGTGTAAAAATTGGTTGAAAAATCTCAGATCTTGATCCCCATTTTCGGTGCCAAATGGCAGAGTTAAGGACCAGGAACATAGATGGGGCCCCAGCCATGCAGGCTGCTCACTACTGACTCTACACTTTCTACTCCCCGAGAGTCCAATGACAAAAGAAAATGATTCCTGTTGACAGTGTCTAAGAGAGTCATTTCTTATATGCCTCAGCTCCCACTGGCAAGGGTTTTATGTTATGTTGTGTGGTGGACTAGAAAGAATTCCTTACCGGGCAGAGCCTGTGAAACCAGAGGGCTGCTTTCTCAAAGGATTAAATTCCCAAATACTCCTGAAAATAATGGTGCACTATAATGAAATTCTTGTTTTTCATTAAAAGAGAATTAAACCGATGACCTTTTGCATGGGCTTTTGCTTTTTGTCTTCCAACCACGTTGGGTTTTGTTGCATTATATTATTTAAGTTCTTGGATGCTTTGTTATTTAATGTACATGACACTTCAGAGACACCAAAAAACATCTGCCCACATTCTTTACATTTTATGCAAGCTAAAAGCATGGCAAATTCACCAACTGACTTATACACAATTAGAAAATTATGTTGTCACTTTATAATTGGAATTATTTTTAGATTGGCTTTGTCCAAGTTTGTGTCACTCACACATCACTTCCAGAATTTTTCCAACATCAATATATATAACTTGGCCTATTTCTTACCTAGTCCTTTAAACAATGCCTTATGTTCTTTATGTAAATAAATGTATTCTCAAAGGAAACTGCATGTCATTACCATAATGAGAAAAACAATATCATTTGCCATACACAGAAGGAAACTTTAAAAATAAATTAAATTGAAAGCGAGCAATATTAACTTCTGCGTGGATGCTGCTGTGTGCCACAGCTCAGGACCTAAGATCAGCTCTTTCCTTGTTAAAAAGGGAGTTAGCAGGAGTTAAGGAAAGATTAAGGAGCATTAGCAATAAATTGAGACTTGCACTGTGAACGAGTCAGGAGGAGGAAAGGGAATAATCTCCCTGCACAGGACTGATGACCCATGCATCCCTCTACCCCCTACAGTTACATCTCACCCCACCTGACACAGGTCCTTCACTCTCAGAAGCTGATCTGGGGATTCCAGCTTTCCCTGCTGGGAGCAGAGGGCTTACCATTTGTCTGAGAAACGTCATCAGGAGGGTTCTTGGTGGTTTGCATTCTTCTCTTTTGAGTCTTACTTCTGTGGGTTCGGGGGTGGCATCTCCTCCTTCGTTGAGATCCACCGTTTGTAAGGTTGAGTCTACTTCCTCCGACTTTACAACCTCTACTGGTGATTCACACACCACCTGGATTATTTTGCCAGGTAATAAGACAGTGAAAAGAAAAACACACACGTTCCCCAAAACAGGCTTTATAAAGTAGGGGGAGTCCTGGTGGCCCCCGTGTCCATGTGCTACAGGTGTGACCCAATGATCATTTCTACACAGGCACATCTTTGAGAAGGATGCAAAGTGTGCTTTCAAACAGCCAATTTCTAAAAAAAAATGCCAAATATGCTGACTTGGAAGTAGCAAAAACCGTGCTCCACAAGGTACAAGGCTGAAATAGGAAGTCCTTCCAGGGGACAGCAGGCTCCTCCCATTTCCGTTCCAGGAGCCCCGCCTCTTTGGCCTGCCATCAAGGCGACTTACCCCAGGCCTGTATAAAAATCAGGAGTCGTTATTTCCTTAAAGGTCCAGCCTTAGAGTCGGTGACAACGACACCTTCTGCTGCATGCCCTAAGATCCCCCACAACTGGGAAGACCTGTCCTCTTTGTGGAAAAGATAGTGTGAAGTCCACGCTGAATTTCACAGACGGGACCTCCTCCTTGACTTACTTCCCACCCCACCCCAGGGCCAGTGTTTTGCCTTTGTTTCTTAATTGAAGTTCAGAGGAAAACGGCACTTGGCAAGAAAACCATGGCGAAGTTCCTGACGGCCCCCAGCAACATACCTGGTGAGCTTAGAACCCGCTAAAGGTCTGTCAGGGAGAAGGGATGGCCAGTAATGGGGGGTTTGGATGGAAGGGTCCAGTTCACCTGCACTCTGATTTCAAATTCTGTTCTTTTGCATTGCCTCCCTCCATTTGTGCTGTGCCCCAGTCACATCTGGACTGGTTCCTGCTTTGCACTGATTTCTGCAACAGATTTAATTGGCCTGGAGAAGGCTCCAAAATTTGTTTCCTCAGACAAGGGCTGGCAAACGACAACCAAATCTGTCCCAGACTCTGTTTTAGCACAACCCCGAGCAAAGAATGGATTTTACATTTTTTTTAAAGGGCTGCAAAATGTTTTTAAAAGATGAAAGACAGGCAACGGAGACAACGTGTGGCCTGTTAAGTCTGAAACATTTACTACCCAGCTCTTTGGATGATACGTTTGTCATCCTCTGCCTCAGATGAAGGCACTCTAGAGCCAAAGGCATCTTTGCATTTGTCTTTGCTGGTGCCAGACCCCCCAGCTTCCTCTGCATCTCGTTCTTGCCAACAGGGAGTGGGGGAAGGGAGCTTAGGTATTTCCAGAAACACCTGTAGGCCTGTGGAGAAATTATTTTCCTTTCCTTCATGCAGAATATGCCATTGGCTTGCACATGATCCCAGTGATCAAAATCGAGAAGGACCCTTGATTTCTGTATTGTCAAGCAAAGCAGGAAGGTGCCCATTAACAAATCAATGTAAGGGATCACATCAAAATATGGCAACTAAATCACAGCCGTCTCTCCCCACCTTCCATTTTATAACCTATTGACAGGACTTCTAGCATCTTCCCTTTGACGATAAAGACCTAGGCTGGGGAGTCATTCACTCAAAAGTCCAAAGGCGGCGAAGAAGGCATGTAAGATCAGCAGAGACTGACCAGAAGACCCAAAGGAGTGGTAGCGGCTATAGTGGACAAGTGGAGTTGTCCCATCTAAAGAAGAAAAACACTGGACCGCAGGTGTTTGTGGGAGGGCTTCTCCTGCTGTGGGCTGCCAGGCTCTGACCCAGCCCATCTTGGGAAACCAGGCTGAGACTGAAGCCAGGTGACATACTGGGGACTGGTGGTCATACACGATCATGGATTCCCACATGTGGGCCTGATTCAGTTCAGTTGCATTTCTGAAAAAAGGTTTCTGCCCCCAGAATCCAGGGGTCAGCCTGAAATGCAGGCAAATCTGACATAGAGTTCATGAGAGCAGCCTGCAGCTCTAGCCTGCCTGGCCCTGTGTCTCCACTCCAGCCCTTACGGAGGCTCTAGACCAAGGTCTCTACTCAACATCTCTGTACGTGGGTGTTCTCAATTCTCGATCCAGACAGTGTACATATCAGAAGGTTGTTTGCAGAATTAAATCAGGCAGTGCACATAAAGTTCTTAGAACAGTGTCTGACCCATAACAATGACTCAGTTAATACCAGTGTTGTTAATTGTGCTATTATGAGAGCTGTTTTTTCCCATGGGCCTGAATTATGAGGAATCACCTGACATGAGCATGCCCACTTTTTAGAGATTCTATTAATAACTACCTCTTGCTATGTCTGACCTCATGCAAGGTATTTTTAATATGTTATCTCAGGGAATAGTTACTGAATTATTAAAGAGTTCAGAGTAATTAACATTATCCCTATTCTAGAGACAAAAAATCTGAATGAGTGAATGACTTGGCCAAAGTCATAGCACAGGTAAGTAGCCATTTCAGGGAGGATGGAGTTGTGTACCAGTAACTGAATACTTAATAGTGACTTTACTAGTAATGATACAGAACAACAAGTTTGCGAGTAGGAAGTTTTAGGATTGGTTCAATGGCTCCACAATGTCCTTAAGAACCCGGGCTCCTTCTATCCTTTGGCTCTGGGAATGATGGGCTTTCATCCTTTTATTTGTTACCTCATGGATATAAAATAGCTGCCATGGTTCCAGGCATCACATCCTCAACCTAATGTCTTAAAAAAGGGAGGTTGGCCATAGCAAAAAGTTTGTTTCAAATGAAATTCTGTATTTTGATTTCCTACCTCAGCATACATCTCACAGGCCAGAAGTGGTCACATCCTTACTCCCCAATTATTGTTGAAAAAAATGGGATATTTACTTTAGACTAATCATGGTCAGATACTTTGGGGGGTGTGGTAGTTGCCAACCTTGCCTAAGATCAAGGGGAGAAGGGTGGAGAAACAGAAAATAGCCCTTAGGTAGGTAAATGGCCAGAGTCTGACTCATTGAATCTAGGTTCAGAATTATTCTGTCTTTGAAGCAGCAAGAGCTTTTTTCTGTCTTTTTTTATATGCAAGAGCCTGGAGGGAAAATTACATAATAAAATGATCAGACTGTGTGGCAGTAACTTCATCAATCAATTTTTTGATTGTCAATGGTTTTCTTGCTGGTCCTTTAAAAATCTGAGTGGTGTCAACTCATAAATCCTAGCCAGAGTCCATTCTTCAAAACACAACTATTTCAGTAGGAAAAAAAAAAAAAAAAAAAAAAAAAAAAAAAAGCCTGGTGTTGGGGGGACTTCTAGAGACACCCATTAACTTTGAAGTCAGGCCAAGAAATTAGCTTTCAGCAGCCAAGGAAAATCCACTGATTTCCAGTGTGGAAATCCAGAAGTATTTGAGCTGAGTTAGGAGCTGATTTGTATATACAGACATAGAATTTGATTTTTATTTGGATAGTTTTCTGACATCCTTCCAGGCTAGGCTTTTGGAAAAAGTCACTTCCTATTTAGAATATAGAACTATATCTGCACATTTTAATTTTGGGTATGATGGATATAACGAAAATCAGATTTGTGCTATCCTTTAGAATCAAATCCCCCTGGCTTGATTTCAGGAGGGGATATTATACATTGAGTGAAGATGGCTAGTATGTTTAACACAGACAATACATTAGAGCAAAAGTTTTCACTTTCTTTTGCCTCAAATATTGTACCATATTTACTCTTGGAATTTGGATTATACAGTTTTCACTGGAACTGTGAGTTCTGAAAATCGATTTATAGCAAAATAGATGTCCTCCACCTACACTGCCCCCATAACACACAATATTGATATTAACAGTTTTCACTTTGGAATCTTTTAAAGACGCTGTCTGATTTGATTTAGAACATGATTATTTGATTACAAAGACCTGGGAAAGATTTTATTTTTCAATCTAGTCACTATTCTCCCTCATTCTCTTTATGGACCCCCAGTTGTGTGTTGGGAGAACAACCCTCTTTAACCTTAAGCCCACGTGACAGGAAAAATTTGCTTGAGCAGATCTAAGCGAATCCACGTGGTCAAGCTCCTTGGCCATATGGAGTTTGGGGATGGGAGTTTGCTGCAGAATGTATTACTTTCCCAATTTTTCACTCTGGCTTCCTATAAAGGGATCATACATCTGGGCCCACTGCTGGGTGACTTGGTTTGGTGAATGTAACATGAGCAGACACGCCGTAAAGCGGGACTGAGCGGAAGCTCTCCGAGCCATCTCATGGTTCACCCCAGCCCTCTCCTCTCTCTTGTCACAACAATTGCATGTCCTTGTTGAAGGGGGTGTTTTTCTCAGTCTAGATCTCAGCAGGAAGGAGCCACTTGGATCAACCAGAACCAGCCTATGGCTGCCATGTAGCATGAGTGAGGAAAAGAAGGATCTTTGCTGTTGAAAGCCAATGCAGCATGGGACCTGGATGTTACCACAACACAGCCCGATAAGAGATGACTCGTAGAGCCTGGGAACCCATGTAAGTCTGGGAAAGAGAACTGACTCCACGCCGGCAGAGTTTCCACTGGCCCAGTCTCTCCCTGACTCTGGACTGTGTGGTGGGGTGTGAGAAGAAATGTAACCAGGCCAGGAAGGCTGAGTCACAAGGAAGTCCTACATCAAGACTGATTTGAAAGCAATGCTACTTCCCAGTGAGGAGTGCCAATAAATTAAATCTAGGTTGGGCTGAGTTTCCTTTCACTGGCAACTGTGAGGTTACTTACTCAGGTAAAGAACAGAAGTACCTTTTCCTTCAACGTGTAGGTCATTGGTAAGGAAAGATTTTTCACTCCATGCGTTAGAACATTAACTTAAGCAATGGCCAAAATTTCAGCAGAATGATTCAGTAGTTGTTGTAGTAGGTCTTATTTCTGATAGCACCAGAAGCACATGCTAGAAAAAGCACTAAACTTCTGTGGGTCTCCAAAGCCTTGCTTTTCTCTTCATGAAAAACTTTGAGAAATGTGGAAGTCACTCTGTCTTTTGCTTTGCATTGGATGATAGATAGGTTATAGAAACTGATGGTAGAGAAATTAAAAAATAAAGAAACCCAACCATATTTTAGCCAGAGGAGCTAGTTAAAGGACTCTTATAATATGATTACTAACACCTAATGGTCCTGCTTGGAGGTTTAGAGTACTATGCATTGTTTTATTAATTAATGCCATCTCTCTTATTTGGGAGGAGGAGGAAATTAAGCTAATTATTTGACACATGCCTTGACTCCATGTGGGCACTGAGTCAGCTGACAGATGTGTAATTTCACAATATTATATATATAATATATAATTATAAATATGTGTGTGTGTGTGTGTGTATAAAATCACTGATCTCTGGGAAGCACTTAATCATCTTGTTACAACTCCTGTGCCTTAACAGAGACCACAGGGACGGCAGACTTCCTGCCAAGGGCCCTGTCCCCACTACTCTACTCTGCCACTGAGGCAGAAAAGCAGCCATAGGTGATATGCAAATGAATGAGTATGGCTGTGTTCTAATAAAACTTTATTCATAAACACTGAAATGTAACATTTGTGTGGTTTTTTTAAAACAGATATTCTTATTTTATTTATTTATTTACTGACTTATTTATTTATTTTGAAAGAGTGAGAGTGCATGAGCATGGAAGGGGTGGGGAGGGGTTGAGGGTGAGGGAGAGAGAATCCTAAGCAGACTCCACGCCCTGCATCGAGCCCGATGTGGGGCTCCGTCTCACTAACCTGAGACCATGACCTCAGTTGACATTAAGAGTCAGGACACTTAGCTGAGCCACCCCAGGTGTCCCAAATCTGTGTAATTTTCATATGCCCTGCAATATCATTCTTCTTTAAATTTTTTTCATCATTCAAAATGTAAAAACCATTTTTAGCTCATGGGCCATGGGGACACGGACAATGGGCTGGAATTGGCATGTGAGCTGCCGTGTGCTGTGCCCTGAATGAATTCTTCATGTTTCAGGCACTGAAGTATACACGTTACATGCCTTGTTCATTTAATTCTCACGAGAACCCTAAGGGGTAGGTAATATTATTGTGGCCATTTAAGAGAGGAGTAAACTGAGGTCCCAGAAGTGGCACAGCCTGGGGATGATGGGCCCAGAATCAGTACTTTTAGCCTCATGCCCTCCAACAAACAGGCTCCTAGACAATGAAATGTTGGAGCTTCCAAACAGAAAGGTTACTTATAGGGCTAAGTACTTTAAAGCCATCTTGAGAACGCTTCTTTATTGAGAAAATACTTTGAGAAATACTTGAGAAAATACTCTGCTTTCTTTGGTATCTTTATCAGCTTTTTGTTCTCTTTTGGCATCAGTAATTATAACTCTGGTTCACATTTATGTTTCTGTTCTGAACGTCACATTAGAAAAGGAGATACTTGCTCTTTGTCTGTCAAAGGTGACCTCTGCATGCTAGCGTGCGAGCTGCGAGGTGTTCCTCAGACAGGCAACTGCCCACAAACATCCAAGAACAAGTTTCTCTTCAGAAAACCCAGAACCTCCAAGCTACCTGATGCTTCAGACTTCACTAGAAGCTTTTAAATTTGAAGTTCACAGGAAAAAGACTCAGAGTTGCTGCTTACTGGTTGCTGAAATAGGCTTTGACTCTGTAGAAAAGAGCCGGTAAATTCATGAGAATTTTCGGGAATTATGAAAGACCTGAGCTTCGCTGAGCTATTGAGTTTGAGTCAAAAGAGAGGGGAAGGGGGAAGGAAGGAAGGCAAGAAGGAGAGAAGGAGAGGAAGGCGAGGAAAGAGAGGAAGGAGAGAAAGGAAGGAAGAAGGAAAGGCAGGTGGGTGAGTGGGAGGGTGGGTGAGGGGGCAGGGAGGGGGGAGGGAAAGAAAACACTTACAACAACAAAAAAGCAGATCTGGAAGATCTTTCTCCTAACAAGAATTATAACATAGCCATTCTGATTTTCATTCCATATCACAGGCAACACTTCTGGAATGTACTTGGATACTCAACATCGGTTCAAGGCCAGCAATTAAATAAAAATGAAAACACAAGCCCTGTCCAAGGCTAGCAAACAAGAGACACCTAGAAAGAGCCAAACATATTTTACTTTGGCAAAATGATCATGATCATTTTCTTTCTTAAGGAGCTGTGAACTCACTTGTCCCCGCTCACAAAATTTTCCAAAAAGACTACACTTCTTTCAGAACCAGAACTGCTGACTCAGGAGGACAACTGATTTATCTCCCTGCAAAATGTGTTGGAAAACTATTTTTGACATGCCTCTACCAAGCCATCCCCTCCCGATGTGAACACACGGTCTTGAAAGTTTGGACAGTGAGGCTCAACCTACGTCTGTCAGGTGTAGATCCAAGAAGGCAGCTCTCCTGCCCAAGACCGACAGTCTCAACACGGAGCTCGGCAAGATGCTCTCGTGCTTGACGCCATAACCTGCCCTGGGTGCCACCCACAGTTAGTAGAGAATCTGGGTTGCCATGGAAATAGAGGTGAACGAGTAGTCGAGATGGAGGAGCCCAGCGTGCAGCATCATTGCCCCTTAAGGATGTGTGAGTGTGTTCTTATGTTTGGTAGACTCTTTCAGCCTTTAAATGAGAACAAATGGTAAAGACTCTTGCTCTGATTTTGTCTTTAGTTTGCATGGATTCAAGAGGTGTTACAAATCTTCACCCAGCATCATTCCCCATTGGCCCCCGATCACGTGAAGGGATGAAAGAGTCTACGGCAGACGGGAGACATTGGCACATGCAAGAACACGGGCCCCGGAGCTGGAATGCCCCATGCGTGGTCCAGCATGCAGAAGATGAGCACGGAATGGTTCTGCCATTTAACGCATCACTTACATTCTCCTCTGCACCTGCGGGGACTGAGTCCTCTTTAACTGACTAAAGGGGAGATAAAAACAAAAGTAAGAGTCAGGATGTTACCCCCAAAAAAGGAGAGTTAGTTGGGCTCGCAGGTCTCCGGTGCCATTCTTGAACATGGAATTTCTTACACATACCTGGTTCCAAAACGAACTTGAAGGAGGCTTATGGGAAAGTAAACAGTACAGCAAGATAGTATAAAAAGTTCTGTATTTTTTAACATGCAACGAAGGGAAAATAAACACCCAGATGCAGCCCAGGACACGAATGGAGTGAGGAGAAGGGGTTGCTACAGAAAACACAAACCACAGTCTGGGCTGTGGGTCAGCGAAGTGTTTGCCCTAACATTCTCTAGTTGCTGAGGAAAAGAGGGAAAAGGATTGATCACGCAGGCCACCGTCACTGGTAGGTAAAAGCGAATGAGCTGCTCAGGAAAATTCTGGCAGAAAGTCCAGAGAAGTCCATCTGTGGTACTCATAGGGCAAAGAGGCACCCAGGTCAGGAGCTGGGTCTTTAGCCTTATCCCAACCACAGCGCAGTGGCCTGCATCAGAAGCTGCTTCCTACATCGGCCGTCCATATGGGTCAATGTCATCATGGCCAAGATCAATCTGGTAAAAACCCTCCTCTGGAGGCCCAGAGAGCTGGGGTCCAATACACCCAACTTCAAACACTGTTCCTCCTTACAGTAATCCTGGCATTCACAGTCCTGCCTCAGATTAGGAGAGCAATTGGCCCAATGCTATCAAAGGTCAACGCCACCACCATCATATCAGTCTGCTAAGCTTCAACCTTGGAGCTCATCGTTGCGGTTGTTCTTAAATCTGGTGGGGGAGGGGTGGCGTTTATAGACCGCTTTGAGACTCAACTCACTTGACAGATCTGGACTCTCATCCCAGAAAAACAAACACAAACAAAATATTTTGCAAATAATTTTAGGGTGTCCATAGACCATCTCTTGGATTCCAGTCTAGGAGCTCTTTTTTATATTCATTCTGTTCCAAGTCCTGTGTTTGTTTTTACCTTTAAAACATGCAGAAGGAGGGAAGAAAGGAATCAACATTCACAAATACGTCTCCTGCGTTGTGCAAACGGCTTGTATACCCATAGAGACATTGTATATGCAGGTGCTTCGTAGACCTCCTCTCACTGAAAGTGGCCAAAAGCGGTAAGGATGGTGATCCTTGTTTACACAGGGAAAAATGGAGATACAGAGAGCTAAAGTCCCTTGTTCAGGGTGGTGCAGCTAGAAAGTGGTGGAGATGGTTCTGAGAGCCAAGTTTTCCCCCTGCTGTGATGATTTCAAGGGTCAGAAACACACCTTTTAATAATAGTGTGAGCTTCTCTCTCTGCAACCAGACTTGCTTTCTCTCTAGATGAGATTTGCAGCTTGGACCATTCATCAACAGTATCTCCATTGAACCCATTCTTTGAGCCAAGTCTGGATCTCACATGTTATGTGTTCCAGCACCCAGCGTGGTTTCCACGCTCAAACCACAATGACAAATGAAGGCCTCGGGCAGCTTCTGCCTTTTCTCCTTTTGTTTCCCAGCTAGTAGAAAGTCTACAAGCAGAGGATGAGAGGCACCTGGGAGCAGTCCGACAGGTCCTGGGTGATAGATAAGCTCTCAGATAGAAGGCAGAGGATCAATGATTCCACATCGGAAATACGCCCGGGAAAGAAGTCTCAGAGACTAGAATGAAACTTGCACAGCTCACTTCAAAGGAGACCAGAGAGGACTGTCAAGTGCAAGTCCCACCTCAGCAGACCGAAAGGTGTTTATTGGATTCTTAAATATCCAGCCAGAAGAACCTACTCAGGTGTGAGGCTAATCAGGAAACACCCAGACAGCAGGATTCCCATTCAAATCTCAAAACCAGAAACTTCTGATCTTCGGTGCACCCGCCATCTGGCTGTTCCCCGCTCAGTCTACAAACTGTCCAGCCTCATTCATGATAACAACAGAAAACCCAGTTTGAAACTGAAGGATCCCTTTCGGGCATCTATATTGCTGAGAATGAGGACCCAAGCACAGCCCCTGAAACACACCAGTCTCAACTTGCACAGAGAGTGTTCCCGTCCTTTGAAGAGCACATTCAAAAAAGAATGTTTCTTTAAAATACTGTCACATGGTAGCACTTAAGCCAACAGACATCCCGTTGCTAGTGGGTCTTCTGGAAGCATCATTTGATCATGTGACAGCTGTTCTGCATTCACTGATTTCACAGTGGCCCTAAGACCTTTCCTCAAGCCTAAACATTTCAGCCCGCCTTTCAAGTGCTTCCAGAATGGTCCGGCCATATGACAGACTTTCTTAACCAGGATTCTCAGGGATTCTGAGATCAAATATAGGAATCTGTACTTGAAACAGATGATTCAGGAGGATTTTTAAAGTTCTCTAAGTCTGTTTTGCCCTACACCGACTGCTGCTTTTTTTCAGACACGCATAGCCTTGTGTAACTTGCTCCCCACACATGAACACTGGATTCCAACATCCTTGTCCTGAAACGGGGCTCGTCACTTCGCATTCATTTTTCCACTCCATCCTCCCAGCAGTCACAAAAGGTGGCTGTCACTGCCCACTTCCAGAGCTGAGGAACGCAAGGCTTAGAGGATTCAAGTGACCCAATCACAACCAAACAGCCAGGGGCTGTCAGAGCTGAGAGCGGATGGCGTGTCTTGTGGCTTCCGCATGCCCGCTGTTTCCCACGGCATCACGTGTGTCCTCCGAGGGAAAGCAGGCAAGGCACTACTATGAAGATAGTCCAGATGCATCATTTACAAGTTGTGTGCGCGCCCATGCATGCGTACACACCTGCAAGTGCAGGCGTGTGTATCTCCCCTGTTCCTTCCAACGGACTTCAGGTGTTTCGATAGTGGGATAAGTGAGTCTCAGACTCGTTTTGTACCTCGGGTGCTGTTGACGCCAGACGCCACACATGGATATTTAGATCCGACCCGGCAACAGTTCACACCTAAAGAAATGATAAAACTGTTCGCTGAGCACTTACTACGTCTGAGGGTCTCTCTGTTACAGGTAGTGGATTGGCATAACAACGCGGCAGGAGAAACGGGTCCCTAGTTACACAAAAGAAAACAGAGGCTTCAGGGGGTTCTGGAATCTGTCCAAGGCTATGCAGTCTGATCTTTCTGATTCTGTCTGCTATGCAAGACCTGCCGCACACCAGAATTTTCCGAGATCATCTATTCCAACCCTTTCCTTCAACAGATGAAGAAAAAGAAACTCAATCAGGTTGAGTAACTTTTGTGAGGCCACAGAGCAAAGGGCACCCCCCAAAGAACCCAGAACAATAAGGGACACGTAGGTGGTCTAGGTACCTGGATTTTAAACACTTTAAGGCAAATATACCATCATTTAAAATTAATTTTCTGAAAGGTTACTTGTGTTACTTTTGTTTTATAATAAGAACAACTTCAGCAATCAAGACTATAAATCACAATAACTTATCATTTCATATGCATAGCACATTAGGGGGGACATTTTATTCCTGATGTTCATATTGTAGATGTATACACATTAAAGTCAGTTTGTTTCAAAGCTTCCCAGTCAAAAGAGGAGAAGAAAGAGAGCTTGGGTTAGTGGAAAAATCAAAATTTTCTAGCATTTCTCTTTTTCTTCCCAAAATTTTTACAACAGTGATTTTATAACCAAAGCTTATCTAATTTAAAGTAAAGAAAACGAAGGTCGTTTGTTTTCCACTAGCACGTAAGTCCCCCCGGAGAATGTAAGCTACAGAAGAGCAGCGATCTGGCCGCTGCTCTCTCTTCCATGCATCAGCACAAAGCATTCGGTGCAAAACAACTGCGCACAAAGGAGACTGAAAATATTCTTGCACAAGTGAATCATCCCTATTTTACTTCCACAGAGAGTTGTTCTTTCTGATTGGGTGGGAGAAGGAAAAGCAAGATTTACGAGTGATTTGGGTTTTCGCTTCTCTTCATTATTTTTATAATTGATTAAAGAAATAAAGCCAGATAACAGTGAAAAAGAAAAAAAACAGCGAGACTGAACTCTATGATATCAGTCCATTAGGGGGAAGAACGTCAAGGGTTCTTGTTTTTTTTCTCAATGGAAATAGCTTGAATTTCAAAGAGGAACGAATACATGCCTTATAGACCCCAACGATGAGGGCAGATGAGGTATTTGAGGCTGAGTGGCTTAGAAGCTTCCCCAGACTGGAGGGCATGGAGAAATGAAGACGCAGCCCTTGTGAGCAGTTAGAGTGGCCACACCGCCCAGCACAAACGAGACGAGTGACAAAGGTCGGAAGGCCCATTCGTTGGCCACTTTTTGTACAGTGTTAGGGATTTTGCAGGGATGATTTCATCGACTCTTCATTGCTAGGATGAGATGCTATTATTATCTATATTTTACAAATTAGGAAACCGAGGCAGTTCTTTGAGGCTCATTGTCCAACGCCCAACTTTTAAACCTTCCCTAAGCATTCCTCGAACTGGAGTCATTTGCCAGGCTCTGATAAGGTTTTGGCCACATTCCATGTACCATCTGTGGCTGCTACGGGTGTGCTGCTCCGATTTCACTGCTGGAAGGACAGCCCCCGACCCGCATCCCTGGGCATCTGCTGCGGAGTGAATGCTGAGACCAAGCCCCTGCTGCCTGCTCCCAGGCAACGGCCGAGCACGCAGGGTACTGGGCCGTTCTTACGCAACACGGGACCCCTGTGGCCAAGCTCTGCTCTGGGATTCGCCGTTGGCCCAGTACCACCCCTAGTCTGTGGCTTTCCCAACCTTCTCCTCCTTCCTTCCCTGTCTCCCTTCTGCCATGTCAGCCCCCCACTGTGGTCTGAGGCCTCTCTCTACCTCCTCCTGTCCCACCCCCTTATCCTTCAGGGTGTTTTCCTCCAATAAATCTATTGCACATCAGTTCTGTCGCGTGTCCCTCCTCGGAGGATCCGAATTTATGATACACACTAAAGATCAGTAACATTATTCCTTTTAATTGGATTACTTTTTAAACTATTCCTTTTAATTGGATTACTTTTTAAACTAAATATAGACTCACCTTGGGCAAAATATATATTAAATCTTGAGTTTAATGAGCTTTAGCTCAGTTTTTCTAAAGCATTTTAAATATATATAATTTTTAAAGTAAATGATGTTTGAATGTGGGTTGCCTAGTCATCTTCCTGGCCGTCAATATGCACACATGATTCACTTGGGAAATTTCCCCTACAATATATTGCTGATAAAAAGTTTTTAAAAATAAGTAATTGGTGGTTGGGAAGGAAGGAGGATTAGGACAGAATGCCAAATGACATCACCCAAAGTTTTCATTAAGTACTGGAGTTTGTGTTTTGGGCAGAACCCAGAAGGAAGATTTCTGTACGACAGAAAGCCAACAGAAAAGGGTTCCAGAAATCCAGCTGGATTCTGGACCAAAGAACAAAGTGAACACTGTAGCGGTATCTGTATTTCTGGCCTGCCTTGCACTACGTGCTAAGTGGCATGGGTGTTTTGATGAAATTCCTAATTTGATTTTTTTTTTTCAGCTCTATGACTTATATTCCCCTCTCTCACCCACGACATCTTGCTCATCTTTTGGCCACATTTAAAAGAGGCAAGAGTTCTGAACATGTGTGGCAACCGGGCTGTGCTCAGCAATGATGATCAAGGCCTAGCTCGCAGGCTGACTCAGTCCCACCCACCGCACTGCGCTCCCTTGTGAGCCACCAGAATTCTAGAGGGAAGAAAATGAGACACTGTTTTGAGTGCTCCTATCACAGAGCACGGTGTGTGCTCGCCCTGGTGGTGAATGGTAGACACCTCATTTTTCCAAAAGCAGAGTGAGCTTTAGTGGTTCATAATGACTGATTCTATCTTGCTGAGGGAAAGAGAGTGGCGCCCAGAGGTGGTTCAGCTTGCTGGTGGGGACAGTGGTCAGAGGAATCCAGAGTACTAAGCCATTTTGGAAAGAAAATGAAATCACGAAATATCACGACTGTCTGTCATGAACCGAAGAAACTCCAAGAATGAAAAAATCGACTTATTTCCTTGTCTTTCCCATGAAACACATGCTTCTCACACCATAGACACTTCATTCTTCCCAGGAGTAAATTACAAGGTTTCAGCTCAATGGCTAGTTGAGTCATTTGGTGGGGGGGGGGGGGAAATAAACTCTGTACTTGGTGAGCACAGGGGTGACCCCAAATGAAATAATTTCTCCAGTCACCCTAGCCCCAACTATACTCCACAAGTCTTGAAAATGGGACTTACCTTTTTCCAGAATAGTTTGCCCAGAGGCAGAGAGCTGGGTCCCCCCTTTTCCTTGGCAGTTTCTTTTGCAGTATCGGTGGATGGAGGGTTCTTAGCTGCCCCTCTGGTCTCCTGGGAGATAAAGTTTGCTTTGTCTGACTTGACATCAGATGAAGTGGCAGGTGACTTTTCAGCACCCTAGAGAGTTAAAAAAAAAAATTAAAATGACCTCTGGATTTCAAAAGTGTGAGATCTCTTTTTTAATAAGCCTACGCTGGGATTACACATGTTAATTTTCTTTTTTTATCATTTTCTGTCCTTGAAAAGATTCTATATGAATGCGGATTTGTGTTAAAATTTTGGGAAAAGTCAAGATAGTTTCTTTTTGCAAAAGAATACATTACGTTATATAAGTCATTAGGAATCAAGGTGCTGGTAAGAGGCACATTCCTGTGAGAAAGTTAGTTTATACTGAGGCCACTGGTCTTCAAATGGTTTTGATGATGTTCCCATCAGTGAAAACAGTTTGAATATGTACCTCCAATACGTGTGCATTTGCTTATATTATACACGTACTATTTGACGAATCCAGTTGTGAAATTAAAAGAGGTTAAAATAAATGTAAGGGACATTGTCTCCAACTTTTAACTTTGATTTAATAATCACAATCAAAGATACCAGTGCCAGACACTGTTCTAAATGACTGAATGTTCTAACAGTAGTTCTATGAGGAAGGAGCTGATTATTACATTCATTTTACAGAGAAGGAAATTTTGGTCCCAGATGGTTAAAAAACTTTCCCACAACTACACTAATAAGGGGCCAGAGTTGACATCAAAATCCGGGGAATCTGACACCCAAACCCAAGGTCTTACCCCCTCCTCTATACTACACCGCCTCCAACAAACCAAAGTCTCCCCACTCCTTGTGCTACTGTACCCATCCAAGGAGAAAATATCTAAAAAAGTTTCACACTGGGAAGGTGATAATGACAAAAAGGCTGAGAAACACATCCACACTCATCGGTTTCATCGGGAAATGGGCCATCCTCTTCTCTTTGCGCTGGGAAAATACCCAGAGACTCTTAAAAAACATTGCAAAGAGATAACTGTATTATATATAGAATAATATAACTGTAATATATTAGTGTAATTGTTTGTCGAATATGTATCTTCCTGCCCAGATCATGAGCTTTGAGGGTAAGAGCCATTGCCTTGGACGCCATTACATCCGTAGCTCCCATCAGGACCAGGGTCCGCCACAAAGTAGGTATTAAATAAATAACTAAATAATTGTATGGAAAGAACCAGAGAGAAATGCCTACACAGGATCCTGCCACATTGTTGCTGCCCACCCTCCCCCTCCTTAGTGGGCTCTGGAGCCATAGACCACCTGCAGTCTTTTCTCCCTGCCCATCCATCTTTTCACTTCCCAAAGAAGTGCCCCAGGTGCTGTTCTGACAGCTGAATATTAATGCTCTTTGTCTGCATTGTGGAAGAGATCACAAAAACTCGGTATTTTCCGGAGTCAATCTCATGGATAGCGTTGCCAGATTTAGCCAACACTCTCAATAAAAAGAAGATAAGATAACCCTGATAATTTGAATTTCAGATCAAGGAAGAATAATTTTGAAGCCTAAGAATGTATATTCCTAGGATTGCCTGGGACATATTTATATTTATACTAAAAAGTTATTTGCTGTTTATCTGAAATCTGAATTTAAGGGAGTGTCTGTATTTTAACTGGCAACACTACCCATGAAATTCTAACATACTAGATTTGGAGATTGCGTATCAAATGACCTGACCTTCTTCCCTAGTTAAGTGTTCATCTTGTTTCACACTTGGGCGTGGAAGAGGGGAGCGGTTAGTTAGAGGTAAACATGACACCGAGGAATGGAAAACAATGAATGTGGGGCAGAGCTTAGGAATCACACAAGCCACCTACTAATATTTTAGTAGCCCTACAGAGAGGGTGGGCGACAAGAAAACCTGAGTGGGGAAACGTGCATTTCTGGGTATGACAGGAAAAATAAACAAATAAATAAATAAAAAATCCTAAAACAATGCCTTGCCTTGTGTGCGTGTTGTCATGTTCAGTGTTTGAGGAACATGTGAAAAAGTTTGATTCCGAAGCATAGCATGTGATTAAGCCAAGAGAGAAAGATCCAAATTCAGCAAAGAAAAGCTGACACTCTATTTATAACAAGAAGCTTATTCACTGATTAATTCCAGGACTCCCTATTCTTTTATACTAAGAAAAAAATTTTTTAAAGAAAATTTTCTTTTCATAGGAGGAAAAATGGAGATAAAGAGATGGGAATCTAGGAGTTGATCCCAATGGGTCCTCATTGTATTTTTTTCCTTCTTGAATTGCAAAACCAGAAGATGATGTTTTTATCCCTGAATTTGCTTGGATTTCCTCTTTTCTTTCCAAGGTTACAACGAAATTGAGAATGAACCACACACCTCCTCCAACCATGCAACTGTCTGTCTGGTCCGTGTTAATGGCCCTATTTTCCTATCTTTTTGGATGACAGAATCGTAAAGTGAGGTAAAAGGAGGTAAAAGCCAAAAAGCGCTAGCAAATTGCTGCACAAATGAGAACATTTGGGAATTATCTCCTTACTTTACATAAAAAGGCAAAACCTTACAGTCCAGAAAGGGGTGTCTCTTCTCCTTCTTCCCAGTATTTCCCCTGAATCCTATCTTTGCCCAAAACGTAACTCAGTGCCAGGATGTGAAGCCAGTGATCTGGGGGGACCTTAAGAATACAGAACATGGGCGCCTGGGTGGCTCAGTGGGTTGAGCCTTTGCCTTTGGCTCAGGTCATGATATCAGGGTCCTGGGATAGAGCACCACAACGGGCTGTCTGCTCGGCAGGGAGCCTGCTTCCTCCTCTCTCTCTGCCTACTTGTGATCTCTGCCTGTCAAATAAATAAATAAATAAATCTTAAAAAAAAAAAAAAAAGAATACAGAACATGGCTGGCCCCCTTTTTGTGGAGGAAAGAGATTCTGGAGGCATGAAACTTAGCTGTGCATAAGATGAATGCCACCGGAAAGGCAGGTACGAGAGGGAAGGTCATACACTTTGTAAACTTTCAAGACCCCCGACTCGCAGAAGCTCCAAGTGCATTTCTCTGCACGAGGTCCATGACACACTTACATGACCCTGTTACTGAATGGTCTCCCACATACAGTAGCACCACGTTTTAATCCTCAACCACCCCCTCTACGCAATCTCTATCCCTCCACCCCTGCTGTCTTTACAAAACAAATCAGCCTGTATGGAAATTCAAGAGTGGCTTCATAACACAGTTTGCTTATGCAAATATAGATTCAGCCGGGAGATCTTTCTATGGAGTTTTTACTTGCCTACACAATCCTGGGGCTATACATCCCACTGGGGAAGGTTTTTTTTTTTTTTTTTTTTTTTTTTCCTTAAGTTCATTCAACTTAGTGGAGAATGGCAGATATTTCAAACAAATGTCCAAGGATGCTGGCCCAATTCAAGGATCTTAACTGCTGGTTTCAGACAAACCCTGGTGTCTTCTTAGCCATTCAAAGAGAGAAAACTCCACAGCTGACTTCTATGTTGTCCTCACTTCCCAAGGGCATGGAGATAGAAATTGCTCTGCCTTCATTCATTGTTTTCTTGTGCTTGGGTTTTTATCTGGGATCAGTATGAGCTTAGTTAAGACTGAGAATGGGTGGAACAGACCACAGAAAGATAAGATGATTTTCTTGAGGTTAGAAGCGTATTTCCCAAAGTGTAGGAAGCATACCATTGGTG
Source organism: Enhydra lutris kenyoni (assembly GCF_002288905.1). Taxonomy (NCBI): domain Eukaryota; kingdom Metazoa; phylum Chordata; class Mammalia; order Carnivora; family Mustelidae; genus Enhydra; species Enhydra lutris. The sequence continues at coordinate 7,989,157 of NW_019154090.1, read as the reverse complement.
GTATCATATACAACTTTAGGTTGTGCTGAGATAAAACATTTAAAAAAAGACCATTAAAATGGAGAAAATACATTTCCCCCCCAATTCTCATCTAATCTTTTTAAGAACACTCAGGGGGAAAAGCTTAGTCTGGTCTTGGTACATCTTTAACATTTTTCTATTGCTGGCAAATTGCATTTTAATAAGGCTAGAAAGGCATTAGATTTGGAGCTTGACACAAACAAGGTAGCTAGAATACAATTTTTTTTTTTTGTGAGCCATATTCATGGTTAACTCTTTATGCAAAATGACTCGAGTTTTCCACACATCTGGTAATATAAAGTTTTCTTTAAATAGGAAATGAGTCCTTTTTAATATAAAAAGATCAACCAAATAATACTACATCTGACAAAAATGATGAAGATGGTATGCATGCTTCAGACATTTGAGAAACACTGAGTTAGAAGGATAATTTCAGAACCCTGGTCCACACTAGGAAGAAACTAGTCAGATGTTTATGAATAATTACAGAGACTTAAAAGAATCATTGAAATTTGGTTCACGTCATTTTTAATTCCCTTGAATGATCCCAATCACACCAGGCTGTCTTCCCCAAAGTAGAGCTGGAGGGACCCAGCACAGCCACGTGTACATATGGTGAAGACCAGGGTTCTTCTTCTTCTTTTTTTTTCTTTCTAATTTAACAAGATACAGACCTTATGCCTAAAGAATTTTCTAAATGCGAATCCTAGCCTGGGGCTATGCAGGTGCTTTTTCTTGACGCCTTTAGCTTGGCTCTCACAGGTCTTCTGTCCTGGTTGACCATCACAGACACTTTCTGCTTTGGATGCCTTTTGGGCAACAGCAGTCACAGCTTAGAACTTTGTTTTTAGACAAAATCCTTCTTTTTTCCCCTGTCATTTTTAAGTGCATTGAAACACTTTCACAATTAACTGCCACTTTCACGATCACCCCATCCCCAACCACAACGTTCACATCACGTGAATGTTTATCTTTTTTAAACTTTCAAAGACAATTTACTACCTGGTAGATTCCCAGACCATTTCCAGTACATGATTTTCAACAGGGCAACCTATTTAAGTGACCCAGATTAACGCAAGTCCATTTGCTAAAGACAAAGACAGGACATTAAGCTTGATTCGTATGATATAAAATATTCAGATAAAAAAAGGTAACTCCGCCCCTACTCGATAGTTTTAAAGATCGAAATACTCTTGTCACACGGGAAAGGAAAAGATACATGAAAACCATTTATTTTTGCATCCTGGAGTCAAAACAAACACTGTCTCCAGTGGCTTCTTTTCTCCAACCCATCTTTTATTCAGTGTTAGGAACTTCAGGGAAGCCATATCATCTGCAAAAATTTCAACTGACTTCTAGATGGATAGATCTCCCCGGCAAGAGAAGCGTCTACTGCGCGCCAGTCCGCTGAGCTGAAACAGCCCAGCCACAACCATTCAGAGTTGTCGACTCAAGTTACAAATGGTGGGGGATTTTGCATGGAGCGTGGAGTGTGTTCAAAATTGTCTGGGCCGGGGTGCCTGGGTGGCTCAGTGGGTTAAGCCTCTGCCTTTGGCTCAGGTCATGATCCCAGGGTCCTGGGATCAAGCCCCGCATCGGGCTCTCTGCTCAGCGGGGAGCCTGCTTCCTCCTCTCTCTCTGCCTGCCTCTCTGCCTACTTGTGATCTCTGTCTGTCAAATAAATAAATAAAAATCTTTAAAAAAAATTGTCTGGGCCAAATGGGAAGACGGACAAACAGTATATGTGTTTCGAAAGCAAGAATCCAAGAACTTTGGTAGAAAGGATGTTAAAAATGCAGGTTTGTGGAAAGAGGTCGGTTTGCGTATTAGACAACCTACATTCACAAAACCCTCTTCTGAGACTCAGCTCCACTGGCAGTGACCCTGACCTCTCTGGGCAGGGTAGTGAGATCTTATCAGCTAGGTTCGTGCAGTTGGGACCACATTCTGGGGGGTGGAGGGAGGAGTCTTGGTGCATGAGCAGCTAAGAGAATGAGCGCATCAGGTCACTTGGGAAGCCACACAACACACCCACGTACCCCACTGTTTATAGCCTATTGTGCTGACTGTGTGACTTCAAACAATGTAAGACATAGAATCAAAAAAGAAACATTTGGATCCAACTATTCATTGAACTTGACCCCAGCTGCCTTATAGCAAACGACTAATTTTATAGGAAAAAACATGTAGATGAGTCAGATAAATATTTTTTTTTCGAATGGAAGAAGAACATTCTAGAAGAAGCAATTGATACATTACAATTGTCATCATGGTGTCCAATACGTCTGGCAGTGATTATGGAAATAGTGATCGCCTGTATTTGAACAGAGTTCCACAGTTTGCCAGGCATTGTCACACTTTGCTTCAAAGCTGGGGTTGGAGACAGAATTTATTGCCCCGATTTTACAGATGTTGGATTCACATAGGTTCGGATCACGTCACACAGCTACCACATAGCAGGCCTGGAGCTCAAACGCAGGTCTTGAGACAAATTCTAGAATCCTTTTTGCAACCTGGTCCCTTCAAATATTGGTAACAGATGTATTGGGCTGGCCCAGCCATTTACTGGGTCCCAGCGTCTCTCAAAGCACCCTCAGTTATCAAAAGAAGGATGCAAGACATTTATCTGTCACCAAATTAAACTTTCCTCACGATTCCCGTGAAAGTTAAACCATGTGTTCCATTAGGGATAATCAGTTCTGTCAAGGGTAAAGGAAAACATCTCTAGGAAGTAGTTTTTCCAAATAAAATTTATTTTGAAGGGAATTGGTTGTATGTCTAGGATGACAGAGAAAAAATTCAGGCTCTCTAGGGCATCCTAACTCTAAACATTCCTTCCCTTGGCAAGCACCCAGTGGTGACTATTTGATTTCACCAACAATTGTCTTTGTGGAGATTTATTTTTTCCAAATTACATGAAAAACATGGAACGTATTTTTTAAAAGTCAAAAATAGAGCAGTTTACTTCTACTTTAAATTGTAATTCACCTCTTCCTCATTTCTAGTAGCTAATTTGTGCTATATTCCTATATTCCCTGGGTCTCTCCATGCACAGTTAAAAAGACCAACATGATATGTGGTTGTTAGTATTTCGTTCTTATTTTATATAAGAAATTGGTGATTGTGTCATTATTTATCCAGAGATAGCAAATATTTCAAGCTTTCCACTAAAATTTTCATCAAAATACCGCCGACACTAATGAAACACTTTAAAGACAATCTAACAGCACTGTGACATTGCTGAACACATACACACACACAAACTTCAAGAAACCAAGCAGCAGACACAAATCCAAATCCATTCCCATGCACAAATCCAAACAGGAACACACTTCAAACTACCTACCGTGTCTTCCAGATCTTTTTTTGTTTCAGTTTTGCTAGGTGAAACCTTAAAAGTTTAAGAAAACCAAATATTAAAAATCATAGCTATCTTTTTAGGGTGATTTGATTTCATAGAGACATCGTTTTTCAGGGGGTTGTTGCTGTTCAATCTGCAGGTAACGAATGTAATGAGAAGTCCTTTTCAGTACAAAAGCGTTCTACCAAGTTCGGTAGATAGCCATGGACTTCTGGATAATTTCTAGGTATAAACAAGTTTTTTTTTTTTTAAAAAGTCAGGGTTTATGATGAAATGCATCAGACCTTATACATTCACTAAGAGCTTGACCACCTTCAAAATTGTCTCCTGGAAGGCCAGAGACTTTCCATCACTCCTACCACTGATCCAAGCAAAGGCACACCACTTTGGTATTCGTGACATGTTCTGTTGACTGGTTTTCACTTTTTTGAGGCTAGTCTTGGGCTTTGGAAAGAACCCAAACACACTTGGAGCTGTCCATGTGATTAGTCATTCATTGATTCATTGATTCATTCAGCCCTCTCACAGGTCTGGCGTGGACCAGGCCATGGCTGCCTTGAGGAGTCAGAGACAAGCAAGCATTACAGGACATGGGTCCCTGCCTCTGGATAGGAATCGATTTCTACAGTTTTAGTTGCCATCTGAATGGCAAAACTGCTTTGATAGGTCGACAGCTCAAGGAGCTTTTTCTCTATGTTTATGTTCAATGACCATAAGACATGGGACCACGGGAGAGTTGTGTTGCAAAGTAGCTCACATAGTTCAGGCACCTGCTGTTTACCCCACAGTTCCCAGCTCTAAGGGCTCCATCACTGAAAGCTCCATGTGACCCAATTCCCTTGCAGAGCACGTCCCGTCCCTGTTCTCCAATGTTCCAGCCACACCATCATGATCCCCCCCGCCCAATACAATAGCAAATATATATTATTCTCGGAATTAACACAACTTTGGAGCGATGGGATTAAGGAAAGAAGGAGAAGCAACCACTCACCAGAGTTTTAAGGAAGCTCATGATGGAATTACTATTCTCGGTTGTATTTGTGGTCTGGGGGTCCTCCTTTGCAGTCTCCAGTTCTTCCGGGTTCCCGGGGACAGAGCAGCTCACGGTGGGGACCTGTTGTCTTTCTATCCCCTTGCTGTCCACTATGTCCTAGGTGTAAAAGAAGAGTTTTCCCCGTCGTCACTGGTTGAATGTGGACTCTCACAGTGATAATTTTTGCCTCGCATCCCTTTCTCCCTGACCCCCTAATTCCAGCCATACTTCTTCTGCCCACGGGTGTGCAGAACAATCAGGAGCTTATGAGAGTCCCTCTTCCTTCCCCTCCTCTGCTTTCTAACATATGCAGCATTTGCAGTCAGTTGGAGAGACATTGTTTGGAGCCAGAGGGTAACAAACATAGCAGTGCACGTTGCCTCCCGAACAAAACCCCCTTTCTCCCAATTCTACAAAGACATTGTGTATGATGCCAATATCTCTCAACTTTATGGTCACCTAGTCCAATGATCTGCACATTATCCCCAGAGATGCCTCCATCTGACTTCCCACAATCTCCAAGGTGTGAATCGTATCAACTTTTTAAAAGCACTTTTTTTTAAAGATTTATTGACCCATTTTTTAAAAAAGATTTTATTTATTTATTTGACAGATGGAGATCACAGAGAAGCAGGCAGAGAGAGAGGAGGAAGCAGGTTCCCTACTGAGCAGAGAGCCCGAGGCGGGGCTCGGTCCCAGGACCCTGGGATCATGACCTGAGCCGAAGGCAGAGGCTTTAACCCACTGAGCCACCCCGGCGCCCCTTATTGACCCATTTTAAAGAGAGACAGAGAGAGCGCAAGCAGCGGGAGGAGCAGAGGGCAAGGGAGACTCTCAGGTAGACTGTGCACTCAGCGCGGCACCTGATGCGGGGCTCGGTCTCACCTCTCCACGATCCCGACCTGAGCTGCAATCAGGAGTTGGGTGGTCAACTGACTGAGCTGCCCAGATGTCCCTGAAAGTATGATGTTTTAAAATAATAACTCTGTTTTGGGGATCTGGGAGTTTATCGGTACAAGGGATACGACACAGGAACTGATTTTCTTCTGACTCAGGCAGGAGGGTAGGAAGCCTTCCAAACCTGTGCTGCTCGCTCCATCTCTATGCTCACGACCCTGGGCTAAGCCAGGTTACTTCAAACCCATCCATTCTTCACTGACGTCTTTCTGGGTCTTGCCGTCCACAGCATCTATGTATCCCCTCCTCTGAGTTTCTATAACCCTGTTCTCGGTGCTCACTTGGCATGTGGGTTATGGGCCCAAGACTAGCCTAATGCCAGAGGCCAGGCCAGAATCCTCTGCATTAAAAATGGGGCTTTTGTGGAAGGGCTATAAAAATACAAACACCCATTTTGATGAATATTTGAAAAGGTAATAATGACACATGTATCCCGAGGGTTCCCTCAGCCCCAGCACTCTTTCCAAAGGGAGAGCTGCCTCTCATGAAATGTCTTATAAAGGTCTGGAACTTTGTAAAACTAAAAGCAGCTAAGAGACATGGACTTAAAAATCTTGTTAGGTTTTCTAGCAAATTCCAGGCAAAAACTGTTTGTGTTGGAGGAGATGCTCTTTTAATAAACAGGTTCTAGGGGTGCCTGGGTGGCTCAGTTAGTGAAGTGTCTGCCTTTAGCTCAGGTCATGATCTCAGGGTCCTGGGATAGAGCCCTGCATTGTGCTCTCTGCTCAGCGGGGAGTCTGCTTCTCCCTCTCTCTCTGCCTGTCCCTCTGCTTGTACTTTCTCTCTCTCTGTGTGTGTGTGTGTGTGTGTGTGTGTGTGTGTCAAAAAATAAATAAAATCTTAAAAAAAAACCCAGGCTTTTATATGAATTAAAAAAAATTTTTTTTATTCCAGGTATATTTCAGCTCCACGATGTTAAGGGGGAAGGATGGCTGAACATCCTGTTTACAGCCGATGAGGGCTGGTATACCCACAGGTGTGCGCACACACAAAGTTATTGTTCCAGTGTGCTTTAGAAAAATATTCCCAGCATCAAACCTTCGGTACTATGGATATTTTTGCGTAGGTGAAGCTGAGTACAAAGAACATTTGAAATAAAATTTGAAATTAAAAAAAAATTACATAATAACCAAACAGGTGTTTTGGAAGAGGAGCCATCATGAAAGCAGTAACAGGAATAAATCTCACTGAGAAATGTTGCACTGGGTCTGACTTACAGTGTGGCCTAGGACAAAGCCATCACTTGTTTCCTCATCTGCGTTCAGTAGCTATGGGGGTGGGGGGAGTTGGACTAGACCCAAACTGCAGAGAGACCACAGGTGTCAGCCTGGGCTCTGGGGCCGCCTCCTAGAGCGGTTGGGGCAGTAAAGGGGAGAGTCCACGTACAGGACTCAGGACAAGCCATAGCATCTGGTAAGCTTCCCATGAATGCTCGCTATTCTACAAGGCCTCCCTCTGCGGCCAGTCTGTAGTGGACACAGGCTGGGAGGGAGGACAGTCCTCTGAGTAAAAGACAAGTGAGTCCCTCTGGCCCATGGACGCCTATTTGGATGGCACATTGGAACGAACCATATGGGCAGTGGTTAAGCCAATGCCCCTGCCCAGACCCTGCTCAGACCAACTGAATGAGACTTTCTGGAGGTCTACAGAGTCCCGGGGGATTGCAGGATGCCCCAGGGCTGAGAACAACCAGAGTCAAGAGGAGGGAAGACCTGAGGACAAAGCAGCGTTGCCCTTGGCCATGGAGCCTGTCACAGGGAGATGGGTGGAGGTGGGGGAGGGGTTTTAGCCAGAGATAAGAGCATGAAAAATGTAGAGAAGATGAGGAGGGAAGAGGGCTGGGGAAGGTTTGGGGTGAGGTTATTTAGTTCAACTATGGTGGAGGGGCTATGGCAGTCATGGTGGTTAGGGATATGCCACCCTGAGCAGGATTGAGGACATGCAGAGTGCCCGCTTAAGGAACAGGGGCTGTGGAAGGTTTTGGGCTGGAGCAGCCTTGCTGTCCCTCACCACAGGGGTGGGGAGCAGGCAATGAGACTCAAGGGCAGCAGAAAGTAGAGAGTTCCCGCAGGGAAATTTAAGGCAGAGAAGGCACATCTCCGTCCCAGAGGACGTCTGTGGTTGCCTGCAATGCAAAAAATGCAAAGAGTCAAGAGAGGACAATGGCACCAAAAGGCAAAAAAACTAGAACTCTTGTCTCTCCATCCCTCCTCCCCAGATGCACACACCTGGGGGCAGAGGAGAAGTAGAAGGGAAAATCCTACCCCCTCCAGATGGTAAGTCCAAGGTTGCATCACAGCTTGATCCCAGAAAAAAACTGGGATGAATGTTAAAATGGATATGAGATGGAAGTTTTTTTTTTTTTTTAATTTTTAAAGATTTTATTTATTTATTTGTCAGGGAGAGAGAGTGCACACGAATGAGCATAAGCAAGGGGAGCAGCAGGCAGCGGGAGAAGCAGGCTCTCCGCTGAGCAGGGAGCCCCATGTGGGACTTGATTCCAGGACCCTGGGGTCATGACCTGAGCCAAAGGCAGAAGCTCAACCAACTGAGCCACCCAGCCACCCCAAGATTGAAGTTTTAAAATTGGACTGGACTTTTGAATCCCTGGAATGTCTGGGATTGCCTGTGATACCAAAAGAATTAGGAAAGAAACTATCAGGTGTCTACCAGGCACATGACATGGACCAAGTCACTGGGCATAGAGCAGGGACTGAGACACACAGTGCCTTGTCCTCAGAGAGCTGACCTTCTAGCAGCAGAGCAAAGCAAAACCAAACAAAAATACAGATGAACCAATAAATGTAACTTATGCCTCAAGCAGTGACGATTGCAAGACAACAAATGAACACGAGGGAACAGAGGGTGATTTGGTGCTGGGTGAAGTCCTCCAGGAACGGACATGTGGGGACGGGGGAGGAATCTTTTCTGGAAGGCCCCTGACGTCCAGGCTGGGTCAGCTGCTCTGAGGCCCTCTGGCCCCACAGCCCATGGGCTCCCAGTGTTCCTCACAGGGAGGGGAAGGGCCTGGTTCTAGGCCATGGCCAGCTCCCGGACGGGCGATTCCTGCGGGGGGCAAGAGGCAATGATTATCTCTGTGATCCCAGATTAGACACGCAGGGACATTTATTGAACTTCCTGGAAATAAGTGGTGGTCCTTGGGGGACCGACAGGGAAATCCTGCCACAGTGGCTATCCTCTGAGGAAGCAGATAACGATTAGTACCTCTTTACCCAGGACAAAGCACTCTGAGTGGGGGATACATGGTTGGACAGGACTCCAGGAACAGAGGAGACCTCCAACTCCCTCCTCTGCCCCATGGCATCGTCTCCTGACATCCCTGAAGACTCTGACTTCTGCCTCCCTGAGTTCCCAGGTGCAGCTGGGTCGCAAGTCTCGGCTAACGGGAGGGTGAGCCCCTCCTGCCCAGTGCACAGAGGTTGTGGGTCTGCCGGGGGGACCTTCACCAGTGAGAGCTTTATGGACTTTCCATTGAAATCCTCACTTTGAACTTGAGCCCTTTCCTTGAACTGTTTTTTTTTTTTTTTTCTTCTTAGACTGACTTTTAAAGAGAACATGACTTCTGGTTCCAGAAAGATGGAGAATATGACGTTTCCTTATCCTCCTAGTAAGCACAATGGGAAGTCCCTGCTTTCTCTCCGCCTGGTGGAGAGAAGACAGACCAGCTAGGAAATGGAGACACCCTGGGGAGGGGAGGGCCCTGGGGTTTCTTCTTGCCTCATAGATCCTAGACTTGGAAATGGAGGAGCCAGCAACCTGCAAATAAGAGCAGCCACTGAGCAAAAAGGTGCTGACAAGGAGGCAGAAAAACTAGATCGCTCACACATGGCTTGCTGGTGGGCAGCAATGGCACAGCCTGTGTGGAAAAGGGTTTGCCAGTTTCTTGACAAACGAAATACACAACCACAATACAACCCAGCAATTGCAATATCCTGGGCTTTTTTTTCACCAGTGAAATGAAGACATATATTCACAGAAACACCTGCACATGAAAGTTTATAGCAACTTTGTTTGTAATAGCCCCAAACCAGAAACAACCAAATGTGTTTCAAGGGATGAATGGCTAGACAAAATGTGATCTCTCGGTAGCAGAGAATAGTATGCAGCAATAAAAAAGGAAGGAAAGGAACAATTTGTATTGATAGACTTAATGACCTCAATGAGCCTCCAGAAAATTCTGCTGGAGGAAAGAAGCCTGTCCAAAGAGTGTACAGACTGCGTGACTCCATTTATATACCGTTGTTGAAAAGACCTAACTATTGAAACGGAGAAGAGATGGGGGTTTGCCAGAAGTTGGGAAAGAGGGTGGAGCTGTAAGGGAAGTGGAGGTACGGAGAGGAGGGCAGCATGAAGTGGACATGTTCTCCATGGGACCATATCAATGTCAATATCCTGATTGTGATATTGTATCATAGTTTTGCAAGATGTTACCGCTGAGGGATCCTGGATAAAGGGATTTCTTTGTATCATCTCTTACAACCACATGTGAATCTACAATAATTTCAAGATTAAAAATTAAAAAAAAATCATTTGAGGATAGTTCTGGAAGATAAGAATGAAGAATCAATGAAAAGTCCAACAATTCTGGAATAGGTCAATAAATTTGTACATGGTATTTGCGTATGAGATTAACCTCTAGGCCACATTAACCTACATTTCTACATGTAGGAATGACACATTCCATGTGATGGGATATTCTGCAGCCACGAATTCTTTGAGGAAAGTATAACGAGCAAAAAAGATCAATGATAATAATCATGACCAACCTTTATGTGTCAGGCCCTGCTAAACTAGTTAAAAAGGCCTCATGCAATTCTTTTTTTTTTTTTTTTAAGATTTATTTACTTATTTATTTGTCAGGGAGAAAGAGAGAGAAAAGGTGGGGAGAGGGAAAGAAAGAGATCATGAACGGGGGGAGGGGTAGAGGGAGAAGCAGACTCCCCACTGACCAGGGAACCCGATGTGGGGCTTGATCCCAGGACCCCGGGATCATGACCTGAACCGAAGGCAGATGCCTAACTGATTGAGCCACCCAGGTGTCCCAAAAGTCTTCATGTAATTCTTACAAGGATTCCGTGAAGTATGTACTATATGCAGTTTTAGGGTTTTTTGGTTTTTTACTGATGAATAAATCGATGCATGAGAAGGATAGATAACTTGCATATGGTTGTAGAGTAGAACTGGAATTTGACTCCAGACCCAAATTATTTCCAAGGCAAAAAGCATGTACGCTCCATGCTGCCTGACCCCTGCCAACTCCCTTCCTTCAGGTGTTTGCTCAAAACCAAGAGTTGTTCTATTTTAATTTCTCTTGTCTCTATTCTTCTTCCCTGCTATATGACACATATTATCCCGGGACGTATAGGAATTTAGGGTATGATAAAGAGGACACCTCAAATCTATTCAAAGCGGAGGACTATTTAATCAAACATACAGGGACCAGGTGGTCATGTGAAAGCAAATCAACTTGGTGCCCTAAGTCAATCCTACAGAAGAACAAAATCCAAATGGATAAAAACTCTAGAAGAAAACACGAGAAAAATATTTATATTTTATAATTTTGGATGGAGAAGACTTTTGTAACTGTGACTCAAAATCCGAACACCATTAAAGGAAAGATCGAGAGAAAAAAATACAAGTCCGAAAGTTTGGAAACGTTCCATTGGGAGGCTGGTTTGAGAACCAAGCAGTCTTGTTTACTGCTGTTCAGAATGTAAATTAGTTTAGTCCCGATTGAGGGCAATTTGGCATTATCTACCAAAATTTTTAAAAAAGAACAGACTCTTTTATCTAGTGATTCCGCTTCTAAGCATTGACTCTCAACTTCAAGTCACACACGTGTGAAAAACCAAACTCATGAAGTTGTTTACTGTGGGGCACTAGCAAATGTTGGGAAACCAGCCCAATGTCATTGTTTGGGTCCAGAAAAACTAGATCTTGGAACACTCACACAACGGAATAGTACATGAGTGTTAGAAATGAGGAAGCTGTACAGGTATTGAAATAGTGTTGTCTGAAAAAAAAAAAAAGCATGGACTAGAACTGAGTGTATATTATATCATCTTCTGTGTAAAAAAAAAAAAGGAATAAAAATTTATGCTTGCATTTGCTTATGTATGTCCAGAGAGATCCTGGAAGGATGCACTTAAAAATGCAACCGGTAATTATCTACTGGGGATGGCATTGGTAGACAGGTAGACCATTTTTAGAATTTCTTAATTTGAGCCAGGTATTATGTATAAAAATCAAAATTAAAACAAAATGTAGGCGACTAATTCCAAATTTTAAAAAACTCCCAGAGGGCGAAACTAAATACAGTTGGAAAGATGATGCCTTACATATTGAGTTATTTGTAGAATGATCTTTGTTCCTAACTACAAATATGTCTTTGCTATTCTCATCAGGCCTCCAGATCATGCTCAATGAACAGAAATTTTAGACTGAAGCAAAAACACTTCCCAGGAAATATCTGGGAACTTCTTTGATACAAACAGGTGTTCATGGTGTCAGCTTGTTTTCCATCTGTGTGGGAGAAGCCTATTTTCCCCCCTTGCTGTTGGCTTCAAAGGGCAAACAGACAGGGACACTAGTTAAGTGATCACAATTTGTCATGTTGAAAAATAATGCTGCCTTATCGTAATTTGATTGTCTATAATAAAACCCATATGGAACTTCTGGCACCTTCCTTCAACTGTGAATTATCAACTGGATCTCGGCCTCTTCAAGCAATGTCTACATTGTTAAAGTGAAAACACAAGGCATGAAAGCCTTGTCTGGAGCTATTAGTGATAAATGTCTCCCTCATCTAGGTTTCTTCACTGATGGTGTGTCCCTGGTTTCGGTTTGAATCATTGCACCGAGAATCAGCTCCTAGCTTACAGTTGAACATAAGAAAATTTGTCCGAAGAACACTGAATGGTCCAGAAACCCATTACTCCATTCCTTTCCATCTGTTAGGAATTTGAGCCACATACTGCCCGGGGATAAAAGGGAAAGCGCTGTTTCCTCTCCCACTTGGATACCCCAGGGGCACAAAGGGCATCGTGTGCTAGGCAGCAGTGGTCTCCAGACTGTCTTCCTCTGAAAGTCCCATCACCTGCACGGAGCCATTGTCAGATTGAGGGAGAAAAATGGAATTTGGTTAATTCTTGAAGATAGAATTCATCTTCCTATTTGCCCAGAAGGGAAAGGAAATTAATAAACAAGAAAGGAACTCCAAAACCAAAGTCTCCTAAAACTGTTCTGGGGGACCTTCAAAATTCCCTGCCTAGGGGCGCCTGGGTGGCTCAGTGGGTTAAAGCCTCTGCCTTCGGCTTGGGTCATGATCCCAGGGTCCTGGGATCGAGCTCCGCATCGGGCTCTCTGCTCTGCCGGGAGCCTGCTTCCTCCTCTCTCTCTCTCTCTCTGCCTGCCTCTCTGCCTGCTTGTGATCTCTGTCTGTCAAATAAATAAATAAAATCTTACAAAAAAAAAAAAAAACCTCCCTGCCTACATATCTGTTTCCTACGTTACATATAATACATTTACTTTGTTTTCCCATGGAGCTCAAAACCATCTAAGGAGAGTTGGTCAAGTTGGTCACTGTAGCTAATTTTTATTTTCCCCACTCTTCCCGCCCAAATTCACACCGGCTGATAAAAAGGCATCCACGTTGTTTAAGCTCAGGGCAAAAATAGGGAAAGAACACAGCGCCCAAGAAATGCCAGTTATGGAAGGCTTCAAAGATCACCCGTCCACAGCCAAATTCCTCTTTCTCATCCCCTACTGGAGATTACTACACATCGGTTCCAAGTGTATTTAAAGATCCAGTGTTATTTCTGAACAGGAACTTGCCATCCTAGTTCTGGATTGCACAGTTCCGGGAATTCCGGTCAAGAAAAAAAGAACTTGTGGAAACTGTTATTAGCAGCCTCATGGCTGGCCACCAGGGATGCCGCAAGCCTTACAGCGCACTCTGCTGGAAGGACCTGGACATTACCTGGATTGCCGCTTGCCCTTTAACTCAGCCTGGCAGGGCCCTGTGCCTGCTGCTTTTATAAAACGGAAAGAAAGGGATGAGCAAAGAAGAAAAACGTAACTGGCACCCATTATTCCATTACTCCACTACTGAAAACGACTGCTATCGATAATGTGTAATTTGGGGGGTACCTGGGTGGCTCAGTGGGTTAAGCCTCTGCCTTCGGCTTGGGTCATGATCTCAGGGTCCTGGGATGGAGCCCCGCATCAGGCTCTCTGCTCAGCGGGGAGCCTGCTTCCCCCCTCTCTCTGCCTGTTGCTCTGCCTACTTGTGATCTCTTCCTCTCTGTCAAATAAATAAATAAATAAAATCTTAAAAAAAAAAAAAACAACGTGTAATTTTTCATTCCACGCCCCTCTTTGGGTTCCAAAAGAATGTGTATGTGTGGGCCAGCGGGCAGAAGATTTTTCCCTACAAGGATCCTTCTTGTTTTGAGCCCTGCTCTTCTCCTGTAACACTGTCTTCACAGGTCACTCCTTCCAGGTCTGTGTTATGCTGGCTTATGATGTCCGGTGTAAGGGAGTCCCGTAATCAACAGAACAGCTACCTTATTGGACTGTTTTAATCTTCCCAACTTTCCTCTTACAGACATCTCTGGAATGAAAAAAAAAAGCCTTGTAGATAAAATTTTGCCCATTTTCTCAATAAATTACTAGATGTCAAGTGGCTTGTTCAAAAAGCACATTATTCGAGACAGCTGACGTGCCATCGTTGAGACAAGCTTCCTAATTAAGAAATTACCAAAGACTTCAGAGGGCAATACAAATAACATAAAAACACTGAAAAGCGAAACCTATCTTTTCTTTGTCTTCTGGCGTGTTTCCTAAGAGGGCAACCTAAGCTGCGTGACACAGATCTAAAAATGTTCTACTTACCCATTTTCCCTCCTATTTTTGGAAGAGAGGCAACAGTGTTCATTTCATCTGCTTATTCTAGTTGAAATAGACTGGGCTGGACCAGCTCATCTGGTCTGAACGCTCTTTATTGTAAATCGTAAGATCATCACCCACTTTAACACTCTGCAGACCTAACCTCGGGGTATTAAGAACGCGTCTCGGGGCTCGGCACCTATCCGAGGTAGGTAGGGCCTCATTAATCTATGGGGTTGACGGACGCAGAGATGTTGTATTTATAAGATTAAATAAAGCAGTTGTTCATTGTGGTGGGAGTTGGAAGGGGGTAAAGGAATCTATCAAAGAAAGCAATTCACACTCGCTTCCTGCCGGTAAGGTTTTCCATGTTCTCTCTCAGAGCTCGTCCACTTGCAGGGTGAGCTTGTCAACTTGATTCCCAACAGCAAGTGAAATGTGGGTAGAGAACTAAGCACTGAAATGTGCTTTTCTTGCCTCTTGGTTTTGCTTTACTTTTGCAGCAGTCAGTGCTTCGGGACGCCTTCTCCACGCCCACTCTGTAGGATGTGAAATGGAAAAATACAGTTGCTGTGGGCAAAGAGTGGGTGGAGAGTGGTTCCTGGGGCGAGTCCCGTTGGGCAGAAAGGATTTGTGGAAGACTCTTCTAACATGGGCAAGCTCGAGAGTGATCATGGCCTTTCACACTTACTAGAGGGAAAATATCCAGTTTTTTAAAAAAGTCCTTCAAAATATAAAAGCTAATGACCCATAGCCTAGAATATGTTGGTCATCTGTTTAACAAACACTTCTCAGTAGCGAGAAAACGGTTTTGCAGGCTGCCAAAATTAGGCTGCAGACCTTCTAAGAATCGTTTGGCTTCGTACAGAAAAAGAAAAGAAAAAGTCCCATCCTTTTCCCTGAATTTGTAGGTTAGACCGAACTCCTTGGACCTGCCCCCTGCCCACTTAGTTATCTGCTACCTCTCCACTCTACTTTCTCCCTGATGATTTCATTCATAGCACTTCGTTTTATTTATTTGTTCTTTCTCTTTTTAAAGATTTTATTTATTTATTTATTTATTTATTTATTTATTTATTTATTTTATTTGGACAGAGAGAGTGGGAGGAGGGGCAGAGGTGGGGGGAGAGGGAGAATTTCAAGCAGACTCTGCACTCCCCCAATGCGGGGCTCAAGTTCATGACCCTGAGATCATGACCTGAGCTGAAACCAAGAGTCAGATGCTTAACCGACCGAGCCACCCAGGCGCCCCTGTTTGTTTATTTTCTTATTTATTGTTGCTTTCTTCATTGGAATGAAAGCTTTCATGAGGTACATCATTCTATCCCTAAAATCATTCCTGGCACAAAGAAAGTCCTCAGATGTTTGTTGAATGAATACATGAGCACATTCAAGCCTCTTATTTATTGTTTGACACCTGCCAGCAGATTAACTCTCAGGCTGGATTTGTAGTTTAGTAACCAGATGGTCCCCTATGTAGCGTCAAATTGTGATAAATGTAGGAAGGAAGCAAAGTGGTCTGTGATGGAGATATTTCACTTCACTCGCAACCTTGCTGCAAAAAAATAATCACGCACGTGTTGAAGTGAAGGACAACCCCCATGCCACACTGTTGGGAACAAGGGAGGAGTGGGGACCGGAGGAGCTAGAGAGAGAATGCCCCATTCCAAGGGTCAGCCACAACTCACATCCTGTCCAGGATGAAACTTCCCACTTTCCAGAAACATCTGAAACCTGGAACTGTATTGGAATTTTATAATTTTAAGATATTGTCAACTTTGTTCATTTTAAAACAGTATTCATCAATTAAAATATTAAAACACTGAAGTTCAAATAAAATCTATCTGTGGTTTGCCGCATCCTGCAAGAGGCCGTTTTCCAACTTGGGTCTACACGCCTAGCTCAACGTTTCCAAGTACAGTCCCTCAGAAGCTACGCCCAACTGGTTAGGCGGCTAGTAGTTTTATGGGTAATTAAGTCTGAGAAATGCTCTGTTAAACAAAGCAAAGTAAAGCCGTAGAACTTCTCAGGCCCTAAGGAGGCTGAATCCACTGTGAATCTTCAGTAGAGAAGATAAGGCAAGTTTTATTTTCTGAAACATTTTGATGGTGAGCCCTGTTTCGAGGTGGATCTTGTTGGACTGATGTTCCACAGAATTAGCTAATGTCCCAAAGTATTAGCTTCAGACATTTTTTTAAAAATGCAAGATGTTTCAAAAGGTTTCAAATATTTCCTCTTCTGGAACTTATAGGCACAGGGGCTAAGCGTGTGGGCACTGGTGATGAATTCCAGCTCTCTTGCTTTCTAGCCGTAGGGCCTCATGAAAGTTACTTCAACTGTCTGTGAGTTAGCAAATGCTCAATAAATTAGGGCTGTTATTAGAGCCTTGCAGGGAGGGACTCAGACTGGATAGCACCAACGGGAAAGTAAACTCAAAATTTATTTTGCATATTCATTGCAAAACACCATTCACTTGATATTCAACCATGATGATCAACACCATAACATGCTAGAGACTGAATTAAAAATACCAAGGGGCTCCTGGGTGGCTCAGTTAAGCCTCTGACTCTTGGTTTCAGCTCAGGTCATGATCCTGGGGTCTTGAGATGGAGCCCTCCATCGGGCTCTTCACTTGGCACGGAGTCTGCTTGTCCCTTTCACTCTGCTCCACCCCCCATCCCCCACCACCCTCATGCTCTCTCTATATATCCCTCTTTCTAAATAAATCAATAAAACCTTTAAAAAATACCAAATAAATGATACAGATATATGATTCGGCAGACTTTAGCTCACCGAAGGCATCTGTATCATTCATACATTTTGAAGTCATTTTCTTTTTAAAGTTGCGTTAAGCAGAGCTGATAGCGAGAATATATTCCAAGATTCTTTGCAAGGTCGTAATATGATTTGTACCATCTTTATTCTTGTCAAGTTCATCTATTGAACATCAACTGTATGCCAGGCAGTGTACCAGGCACTGGGAATACTTAGTTGCTTAAGACACAGCCACATCCCTCAAGATCGCGGTCTCTGTACGTGAGAAGGGTGATTATGGTAGAAGAAAATTTTTTGAACTTCATGTTGTGACCATTAGTATATTAGAAAGTAATTCAGTGGGTCAAAACCAGCATTAAAAACATCAAACATGGGGTGCCTGGGTGGCTCAGTGGGTTGGGCCTCTGCCTTCAGCTTGGGTCATGATGTTGGGGTCCTGGGATCGAGCCCCACATCGGGCTCTCTGCTTGGCAGGGAGCCTGCTTCCTCCTCTCTCTCTCTGCCTGCCTCTTTGCTTACTTGTGATCTCTCCCCCTCTGTCAAATAAATAAATAAAATCTTAAAAAAAATCAAACATGATAGAACAGAAAAGAATACAAAATACTAATGTGTGTTCCACGCTGTGAAAACAGCAGTGTTCTGTGAATTCTTTGTTGCATTCATGGGCATGTCTACCAGACCAAGATATAAAATCTATTTCTTACTGTGGGCCATAGTCAAATTAGACAGTTGTGCAGTGAGTAAGTTCAAGTAAATTACCATAGGAGTTGGGGATACTGGAACAGCCTCTGCAGTTTCATGTACTCAGTGATTTCCTGATATAAACTTGGATAGAAAAAATATATCTGGTTTCCATCCATAACATACCATCTTTGCTAGCAGAGTCTGCTTTCTACCAAAGAAACTTGACAAGCCCTCCTTGGACCTTGACACAGATATGCAACTGAATTTACAACAGAGAACTCTTAGGAAACTCCTTTTCCCTTTAAAAGGACACTATGACCATGGAGGTACCCTACTTGGAACTCTGGGGGCCACATGGAAACCACAGGTGGCCGAACCTGTGAACTGCGCCAACAATTCGCAGCAGGCCCTGGAGACTGACTTGTCCTGGAGTATGAAGATGTTGAACCAACGTAAACCCCCTAGCTCTAGAATTCTCATCATGCTCAAGAAATAATGCTTTCTCCTCATTAACTATGCCACTAGTGATTGGGTGGGTTTTTGTTTTTTTTTACTTGCAGCCAAAGGTGCCCTAAATGATAGCTACCCAAACTCCATCACGTAGGAAGATCATTTTATCTAGTTTTTTCTTTATTGCTCACTTTCTGAGAACTTAGAAAATATACTGTTTTATTTAGCATCATTACTATTGACTGCCTGTATCATCCTCTGACCTTACAATCCCGCCTCAGGAAGGCAGTATCTTCCTTTTCTGGATGAAAACACAAGGTTTTGAAATGACTGAGTGTCCTGGGTTTTGGCAACTCATGAATCTTGATTATGGTTTTGCCATTAACTTAGCTGTGTGGTCTTGGGCAAGTAACTTAACTTCTCTGAGCTCTAGCTCCCTCATCTGTTAAATGGCAATAAAGGGGCGCCTGGGTGGCTCAGTGGGTTGGGCCTCTGCCTTCGGCTCAGGTCATGATCTCAGGGTCCTGGGATCGAGTCCCACATCAGGCTCTCTGCTCAGCGGGGAGCCTGCTTCCCCCTCTCCCTCTGCCTGCCTCTCTGCCTACTTGTGATCTCTCTTTCTCTGCCAAATAAATAAATAAAAATCTTTAATAAATAAATAAATAAATGGCAATAAAAACACCTGCCTTCTTGTGTTGTTAGAAGAATCAAAGCAGGTAAAATATGCAAAGTGATTACTACAGAGTCTATGAATAATGAATTATTAAAAAGTGAGGCAATTATCATTATTTGAAGAATCTGGACTCGGCCCTGGATCCCTTGGGCTCTTAACACTTGGACATCATCTCTGCTGCTGAAAATAGTTCATATCAAACGTTTCTTATACTGAATCCATATAATTTACAAAAATTACAGTATCATAGCTAAAAACCTTGCTTACTTCATAATTTGCACAATTTAGAACAGTTTCCCTCCCTACTGACAAAGTCTTTTGGGTGGATAATTCTCTTTACCTCTTGGAATGGCATGGCCTTGAGGCCATAAGGTAGACAAAACAAAATAAAAACACAGCTTAAAATTCACTTGGCTCTCTAACATGGGAATTAGGTGACTTTTAAATTTTTTGAATTTTAACTTGTTACTTCCAATGTTGTACATCCTAACTCCTTAAAAACAATTAAATAACAATTTCCTCAAACAAATAATTCACTCTCACCTAGTCACAACCCTACTGCACAAATTTCAACAATTTGGTAAAAATATAATGTTGAGCATGGAAAGTATGGGCTTGGGGGATGGGCAATTCTCTTTAGCTATGTAGGCTGGTGTCAGTGACTTGGCTTCCCTAAAGCTTAGATTTCTTCCTCTGTAAAATGGTAAAGATTACAGGAATCCTACTTAAGTTTTGATGTTTCGATAAGATGCTTCCTTCAAAGCAATTTTGTTACTGAATCTGACTTAACATAGAGCATAAATAACATATTGGAGGATTCATGTCACCAGAAACCACCCAGAAGTTGGGACATCCGGTCAGCCTCATGGAGAACTTGGCACTTGAAGGTGAAGTGAATTTTTGGTAAAGAGAGAAAGAGAGAGACAGGTGGAAAAAATGTGGGGAAGCAGGTGGCATCGAGCAGGTCACATGGGGAGAATTCTGACTGGGTACATTCAAGGGAATAGTGGAAAATACAGTTGGAAACACAGAGAAAAGCTGGTGGAGACCCTTGAATGTCAGACTAAGGAACAATGGCTTGTAGGCAAGGGCACTGAACTTCTATTCTTTCTCAAGTAATTTTATAACTTCTGCCTCTTTTCTTTCTTTCCTTTAATCCATCAGGACTTTCTGACTTTGGTTATGTAGCTTTCAAATTAAACCCAACTGTGCTATCTCAGTGAGCTTTGACTAAGGACTACAGAAGACCAGAGTAAAAAGACAAAAATATTGATTAATGCCGGGGGTGGCGGTGGACCATGATACTAATAATAGCTAAATACTCTTTTTCTCAAAATGCAACATCTTGGTGCTAAGTTCTCTACATGGCTAATCTCTTTTAACTGTGGCAAGTGTGAATAATGGGAAAATGTGCTCAGCACTATTGATATCCCCATTTTACAGAAGAAAAAACCGAGGCTCAGAAAGGTTTAGTTACTTGTCCAAGGTCACACAGCCAGTAGGCAGCAGAGGCCGAGTTGAAACCTACTTGACTACAATGCTTATGTTTTAATTCCCTACTTTTCACCATGTAGGATTCTAGAAATCCTGGTTCTTGAATTCCATTTCTACCACTAATAGCAGTGGCAGGGTGGAGTTGCCATTTAGTGAGATGAGGAAGCCTGTGGATGACACGGGTAGGCATGCTGTTGCTTGCTGTGAGGTGTGGGAGAGGAGCCCGGTGTTGCCCATGCTGGGCGAACCTTCGAATGGAGATGTCGAAATTTAAGTACCCATGTCAAGAGGCGGCTGGATACTTAAGGCTCGACTTTCGGGGTGGGCCTAGGCCACAGACATGAATTTGGGACTTGTCAGCCGGTAGCTGTATATTTAACCCTTGGGACAGGGGGCGTCTCTGTGGAAGGAAGTGCCGTCAGAGAAGATGTCTAAGAATGAAAGTCTGGGGAACTCCGAGGTTTAGAGGATAAGATCCAGTAAAGGAGATTAAGGAACTGCGGGCAGTGTTGGGGGGAGGGACCAGGTGAGGAAGGGTGTCTGATGTGACTGGCAAGGCCAGTGGGACAGGACTGACACACAAGGGGTTTGGCAGCCACGATGAGGGGTGGGGAGGTGCGACGTCATGGCCACTTTGACATGAACAGTTTTTGTGGAGGATAAAAGCCTGAATGAAGTGAGTTCCAGAGAGAAAAGGACACAAGGAAGCAAAACCACGGAGTCTCTTTCTTAATATCTATAGCCAGAATGAATCTGAGGTTTGACGTCACTTCTCACCACACATCCCTTGAACAAATCTCGTCTCTTGATATTAAAATGATATGATTTTTGAAGGACTAGATTGTGATTTATCTTTTACATGCTTTGCCAAGGTTGGTGTTTAAATAACAGTTGGAGAATTTGGTTAAACTTTTAAAGAAAGGCATATTTCTTGTTTAAATCTCCTGAATCTGTGGTAACAGGTTAAGCACCACCCCCCAACCCCCCTTCAAAAGACCCTTCTGGAATTATTGGTTGGCAACAGATATATAGTGTTTGGTTTCTTGGTTAATGGATAAAGATCAAATTCTCATTATAGGACCTTTTTTTTTTTTTTTTTTTTTTGCAATGAATCTCTTAAATGCATATCTTATAACTCTGGTCCAATTGTTGAGGGGCTAGAAAAATTAAAAAAAAAAAAATCTCGTCGTCCCTGCCAACACGTTGGTTTGTGTGAATCACAGCTCAGTGAAACCTTTCAGGCATATAATTTATCTTTTCTTTGGCCTATGTAGTAAATGCTTCATTTGTTCATGAATTCTGGCCTTGTTTTAATTATGCTATGCTCTGAATGTAGTTTTATGAGGCACAAAAATAAGATTGTCATTCTGAAAACACAGAAGATTTGTGTGCTTCTCCCAGAATGAAATGGTGGCATCTTTCTCCCAATTCACAGCTCTGCAGGTTTGTGGTTGGAATTCCAATCCAGGAAGAAGCATGCAGTGAGACTGGGGGAAAAGGTTTGTGGGGTGGGAGGGCAGGGACAGCTGACACGGCTAAGCCCAACACATAATCTACACTGAGAATCCCGAATCAATACACTGACGGCCATTTATGCATAACGCGGGACTCCCACCAAGAAAGCCACTGATGGAGAAGTTTTGTTCGTGTTACTTTCTGAGGGCTGGATTCCCTCATTATGCTCATGGAAGAATTGATTCCTCCCCCTCCCCCGCCCAATACAGACCATGCAGCCGGTGGTCGGATGAGACATCTCAATAATCAGAAGGCTGTTTTCAAGACCTTTGCAGATAGATGGATTTGAGTATCCGCACGTTCACAGAATAAAGGAGACATAAATGACTACCTCCTGGTTTTCCGTGTTTTATATGTGTATAGTGCAGCGTGGGCCCTCAATACTCAGATTCAGTGATATGCCACTAAAAACATGGGCATCTGTAGTATAACAAAACCAGATGCAAACCTCATTGGTGAATCTGAGGGAGTCAACTCACTTTTTTCAAAAGAGGTAAGTTCCAACTCGTGTGTCTTCTGGGAGGTCCCTGTGACTTTCAAATATCATGGGCTAGACTCTACCAGATACTTGCCATGCTCCCAGCATAAGCCTCCATCTTCTGAATCAAATCTCATTTTGGAACTCATTCCACTCAAATTCAGGTGCTGGTCCTAAGAGCCTTTCATAAAAAAGCTGAGTGGATAAATTCCAACTCTAAAGTGTCCTGCACTTTTCTTAGACTAGGAATGGATTGGTTGCCTTGGACTTTTATGGTTAAAAAGGTTCAAGGGTCAGGTATCAGATCCTAAACTGGTTTTCTTAATTAAGGTGGGGGGATTTGGAGGAGTCACTAGACACCTGCCCCACAACGGGCAAAGCTCAGTCCTTCATCCTCTTCCCATAAATAACTCCATCTTTTCCTGACTCGGGCAATGGGTTGGCTTTGGATGCCCAAGTGAAGGGAACATGTCTTTATTCAAAGTCATAACTTTCAAATGGCCTTAGGAACCAGGACCAATAATAGAACTCAGGAGTTTCTGCTCAGAGTCAAGCAGTAAATCGTTTCTCACATATTCATGAATATTGATGACTAGTTTCTAGCCCCAAGACAAGTAACTTTCCAGGTCCAGGTCTATACGTTTGCTGGAAGGTTCCCTGAGCCAGCGAAGCCAATTCTCTTTGTATCTGCAGCACTCAGCCTCCCCACGGAGAGCACTTGGCACCTCGCACAAGAATCTCAGGGGTTTTGTACCTCTTCTCTGGTAGGACCACAAAGTCCCTGAGGACAAGGGCTCTGTCATGGCCATCCCTTTAGCCTTGTCTCACCTGTAGCTGGCAGGGTCACACTCAGTAAGACGTGATGCCCAGATGCGTTTGAAGACCTACTTTGAATTATGCAGAAAGCTCTTCAGTTGGCCCTCAGCTGGAGCATTCGGGGAAGCGGCCATTTGAAGGATAGTTTTTTAAACTTTTGAAAGAGAATCTGAAAATCAGTTCTTGGCATAGAAATTCACAGAAGCAGCAAGAATGCTGATAGTAAGAACCTGAACACACACGCCTGACTGTCTTTCCCCAGTTGTAACTGTCCAGAATGTTGAACTATTTCCTAACATTTAAAATATAATTCTCGGGGCACCTGGATGGCTCAGTGGGTTAAGCCTCTGCCTTCGGCTCAGGTCATGATCTCAAGGTCCTGGAATTGAGCCCCACATCGGGCTCTCTGCTCAGTAGGGAGCCTGCTTCCCCCTCTCTCTCTGCCTGCCTCTCTGTCTACTTGTGATCTCTGTCAAATAAACAAATAAATCTTTAAAAAAATAAAATTAAATATAATTCTCGACACCCTCCTGGGTACATTAAAACCACAGACTAACATGAGAATCGCTTTCATTAAGGAGGATGTTATATGTAGTGTTTAGTACAGAGCCCGGTATACTGTAAGTGCTCAATAAAAGACACCCAGTGCTATTAGCAACAGGGCAGTGCAATTAGTTGTTATTTAGACAAATAAATTAGCAGCCATGATATAGAACCCCGTAATGAAAAACTGAGCCCAACTAATTTTTTCCTGCTTCTAACCTTACTGCTGACTGCATTCCCAAATTTTGGAAAAATACTGTTATTTAAAAGCCCAATGACTAAAAAAACCAAGTACCTTAAAATACAGTATAACAACTTTTATTTCCTTTTTCATTCAAGGAGTTCCTTTCTCAGCCCACATACAAACAAACTCTCTCAAGATAAAAAGCCAACACTCTTTTTTAAGATCAAAAGAACCTGCCTTTCTTTGTGCAGGGGGGGAAAAGAAAGGAGCTGATTCCGGACACCTCCTTAAAAAAAAAAATCTAGTTTTTACAAAGATATGACTCCAGCTTGCTGGAAAATAATTAGTACATAAAAGAGCCTGCCCAGAGCTATAAAAGCTCTTTATTTAAACCCACACTTTGGTGCAAAAGATAGTTAAAGATCAATCCAGGCTATTAAAAAGAAGAAATGAAATGTATTCCAACAAAAGCCTATAAACACACGGAATGGGGAACAACCTACTGAGACCAGGCAGGGTAGTGAAGTCTTTCAGGTACCATTTTTATTCTTCTAATGCCTTTCCCTGCAGACTCCATTGATCATAAACGTAATCTGTCTTCCTCTACCTTTGATAAATGGAAGGACGAATTCATCTGTATGTAACTCACCTCCTCTCTTCTTTTACATAAAACAGATGTCACAGCTGTTACTGCTCTGCAAACAGATGTTTCCACCCACAGAAACATGGGGGACACTCCACCACAATGTGCTATTTGTTCTAGAGGGGTCGACGGCTTGAGACCTTGTCGGGGCCGCTTGGTGACTGTAGAGCGATGGAGGTGCCTTTGTCTCAGCCCCTTAGAGCCCCCCTCCCAGAGCTGGTGTTCACAAAACGGATCGCCCCTGTCCAGCACTTACCGTCTCTGCAGGGACATCATCAGATGGCCTGGACAATCCGGAAACCTCTTGGGCTTGGTCTTGACACTCTGCACCCTTGGCTTCCTGGTGGCTGTCGGCTGGTGCCTTTTCCCGTCCCTTGTCCAGTTTGAAGAGTTTGTCCAAGAAGCTGGAGTCCCTAGGCTTGGAGGGGGCCGCTCCTCCCGACTCAGGTGGGGCAGGCGCCGGTCCCCCAGCGGCAGAGAAGCCTCCGTCCCCGGCCGGGCTCTGGCCTGGGGTTTTATGTGGGTCGTGCCCCAGTGCAGCTGCCACCGGAAGTGCCACGCTCTCACTTGGTTCTTTGTTTCCTGGAGCGTTACTGGAGCTGACATCAAGCTTCACTGATCCAGTGGATGAATCCGTGGCTTGGTCTCCAGTACGTCCTGGTACAGGCCGCGAGAGTGTCAAGAAAAAACGAGATTTAGCAGCTGGTGCCTCGAGTTTGGCCTCTTTCCCAAGATTCTTTCCGTTGGCATCTGCAACAGCGCTGATCTCCATTGTCTTGGGGGAAGAAGTGGCCACATTATCCTCCTTGACACTTATTCCCAAGTCGACTGTGAACACAAACATAAACAACGGTTATTCAACCCGGCGAGGAAATGCCAGGATGGATAATGGACTCCAGACGTTTGATACACAGAGGCCATGATGAAGCGGGGGCTCTGCGGCTGTCCGCTCACTCTGCGAAGCAGAACTGGGTTATCTAGAACTCTGACCCTGCTCTTCTTGCGAGAGAGGAACTGGGGCGGGGGGTTAGCGAGGAGGAGAGCCGGTTGGCGGAAGTCACACCCCAGGCACCGTACTAGTGACACTCGTGTTACTTCTCCGGTGGCAGGTTTGGAGGAATCTCCCGAGAAGTAAATCGTCATGATTTCACTGCGGAGGCAGCGTGGACTCTGGAGCTAGAACAAGGCTTCTCCACCTTGGGACTATGGACGTTTGGGGCAGGATCATTCTTTGCTGTGCCTCAGCCCCTAGATTAGCTGCGTCCCTGGCCTCAGCCCAGTAGATGTCAGTGCCCACCCATGCCCCCACATTGTGACAATCCAAAATGCCTCCAGACACTGCCCTATGTCCCCTGGGGTGGCAGGGGAGGGGGGAAAAATCACTCACATGAGAGAACCACTGAGCTAAATTGTCTCTTTGAATCTGAGTTACTTAACAGTCTTGTGCCTCAAGTTTCTGGCAAAGTGAGGCAAATGGTAGAACTTACCTCCTAATTTTGTGATGCAGATTCCATGAGTTAAGGTCAGCTGTTATCATGACCCACAAGTGACAAAAGTGGCTGCCACAGGGCTTGGTCCCGGTCTGCACAGCTGCTGGGTGAGCTGCTAAGTCGCAGAGTCTGGTTTTGGACAGATACCTGACCCCGACCTTTGTGCTCTGCCTTACCATCTGGCCTATGTTAGCCTAGATTTTGGGGATGGTGAGGGGAGATCCCATGTTGAAGGCTGGAAGGGAAAGCAAGCGTCCACACAGGACAGCAAATTAGACCTCAGGGGGGCATGGAGTCAGAAGCGTAGAGTAGGGTCCAGAGCTGCGTGAGGACGTGGGCTCCTCCTCCTCCGGGGAGGGGCCGGCTTCCAGCATCCCGCTGTTTCTGCTTGGACCTCTGCCTGGGTCTCATTGAACTGCTTTTCTTTCCCAGGTGCCTTTTATAAAGCAGGGCGATATTCAGGAAAAAAGGAGAGACCACGAATTTTGGAATGAAAGTTAAAGATCAAGATTCTCTGCTGATAAACTATGTGACCTTGGTCAAGTCACCAAAAATCTTTGAACCTCCTTGTACGGAAGATGGGAATTGACAGATAGCGTGATTATCTTTAAGGATTCTCCCACAGCGTTGCCAGCTTTGTGTTTTGCTTTATACAGCTGTAGCCAGGCGCTTTTATTTTTTATTTTTTTTAAAAGATTTTATTTATTTGTGTGTGAGAGAGAGGGAGCAGAGAGAGCGAGCCCAAGAGGTGGGGAGGGGCAGAGGGAGAGGGAGAAGTAGACTCCCTGCTGAGCAGAGAGCCAGACATGGGATTTGATTCGGGATCATGGCTTCACCGACTGAGTTGCCCCATAGTCAGTTACTTTTAAAATACGTTTACAGGAAGACAGAGAAACTGACAAAAAGAGAAAGGGGGAGAATCTTTTGGTCTGCTCATATAGCTCAATAATACGTGTGAAACACACATACACACACACACTTTTATTAGCAGTTGTTTTTGCCAAACTCTGGTAACTCGCAGTGTCTAGAGTCAGGAACAAACAAAAAGGAGAGACAGGAAAGGGAGAGCTGGACCCCTGTCCGGTGGTCATCACTGAGGAGCACAGAAGGGACAGTCCACAGGCCAGTGACAAGCACTAGGGGTTCTTTACAATCTCAGATCCCAAGGAAGTCACCCCGTAGGAGCATCGGGTATGCCCACCAGCTCTTCCTCTCCCTTTCCCCATGCTCCAGAATTCATAATCGTGGTAAACCTTGTACTCAGGGAGAGAAGGCGGGAGGGAGAGCGGGAATAAGGGAGTTAGACGGATGTGTCAGGTGCCAAGTAAGCCAGTAGGCAGCTGAAGCATCACAGTGAATATAAATGAATCGTGGGGACAGTCCATGCCAGGAGAAGAGGAAACAGTTGACAAAAAGGCAGAGACTGAGATTCGAAACAAGGAAGAGCTTTTCAAAATGCCAAGAGCATCCACCAATCTCTTTCTCCTTTTCCTCCCTTCCTTACTCTCCAGCCAGGAACCGAAAGAGCTAGTGGTAAGAGCGTTACACTCAGAGAGAAAGTCTTTGGGGGGAAAAAAAAATCTTCCCAAGGACAGACTTTTAAAATCAAGGTTAAAATTGGCTCCTATCATTATAGTAGTTTCAGGTGTACAACGTAGTAATCATTCAATACTGGTATACACTATGAAGTGACCGCCACAGGAAGTCTGGTTACCATATGTCACCCCTTCACCCTGCTGAACCCCCTCCCAGCCCTCTTGACTCCTCTGATAACCACCACTCTGCTCTCTGTACCTCTAAGTCTTGTTTTGTTTGTTCATTTGTTTTGCTTTTTACATTCCACATACAGTGAAATCACATGGCATTTGTCTCTCTCTTGACTTATTTCACCTAACACAGTATCTTCAAGGTCCATCCACATTTTTGCAAATGGCAAGATTTTCTTCTTTTTTATGGCCAAGTAGTATTCCAATATATCTCTATCTATCTATCCACACACATACATACACACATATATATATAGTCTTCCCCTTTCCCCTTCAGATTTTCACCAACACTTTTTATTTCCTGTTGGGTTTTTGTTTTTTTTTTTATTAGTCATTCTGACAGATGCGAGGTGATATCCTAGGGTGGTTTGTATTTGAATTTCCCTAATAATTAGTAATGCTGAACAACTTTTCATGTGCCTGTTGGCCATCTGTATATCTTCCTTGGAAAATGTCTATATATTTAGATTCTCTGTCCATTTTTAAATCAGATTTTTGTTGTTGTTGTTGCTATCGAGTTGGGTTCTTCATACCTTTTGGATATTAATCCCTTATTGGATAAATGATTTATAAATACTTTCTTCTATTCAGTGGGTTGCTTTTTCATTGTGCTGATGGTTTCCTTTGCTGTGCAGAAGCTTTTTAGTTTGATGTAGTCTCTAAACGAACTTTTTTTTTTTTTAAGATTTTATTTCTTTATTTGACAGAGATCACAAGCAGGCAAAGAGGCAGGCAAAGAGAGAAGGGGAAGCAGGCTCCCCGCTGAGCAGAGAGCCCAATGCGGGCTTGATTCCCGGACCCTGGGATCATGATCTGAGCCAAAGGCAGAGGCCTCAACCCACTGAGCCACCCAGGTGCCCCAGACTTTTTTTTTTAAGGGCCCAATATATTATTTGAATAAAGGATAAATTCTTTTCATCCAGGTATCTAGACTAGCCCTCAAATGCATTTAGAAATTACAGCAGATGCAAACTTTACCTTTTGATATTAGAGAATGGAGAAAGTATTTCTAATAACTTGTACGAACTAGGACTTTCTAGATGGGACATTCCATAATAATGAAGGTCTGTCCTCCAAACTTGGGTGAGTGCATACTCAAGTCCAACACCCAGAGATTCTATTTCCTTTGCTAAAATGCTTACCTCCTACGTGGGCACATGATCTAGGCTAGACTAATTCTGTGGCTTTTGCTGAACCCATTAGAACAGAGTTACACTCTTTATGTTTGGGCTGGCAAATCAGTGGGAGTGCATCTGTAAGTGGTGGACTTGGCCGTCACATTCACAGTGCGTGCCCGAGAACAAACTCAGATGAAAGCAGAGCCAAAAGATTGAGGGAGCAAATAGCCAGTGATAGAATTTAAATGCCTGGATCCAGCTATGCCTGAAGCTGACATTTACCATTATATGGCCAACAGATTTTTTTTTTTTTCATTTTTGCCAGTTTAAATTAAGTACATACTCAGTGATTTGGAGAGAATTTTATGGAATTGGCCAGTATCCATTTCACTTGTCAAGTAATAGCAAACAATCCTCTTCCTGGGAAGCTGTCTCCAGGCTCTTCAAGTCTGTCTAGGAGGAAGTCAGTATGGGAGGAAGGAGGGTAAAGAGAATGAAACAGGAGGAAGTAAGTTAGTAGAAGCTAGATAGAAAAGCCACCAATGCTTTGCCTTCACAATAAAAGTGAAAGGAAAATATCCACTTCAGGAAACAGATTACAACTTTTGAGACCTTCAACAAACATTAGAAATGAGATACGTCCTAAAACATCGACTTAAATGGACACGCATGCATACATGCACGCACATGCACACACATACTCACACACACCCGATCTGTGAATGAATAGGAAGAAAACCCATTGGAGTTACAAGTTTTATAATCTTGCAAAGATGAATATTGTATACATGCCTTCCTCACGTTATTACAGAAAGAATTTAAAAGTTCCTTCAGGATGATGGGAACCAAGCTTTCAGTTACTATGAACAATCTTGAGAGAAGTTCATCTTGAATCTGGTTGCAATAAAAAGCTTTCTCATAAAGCAGACACACAGACGATATACCAAAGAGATTTTACTTTCCATGAAAAAAAATGTGTAAGAGTTTAAGGGAGATAAAAAGGAATCAAGTGAGAATGCAAACGACAGCTCCCAAATATGTGAGAGCGTTGAAAATTTTGATCTTCTTAGTGCAGAAAATCTATTTTGTATTATGTGTGTGGCTTTTTAAGAGAAAGTCATCACAGGCAGACCTGTGATTGAGAACTTATCTCCAGCGGCATTTTGGTGTCATTTTTAGAACCTCGGTTTGACTCTCGAATATGAAATACAGATGGTCCTTGACTTACAGTGCTGGGACTTGTGTTTTTTGGCCTTACAAAGTGCAAAAGTGATACTCATTCAGCAGAAACTGTATGAGGAATTCCGAATTTGGATCTTTTTCTGGGCCAGCGATATGCGGGGCGACCCCCTCTAGTGATGCTGGGTCTTGACAGCTCCCAGCAGGGTCAACAATAGGTGCGCTGACAACCATCTGTATCCTTACAGCCATTCTGTCTCTCCCTTTCAGTGCAACATGCAGTATATTTCATGAACCTGCCATAGTCAACACTTTATTACCAAATGGGCTTTGTGTTACATGATGTTGCCCAACCGTAGGCTAGTGGAAGTGCTCTAGGCATGTTTAAGGTAGGCTAGGTTTCGTAGGTTATAGTAAATTTATTTGTATTTTTGTATATTTTATATATTTATATATTTTATTTATATAGTAAATATATGTATATGTATATATGTATAGTAAATATATTTTCTTCTTTTTTTTTAAGATTTTATTTATTTGAGAGAGAGAGAGAGAGAAAGCATGAGTGGGAGGGGGACAGGGGCAGAGGGAGAGGAAGAGGGAGAGGGAGAAGCAGACTTCCTGCTGAGCAGGGATCCTGACATGGGACTCAATCCCAGGACTCTGGGACCATGACCTGAGCTGAAGGCAGACACTGAACCTACTGAGCCACCCAGGTGCCCATAAATCCACTTCCAACATACAATGGACTTATCAGGAAGTAACCCCATCCCAAGTAGAGGAAGATCTGTCTGGGATCTGGCTGAATTATTTTGTATCTCTATGCCTCAATTTTCTTATAAAATGGGCAAGAAAATAACAATGCCTTCTTCAAAGGATCATTATGAGGATCAAATGAAATGTTTCCTACAAGGTGCTTACTGCTTGTGGGTATGTGGTGAGTTCTTGAGAAAAATTAGTGGGGCTTTTTTTCATTCTATCAATATATTATTACTATAATTACTATTTTATATCTCTAAACATAAGTCACAAGGAAAAAAATATTCTGATGGTTTAACCTATACATTTGAGTGCTCCGGAAAGACTTTTAAAAATAGTAATGATATGAATTAATTTATCTTCAAAAATCTAAGAATCTGGGCCAGAGAAGATTCAGGAATGTTTCCTACTCTCTAAGTATCAGGTATTCTCAGTCAGAGCAAGCTGCTTCCTCAGAGTTCTACTGTATATTTTAAACACACACACACAAAGTCTCTATTACAATATTTAGAAATTTTGAGGAAGGATTATCCTTTGGTTGTTGTGTTTTTTTTCCCATGTGGCAAAGTTCAAATTTTCACTTAGTACAACTGTTCATTCACTGAATGTTTCCCACGTGCCAGGCATTACTGTAAATGCTGTCTGTAACAAGAAGCATTTTATTTATATATTACAGCAAATGTATACACTGGGTACTATCACCACTCCCATTTTACAGGTGGGAAAATTGAGGCTCTGAGCAGGAAAGTCACCTTTCAGACATCATCCTGCTCTTAAGTGGTGAAGTCAGGACTGGAACCCATGTTTGCCCGATTCCAAAGCTCAAACCCTTCACATTTTGTCATTGAAGCAAGAACAGAAGAGAGGGAGAGAACAAAGCAGACAAAGTTTGGTTAACGGAGTTAGTGGATCTTCAAGAAACTATGCACAAGAGAAAAAAGAAGAAAAAAAACGTGTTTTCTCACATCTGGGAGCAACTGGTGTGTGATTTTGTTTTGTTTTAAATAAGAGTTAGATCATGTCATTCATCTGCATAAAACTATCCAAAGATGGCTTCACTCCAATTAAAATGAAGCCAGAACTCTACCATGCCCAACATGGTAGAGCCTGAGCTCAGCCCAGGTTCTTCCTCTTAATACACCAACCTCATTCCCACCTGAAGCTCTCTGTACTAGCTGTTCTTTCCACCTGGGAATTCCTCCCCTCCAATCTTTCCATGGCTAGCTTGTTGTCATTCAAGCCTCAGGTCAGGACTTCCCTGACCACCCTTTCTAAAGTCACCCTCCCACTCACCCCCATTTCTTCTTTGGGTTCAGCAGTGCCTTCCCTGGTCTCTGAAATTGTCTCATTAATTCATTTTGCTTCTCCTCCATTAGAAAGTAAGCCCAAGTATACCGACACCTGGTCTGTCTTGATGACAGCTGTGTCCCTAGGGCCTCCAATGGTGCTTGGCACATAACAGGATTAAGTCAGGGAAAAGTAAGGCAGAAGTCCAGAGTCTGGGGCATAGCAAGTGCCCAGGGACCCTGACTATAATAATGGTGAGAGTAGCAACCCTTGTAGTAACTGGTGATGGCAGAGGCGGTGTTCTTTCTTCTAACAGTCCATTATCCAAATCCTCCTAGTTCTTAGGGTTAAAGAGAGAAGCAGAGGCCACGATCATAATTTCATTTACAAAGGAAGTGTCTGCTTATAAAAGTTATTTCCCACTCATACATCCCTTCCTGTGCCACTCCGGCCTGTGTGTCAATATCCCAACCCATCCGGAGAAAGGACAAGTAGGCCGGAAATGTAATGCACATAATTTGCAAAGGGAATTGCAAACCTTGCAGAAGACACAGGAGTTTGCTGAGTCATGGAAAGTACTGCTCAGATCACACACGTGGCTCTTGTCGAGTGAGAATCTGGCAGAGTTCAAAGAGTTCACAGAAGAAGACAGGAAGGTAGAAGGGAAACTAGGTGATGACCCACTAAGCTCTTCAAAAGAGAATTATATTTGAATATCAAAGGATTATAGTAGGCCCTTGGGAAAACTGATGAAGACCTCAAAAAGTTTTACAAAAAAGACCCTTCTGAGGTCCTGCTGCAGGAGTCAAATGACACATCAAACAACTGTGGCTTTCTGTGTTGTGCAAATGCATTTGTTGTTTCTAGGTCTTGAAACAAGGATTCATGTAGCAGATACTTAGAGCATGGAGGAAGATGTTAGATTTGGAAATTTCACAGATTGATCAGATTACATGCTTTTCATCTCAATATGAAATAGCCATGATGTCTTGGCCAAGAAATTCCAGCATAAATAAAAGAAAGGGGCATCTTAGAGCTGAAAGTTCTTGACTATCAGCTTGATACAACACGTGTGCGCATCTAGCAATGGAAATGCTGGGTTTTAATGTTGGGTTCCAACATCATGTGGCCAAAAGGTAATTGTTCACCCTGTGCTCTCTCAAAAGTCAACAGCGATTTGCTAGTCACTGTGGGGTGAGACTACATTAGTGGACCTCACCATTCCCACTCTCCTTTCCGCTCACAGATTTCCCGTCATTCATGTGCTGCAGAAGTCTGGAACGTACAAAGAGAATTCAAGCACTAAGCCACCATTGCTCCAATGGGAGCCAATATTGTCACTCAAAGACACATTCAATGTTCGATTTTTTTTCTCAACTTGATTATAATACACATTTAACATCTGTTTACTACCCCCAAACAATTATCTCTTAATTCTTTTCTTTTTCTGTATGGATCTTCCACCCTCATGGCAAGATAACTAGCATCTGTGACCCCGCATGGCTTGTCAAGCTTGGTTCACGTTCATATAGATACATACGAGCATCCCAGACACAGGTACACAAGGGTTGTGTTTGTGCTTCTTGGTTTTTACAAAAATTGGATCAGATTAGATATAGTTTTTTTTAATTGCTTTTATCTATCATTGTTACGGATCGAATGTTCATGACCCTACGAAGTTCATAACTACAAATCCTAACCCCTAGGCTGGTGGTATTAGGAGGTGGGGCCTTTGGGAGATTAGGACATGAGGGTGGAACCCTCATGAATGGAATTAGTGCCCTTATAAAAGAGGCTCCAGAGAGCTCCCTTACTCCTTCCACTGCTTGAGGACTCAGTGTAAAGGTGGCCATCTATGAACCAGGAAGAAGTTTTACTAGACAACAAATCTGCCCCAGTCTCTGGTATTTTTGTTAAAGCCACCTGAATGAACTGGCAATCACAGTTATTCCTCTCAGTCAATATGTCTGAATCTATCTTTTTTTTTTTTTTTAAGTAGTCTCCATGCTCTGCATGGAGCCCAAAGTGGGGCTTGAACTCACGACCCTAAGATCAAGACCTGAGCTGAGATCAGATGCTTAACTAGCTGAGCCACCCAGGTACCCCATCTTATTTTTTTAAATAACTGCATAATATTCCTTAGTATGCATATACCAAAAGATATTTAAGCCATTGCCTTAATCAACGACCATTCTGGTAGTTCCCAAGTAATTGTTTCCTTTTCTATTACAAACAATGCTGAGATAAACTTCTGTGTTCAAAAATCCTAAACTAGTGCTTTTTTTTCTATGAAACAGAGGCACAGATGTGCAGCTGCTACACCCAAATCAATGTGCATTTAATTTCTAAAAAGAGACACTGCCAGATTTCTTTCCTAGAAAGGGCAATAGTGATGCACATTTCCAGCAGCAGTGTGATAGTGTGGCTTTCTCCCACCCCCAAGGGTGGCGGGGATGGGAAACAGCAAGAACATTGATCAGATACACAACATGAAAGACATCTTAAGTGGTAAAAACATACCAGGGGAGGTCACGTCTTATTCTGTCCGTGCCCTCTAAGGACAAGAACACCAAGGATAAGCCTTGGACATGGAGAGTAGGGTAGGTGGAATTTGTGCTCCATAGAACACTACTGGAGAGTGACAATTATTAGTTTGGGACTCCGGGGACTAGGAGTAGCCAGCCAGAAAGCACTATGAGACAAGAGGCTCAGGGGAGACGGACGGGGAAAAGCAGCCAAATCAAGAAGACATGATATCCTCCAGAGTTGACACATGAATGATCAGTGAGGACACAGAAAGATGCTCAACCTCAAGGGCCATTAGGAAAAGGCAACCAAAACCACTACACGGCACCGCTTCACACCCAGCAGGATGGCCATGATGAGAAAGACCAACCATCAGCAGTGTTGGCGAGGATGCGGACCTAACAGAACCCTCCTGTGTTGGGGGGTGGCGGGAAGGCAACAGGGCAGAGATGTCTGGAAAGCAGTTTAGCAGCTCCTCCTGCTGGATGACCCAGTAATTCCAGCCCTGGATACGCAGCCGAGAGAATGAAAACGCATGCCCAGGTGAGGACCTGTACACAAATGTTCACAGCAGCACTATTCACGAGAGCTGAAGGACTGGAAGCAGCCCAAACGTCCAGCAGTCAACGGAGGAATGGATAGCCAAGACCTGGCCTATCCAGGCGGTGGAGCTGTATTCAGCCACAGGAAAAAATAAAGCATGGCGACACGCTGTGACATGGGTGAACTTGAAAACAAGGCGCTGAGAGAATCCGGGTATAAAATACCATACATTGCAGGATTCTAATTACATGACATATCCAGAAGGGGCGGACGTCTCTCTGTAGTGACAGACAGCAGATTAGTGGTCGCCAGGGGCTGGGGGTAGGGGCTGCAGGGAATGACTGAGCCTGCCCCCCGAGTCTCGGGTTGGGTGATGAAAACATTCTGGGGATAGTGGGGATGTGGTTTGTACTACCTCGTGAATATACTCAAAAGAACTGAACTGCATACTTTAAAAGGATGAATTTTGTGGTAGGAGAGTTAGATGTGATTTTGGAAAAGGAAGACATTGTATAAACATCCAATGGGGGGAATGGGGTGGGGAAAGGAACACCAAAGGTGAGCACGCAGTTAAGAGGAAAGGCACACAGCTGGCTTTTAAGCATATGGAAGGATGCTCAACATCATGAACAGTTAAATATGGCCAAAATTAGGAGAGCTAGCTTTCCATCTATCAAACTGGTGAAAAGGGAGATATTTAGTAACCTAGCAGGGAGGGAATAGAAGAACAGCCCCCATATATCATTGGTGGCAGTGTATTTTGGCAATCTCTGGGGAGAGGAATTTAGTGATATATACCAAAATTTAAAAGTTCACAAGCCCTGTGAACTCTAATTTCTAATCATAGAATATTATCCTATAAATATAATTGCACCGAGTCAGAAAGACACAGAACAGATACACGCTATTTGCTGGGCCACTGTACCCCTGAGAAAAGACTAGAAGCTTATCGATAGGGGCCTGGTTAAATAAATTATCACATGCCCATCCAGTGAAACCCTCCACACGTTATCATTCTCCAAATCACCTAGTAAGGGAAAAAAGCCAGGTCCAACTGTGTGTATAGAATGTTCCCATTCGTTTTAAAAACGTGGTGCTGAGAAGCAGAGCAGCAGGTTTTAACATGTGCCCAGGTAGAACACGTCTGGCCTAAGAAAGGGTAAAGAATACTTGCCTCTAAGGAAGGAAATGGGAAGCACTCAGGGTGGGGATGTTTTTCCTGTCTTAAACCTTATTATGCGTACTGTTGGGAATGTTTAAATGGATAGGTACTAAGGCCCGCACCTTCCCATGTCACTTAAACATGTACAAATAATGAAAAGAAAAAAATAGCTGGAAAGGAGAGGTCTAGAATGGGATTTAAGGCGGACCGAAGGAACAGTTGGCCTATTTCCGCTTAGCCTGGCGCAGGCCGGGCAGTGACAGTGGGGACTGTCACTAATGAGCCGGTGCCTGTGATGGAGGCTTCACCAAGCCGAGTGGGCGCTGCGTCCTGGAGTGAGGGCATGACCCAGGGGGCGTCTCCATATTCCACAATCTGACCCTCTGCTCAGCAAACTTGGACCCCCCCCCAACTTTTTAAGTCACCTGGAGTTGATGTATCCCTCAGAGGTCATTTTAAAAAGAGATCATGAATGAAGCATATAGGCGACTTCAAAAGGGGACACAACTATTGGGGCTCTCTTACCACGAGGTCCCTCCCTGGTGACAACATATACCGGAGTGCATTGTCAAGGGCAAGAGGCCTGGTGGGTCCAGAAACCAAGCAAGCAAACCGTTAAGACTTAATTAGCTAAAGGATCTAAATGTTTACTTTCTTCAAGCTGGGATCACCTAAAGGTGATGATGACTTTTTTTTTTTAACGTTATTTTTGTTGAGAGATGAAAAGTAGGGAGAACAATTTTACATTATCAGGGTGGTCAACTATGAGATCTGCTGAAAGGGCCGGCATGGTGTTCGTCCAGCACAATGTTTAGGGGTTGTTTTGTTTTGTTTTCTTTTGTTTTGAATAGGGAAATGTCATCTGAAAATTCTCAAGTGGGGCTTTCACTGAAATAGCTGATTATCCGCTCGGGGCTTTTGGCAGGGCCTCTGGGCTCAGAGCTGAGAACTGGTTCTACATCGCAGCTTTTGTGCCTATGAATGGAGCCGGACTCGGCTTGAGTTTCCAGTCCTCTCGTTCTCAGAAACACGTGGCCTCTGAGGTCTTCTCTGCACAGAGCACATCTCACCCACTGATCTGCTGTTTTAATTGTTAAACTCCCAGAAATGTTTAGGGCAGCTTACCATTTCCTTGGTCTCCCTGATTTATTATTATTATTATTATTATTTTATTTTGGGGCAGGGCAAGTGTTGGCAAATTCCTCCCAGTGTGGTAAAAGGATATGAAGAGAAAGTCTTTTGAAAAGTCTGCTGTAGGGGTGCCTGGGTGGCTCAGAGGATTAAAGCTTCTGCTTTTGGCTTAGGTCATGATCCCAGGGTGCTGGGATTGAGCCCCACATTGGGCTCTCTGCTCCTCAGAGAGCCTGCTTCCTCCTCTCTCTCCGTGCCTGCCTCTCTTGCCTACTTGTAATCTCTGTTTGTCAAATAAATAAATAAAATCTTAAAAAAAAAAAAAAAGAAAGAAAAAGAAAAGTCTGCTGTAGGATTAGAACTGTGATGGAAGCCAGTTATGGTGTTTCATGATCTGGTTAAAATGCACCCTGGGGAAGAGAAATGAAATAATGTACAGCTGCCCCATGACCATCCTGTTTCTCATTTTGCTGTTTGTCACGCTTTCCCTGGGTCTCTCTTGGGCTCTCCTGGCCTCCCTCAGAGAGGGACAAGTTAATATCGCTCATGCTCCTGAAACCATGTCGGATGTCTGCACGTGCTGAGCAGAATATGGCGTCCGGGCTTCTTCTCAGTCCAGAAAGGTAAAGAACAAGTTGTGTTTTACTCAACAGAAGCTGCTGGAAATCCGACTGTATGTATCCTAGAACATAATGCTGTGTCCAGGGTGTCAGCCAGGGTAGGGACAAAAAAGTCTTGGAAGAATTTAAAACAGAAATACCAATGTTTTATTTTTGAAAAAAAAAAAAAATGTGAATAAAGAATTTTCTATGTGAGTGCCCTCCCAGTGGTTCCCAACCATGGCTGAACATGAGTAGCTTTCAAGTAGCCCAGGGAAACTTGAAAAAAGATTTCTGCCTGGGTCTTACCCACTAGAGCTTCTGATTTACTGATTCTAAGATTCTAAGTGGGGTCTGGTAATGGGATTAAAAAAAAAAAAAAGTCCTCCCAGTGATTCTAATGTGGATTAAAAATTAGGCACCACCCCTATTTCCAGGAACAGACATTGTTGTAATGGCCATCTTTTATCGTTTCAGGCACCAAGTGAAGGGATTTGCAAGCGTGATCTTGTTTTCTCTTCATAACACCATGAGGTGGGGAAGTGAAGTCTCTTGCTTAAGCTCTCGCAACTGTGAAGAGGTGAAGGGAGGCGGCAGATCTAAGCAGTTTACCCAGAAGCGCTCACTCTGGCCATACTTAGTAGAGCCCCCCCCGCCCCCCCGCGCCATCTGGAAGATACTATCTAAAATGCGAAGGATAAAAAGGTTGTGCAAGAGGTTCACTGCAATGTTGTTTGGAATGGAGAGAAAGAAAAACAGAAAAATGAATGCCCACCCTCTGAGTAATGGCTGAACGAAGGCTAACACATCCACACCTTAAGACAGTTTGTGGCTGTCCAGTAACAATAAATTAAACGCTGTACCTGTTGAGCTAGAGGGAAGTACACGCTTGTGTAGCCCAGGGGTCTGTCCTGGGCTGGACTGAATGGACATGTGGGGACTAGCTGGGCATTCCTCTCTTTCTTGTCACCTGGCTTCTTGGTGGGACCAGCCGGGCAGTCTCAGAGCACTCGCACTGACCCCGTGGTTAGCTTAGCCCAAAGCTAGTGCTGCAAGAGACAAAGGCAGAGCCTACAGGGCTCCTTAAGGCTTGGCCTTGGAATTCATGTGTCATCCTTCCCACTCTGTATCAGGGGTTATGGAGGTCAGCCGGGATTCCATGGGAATCCATGGGAAGACCACAATAGGGAAACACGGATTATTTGGGGAGCGGGGGAGGAAGGGATGTGCCCATCTGGAGACCGTCTACTATAATAGTGTAATAGGATAATTTTATCCAACAGAAATTCTCCCCTGGAGTTTTCGGTGAGAAAAACGGCACTAAGGATTAGACTTCTCAGGGCATACCTGCAAGGGGGCGGAGGGGCAAGGAGCGTGGGGTCACCCGGGGGTGCCAGTTTTCGGAAGTTGCGGCCATGCACTGAGAGGCGGGACCGTGCAATGCTGGGGAAGGAGAAAGGGAAGTGTCTGCGTGGATGCGGCATAGGAGCAGGGTTTCAGGTGCACAGCTGAGCCCAGAGAGCTGGTGGGGTGAGAGGACATATGGCAAGGCTATGGGACAAGAGGGAAAAGGAATGTTTGAAAGTGAGCTCGATCCCCTTGCCGCTTGTGAAAGGCCTGAGCTGTAAGTCTTCGAGACCGACGCTGAGCAGGCGCCGCGGATGGTCCCCCCAGCAGCCAATCCTCCCCAGCGCGCTGTTCTCCGCTTACTGAGGGGAGATGGGGGCGGTCCTAGCATCCCCTGCGCTGGTGTGGCCACGTGACCTAGTCCTGGCCAATGAGATGAAGAGGATGCCTGCTGGCACGCAGGGCCTTCTGGGAAAGAGCTCCCATTCTGTCCCAATCAAAGGGGGGAAGGGCGGAAAGTGGTGGCGCATGTTGGCCTTCCTCTTCCTGTTTTTGGATCGGTTCACATGGGGACGTGGTGATGTTGGGCCCACATTCTCACATCTCGGGTAGCTCTGATTTTTGGTACTGGGGCTCCCATTGCACTTCGCCCAAGCGTCACTATTGGCAAATGCTTCTGTTCTCGTTATGTCAGCGCATGGGCAGGGACAGGTGGCTCAAGTACGAATTTTCAGCCCCATAAAATGATTGCACTGATTTTATTTTTTTAAAGCAAAATTAGGCAATTCTTCTTTTTGGGAACAATTGACTGGGAACAGAAAGGGAAGCCATATATTTTATATATATATATATATATATATATATATATATACACACACATATATGTATATATATATACACACACACACATACACATATATACGTGTGTGTGTATATATATATGTATTTTTTTTTAGGATTTTATTTATTTATTTGACAGAGAGAGAGATCACAAGTAGGCAGAGAGGCAGGCAGGAGAGGGGGAAGCAGGCTCCCTGCCCAGCAGAGAGCCCTATGCGGGGCTCCATCCCAGGACCCTGGGACCATGACCTGAGCCGAAAGCAGAGGCTTTAACCCACTGAGCCACCCAGGCGCCCCTGAGCTGTTTATATTTTAGAAACTTTGTATCCAGGTGAAGCAGAGACAGTCTCCTGTTTCTGGAAAATGCTGTGTTCTGGTCGCCTGCGTTAGTCTCTGCCATCCAATAGCATTAAGGACTGAACAGTGGTTTTGTTTTTGTTTTTGTTTTTTTAGAGTGAGAACTAATGTCATAGATTTGATAGAAAGGAGTCAAAGAAGGAGAAAATGAGGCATTTTTATTTTTCCAAAGATCAGTGAGGTTCTAGGCATAAATAAACAAGTGGGAAAGTCTCAGATCGTCGGAGGACATGACAGGGAAAGCCAGAGATAAAGGACAGGCAGCTCATCAGGCTCTACATCTAGTTTGCTTGTCTCCTGTATTTCAACCCATTTACCCTGTGCCAGCCACTGTTCTGCACCTCCCACCAAAGCTAATATTATTATTACTCCCATTTTATAGATGACTCTCTGAGAACACAGATTCTTTGCCAAGGTTCCACAGCTGGTAGGTAGCAGAGCTGGGACCTCAGCCCAGGTCCGTTAGATTCCAAAGTATGAGTGCACTCACATGGTTTTCTATTGCTGTTAGAACAAATCGCCCCAATTGTGGTGACTCAGAATTACACAAATATATTATCCTACAGTTCTGAAGGTCAGACATCGAAAATGCATCAGCTTCTGGAAACTCTAGAGGAACATCTCTCCCTTGCTCTTTACAGCTTGGAGGGGACCCCTGCGTTCCTTGGCTCAGGGTCCCTTCCTTCCTGTCAAGGCCAGCATTGCAAAATCTTCTCATCTGTTTCTCCTTCTGTGATGTCTGCTTCTATCCCTCTCTTTTCCCCCAGGTTCCCCCTTAGAAGGTCCCTTGAGAGCACATTGGACCCACCCGGAGATAAAAACTATGCTAGAGATAATCCAGTGAACGTCAAACTGTAGTGACAGTCTTTATGAGCATCAACATTAAATCCAAGCCAGCACAAGTAACTTTCTCCATGTGTTTACCACCTGCCAGGCACTCTTCTAAGTATTCCACATGTATCAACTCATTTCAGCCTCATGATGATCTTAGAAGCTTGGTTCTACCAGGAATGAATATTGTTCCCATTTTGCAAATGAAAGGACAGAGGCCCAGAAATTTCCAGAAGCTCACAGGACAGAGCCATAGTTCGAGTCCCGCATCCTGGCTTTTTACCCTTCCTTCCTACTGCCATCCCTGCTTCTTAATAAGCCCTCCCAGGAAACGTTCCTGCAGGGTGATGAACTGTTGAATCGTCATAGGGAAAATATAGATAAAAAGAAGGAACACAGTCACCCAGAATCCCACTTATCTCTTTCTCTTGTGACTTTTCTCTATGGGCATACGTATATGTACACCCCACCAGAGACGAACACAGAGACTTCTGCCAAAAGAATCAAAAAACCCCCAGAATCCTACTTTTATACCCCCTTAAAAACTGCATTGGATATTATAACTTAGTTAATAATCTGGGGAAAAAAACAGCAAGATGGTAATAATAGGCTGCTTTCCTCATTAAATGGGATAATCACTCCGAAGCAAGTTGCAGAGGACTCAAGTTGTCAGTGAATGACAGGCAGAATTCTGACCTCAGAGGATTAATCTAAACTCTTTACATATTCTCCAGCGGGTGCCAGATAAGTTGAAAGCAAAGCTGTGGGGGACTAGAGCTAAATGCAAGGAACCTATGACTCACCAAAATGCGATTCTCTGTTTCCCTTGTCATGCGTCAGTATTCAAACAGCAATATGCTATTCCAGACTGTCGTCCTGTATTTCTGTAACCTGTTTTTCTCCTTTTAGGAATTCCTTCCATATATATATAATTTATTAATTGTATGTGTGTGTGTGTGTGTGTGTGTGTGTGTGTGTGTG
Organism: Enhydra lutris kenyoni; assembly: GCF_002288905.1. NCBI lineage: Eukaryota > Metazoa > Chordata > Mammalia > Carnivora > Mustelidae > Enhydra > Enhydra lutris. The sequence goes on along the minus strand of NW_019154090.1, from coordinate 7,946,707 downwards.
TATTTATATAGATATATATGTAGATGTTGGGGAAGAAAGGAGGGAAAAAAATAGAAAAGGAAGGAGAGAGGGACCAAGGGAGGGAGAAAGGAAGGGCCTTTCTCAATTCCCAACCCTACGTTCTTTTGTTCTTCCTACACACTCCTTGCCTTTGTGCCCTATACTACAAATAGGGGAATGATCGTATAATTATGATAGAGAAAGAGGTTTCTCTATGATAGAGAAAGAGGCGTATTATATTCTCAATGCCTCTCAATTTCCTGAGAACAAACATCTACAGTTTGTAAATTATATAAATGGTATGATTCTCATTTCAAAGCCTGTGCATCTCAATGGCCAGCTTTTACCCCATCATCAAAGGCTGTTGCTGTAAATACATACATTTGGTGTACATCAAAGTATAAGTTTGACCCACAGGGTTTAAAGGAAGGAAAACTTGGGGCCTTTTCTCATCCAGTGACTGCCAGTCCTGGCGGTGTGTCAGAATCCTCCAGAAGGCTCCCCACCTTAGCTTATTGTAGATAGAACCTATGGGAGGGGCCCTGCATTCTAAGCTTTTAATAAACTCCTCAGGAATGATACTGTGATATAGAAAAGAAATACCTATTTGGTCTTCGTCCCCATTCCTGGCACAGGCCGCCTAAAACTTATCATATAAATGATAAGAGCCATGAAGACGTCTTTTGTTATTCATAACAAGCCAGCCCCTTTTAACTACCTCGGAGTTTATGTTAATGAGGTGACTTTGGAAAGCCCCTAAGGATGGGGGCCCAGGTTGCCAGGGGAACCAGGCTTGTGATTAGAGGGTTGGAACTTTCAGCCCCATCCCCCATCTCTGGGGAGGGGAGAGTGGCTGGATATTGAGTTCCATCACCGATGGCCAATGACTTAATCAATCATGCCTGTGTAATAGAGCATGCACAAAAATCCCTACAGTACAGGGTTCAGAGAGCTGGCTGCAGGGAGGGTGGGCCACGGAAGCTCCATATCAACCCTCCCGCCCCCGCTCCCAAACCCAGGAGCCCTCCTACCTTGCCCTATGCCTCCCTTCCCTCTGGCTGTGGCTGAGTTTTATCCTTTTATAATGAACTGGTCATCTAGAAAGTCAACAGTTCTCCCGAGGTCTGTGAGCCATTCCAGCAAATGAAAGAACCTGAGTGGGGCTCATGGGGATCTCTGATTTGTGCACGTAAGCAGAGCACCCACTGCGTGTGAAAGCGGGAGGCAGTCTTAAGGGACTGAGGCTTCAGCCTGTGGGGGCTGATGTTACCTTTAGGTCGACAGAGTCAGAACTCCATTGAGATGGAGGACACCCAGAAGCATCACAGAATTGCTTGGTATGGAAAGCCCACACATTTGGTGTCCAGTGTGGTGTGTGTAGTAGAATATAAAGAAAGGAGTTTTCCCCTAATGCTAGGGCGTTCTAAAACCTCTAGAACCAATAATAGGACTCATTTCCTCATTGCTCAGAAGAAGAAACTGAAACCCAGAAACTTACATGCAAATGACAGCAACCGTAATCATAAAATAATAGTGATAGCTGATACATGGAGCACTTACTATATGGCAGGCACTGAAATAGGTGTTTTATTAAATCTGATACTTATGTTGTAGGTACTATTGCTATCCCACTTTACAGACAAGGAGAATGAGGTCCAGAGAGCTTAAGTAACTTGCTTAAGGACACACAGCTGGTAGGTGGAAAGCCAGCAGGTGGATTCCAGAGTTACCCCTGACCACTTCTTCTTCTTATAGAAGTTTATATACATGTCCTCCGCAAAGTAGAACCCAGCCACTTTTGATGCACTGAATTTATAGTCTTCTAATGCAGGACAAAACAAAATAGATAAGTGTATCATCCCATTTTAAAACTGGCCTTGTGTAGGGAAGATTCTGTTTCCTTGTCTACTTCACCAGTTTCTGTAGAGTTCCTAAGTGCTGGGTAACACGTAGATGTTTGATGGACAGGCTCCTTTAATCCTCTCGGGAATTGTGTGAGCCCGGAGCCCGGCATGTGGCTCCATCCCAGACCCTGAGATCATGACCTTAGCAGAAGGCAGACGCTTAACCGCCTGAGCCACCCTGGTGCCCCGCAGAGCAGGGACTTTAACCTCAGTCTGTCCAGCTCCAAATGCCAAGCTCTTAGTGTTTCACTCTTTTGCTTTTGTCTTATCTGCTGGAGATCTTGCCCTCTTCCAGCGGTTACGCATACTCAGAAGCAATGGGTGCTGCTCGGAGTCGAACTGTAACCCCCAGTGCCTGTGACTTCGTTTGGAAACAGGGTTTTTGCCAATGACCACGTTAGGATGAGGTCAGTTAGGATGGACACCAACCCAATATGACTATGTCCCTATAGAAAGGACATGCGACACACAAACAGATGTGCACAGAGAGGACAGCATCTGGAAACCACGGAACAACTGAGACTCTCGGGAGCTCAGACAGGGGCAGAGAACAGGTTCCTGCTTGCGATGCTCAGAAGAGCTCAGGAGGTGCTTTTCTCTCCTACCTACCCACTGCCCCGCTGGCTCATGGTCTGTACCTTCATTTCTGTGTCTGTGGTTTTCCTTTTTAATACAGCTGAATATAGTCCAAAGAAAAGACCTGTGGCCTCCAGCACTGTGAGACAACACATTTCTGCTGTGTAAGTCGCCCTGTTTGTGACACTGTCCCAGTGGCCCCAGGACACTAACACTAACGTTTTCAAAGCGAGCCTTTGGCTTCAAGCCTTGCGTTCTCTTTTCACCATACACAGGATCGGCAGACCCTTCCCCACCCCCCGAGGAGCAGCCCACTTCCCCAGCGTGGCACTGACCTTCGCCATGGAATGGAATGTCACAGGTCGATATCATCACCGGCGTCCCGTTTTGACCACACTCACACTCAGGCGCTCCCTGCAACAGAATATGCGGCAATTCGTAGTCAGGTGTTTGGGGAAAATCAGAACTCAAGGAAAAACCTCAAGGCCACAGGGTGCATCACCAAATTAAACTTAAAGGCTATGTTTCTGGAAACTACTCAGCTTCCCATCATGCCTCAGGGAACTGAGTAAACCATTCATCTCAGGGAGCCCCACGAACACAGGCAGGATGGACCCCATTGCGCAGTGAGACGCCCAGCTGACAGGGATGCTCATCTAATCAGTGGGGAGAGAGAATTGGACGCGCCGATCCCTGAGTCCCGGGAGGTTAACCACATGCCACCCTCCCAAAAACACAGTGTCGTCCTCAGCCCAGCCCTTAGTCAACAAACTTGTCAAATACAGGAAGTTCACCGTGGCTTTCCTTCTGCTCCACACCCTCTCCCTCCCTCCTCACCGTTGGAACCTTTGTTCCAGTTTCCTGCCCTGATTATTTTTATTCTTGACATTGGCTGCAGAAATTTAAGAAGCTTATATACGTATATATATGCGTATGTACGTATGTACATATTCACACAGAAAGGAAAATGTTCCACAGAGAGAATGTCTGTTACATAATGCTATTTTAGTAATAAGGCCATCTAAATGTTACCACCAATAGCTGACACTAATTGGATATTGATTATGTGCTAAGTACTCTGCACACCATATCGTATTTTGCGAATAGCATCGGTAGGGTAGTATCGTTGAATAAATGCCCAGAGAGAAAACCACAGTCTGATGGCACTCCTGAAGGTGGGAACCTTGTGGGAGGGACACAGAAGACTTTTCTTTTTTTTAGGTTTTTGTAATGGTCTTAAGGGTTTAAAATAAGCCTGCGTTCTTGCATCTATCGTTAACCCTCCCAAGAAATCACGACAAGGAAACTTCCAACCTGTGTGACTGTTTGGTCCCGAGCTCATGACCGGCATCCCCTTTGGGGCAATCCTGGGTGTGCCAATTTGATTTCTTTGGCTCCCAGAGTTTTTATTTTCAAGTCTTTGGGAATTAGTTGCCGGTGTTTAAAAAGCAGGAGAGCTCACGAACCCTGTTTTCCAACTGCTAATTACAAACCGGACTGGGAACATCTGGTTGGTTTCTGTCGCCAGAGCTCACCATTTGCCCACGGACCCTTGGTCTCCCGTCCCCTGAAGGTAACTGCCCCCGCTTCCCTCCCTTCTGTCACTGCCCCCTGCAGAGCCCCCGGAGGCCAGAGGCTCCCAGATGAGGAGTCACTTGGGAGCTTGAGGGACTGCTGAAGCCCAAGCCACCCCACCCTCCAGGCTGCGTCTCAGTTGCTGTCAGGTGGGACCAGGCAGCGGGAGTCTGTCTGCAAAGCTTCCCAGACGATGGACTCAGCGCTCAGGCTTGACACCCACTCTGCAGGCACCGGAGTTTTGAGCCCATTTCTTCAAACCCAGCCTTCTATTCTGAGCAGGAATTCTCCGTTGATACGATCGATATTAGTTCGTAGGGGGTTATAAACCTCCTACGGGGGTTTCCATGATCACGGACGGGGTTCCAAGTGTTCAGTGGCATGGATTGCAGCAGTGCAGGCTCTCGGCCACTTGGTGGTAGGAGATCTAAGGAGCGGCGCTGGGGTGTCCCTGGCCTCAGCCCTCCAGCGCAGTCTCCTAAAAGAAGCGTTCCTAAGCCGGTAGAGCCCCCTGCCCGCTGCACTGAAGACGCCGCTGCCTGCCCTCACTGCCACCCTCATTCTGGTCTAACTGGTCTACGGAGCTACTCCGGCCAGGGATCCCCATGTGGAGCCGAGGCTGTGAGCTGCTGGCCCGAGCCTGGGGTTTCCCATCCTCAGCACCACTGACGCTGGGGGCCAGATCATCCCCTGTTCTGGGGGCTGCCCTGTGCACTGCTTAGCAGCATCTCTGGACTCTACCCGCTAGATCAGGAGCCCTGAGCTGTGACAATCCAAAATGTCTCCAGACACTGGTGGAGTAGGGGGGAATGGGAGGGGGGTAGGCAAAATCACCCACAGCTGAGAACCACCTGGCTGTAGGGCCCAAACTGGCCCCATACGATGAACCTGGGAGGTCCTTGAAGACCCTGTTTGCATAGACTCCCAGCCTTGTAATTTGGGATTCGGGAAGTCTTAGGCGAGGCCTTGGAGCCTGCATCTTTAACAAGCTCCTGGATGGATGCGGAGCTTTGACTACAATGGAGGAATCCCTGGGAACAGCAGCACGTCGTCAGTAATGTCTGTGTGATGAGCACCGAACAGGCCATTCACTCTGCGGTCACCCCCGAATCTAGCTGCTGGTCAGTCGCGAATGACCCCGTGACCCTAACTATACTACCTTGTTAGCTTCTGCCTCCAGTTCGTTCTCTTGGTCTTCAGCTCTTTGCGGGACACTCATTTGGTTACCCATTGTTCCTGCAATGGAGAAGAAAAGAGATAAAGAGAGGGAAGAATTAAAACAAGAATCTTATTCCCGCCTATGAAGCTAAGTGTCGTGAACGGGCAGGTTACTGCGGGTGTTATCACCGCAAGCCCAAGTTAGCTCAATTGTTCGTATTTATTTTGGGGGATGAGAAAAGGTTTGGGACTCCTATATTCAGTAGAGTTTAAGTCCAATGCAACCCCAGTTTTCAACTGCTGGGAGGAAATCGTTATCATCATGAAAAACATATTCAGTATAGATAACATTTTTTTTTTCTCTTTTAGCCCAGCACAGCTATCGTATCAAAGAAATGTTAGAATGTAGATAATTAAAATAATACTTATAATTTTTAGTATTCTCTAATTGTCAAACTAAAGACCCCTTGTTAAAACTCCTCATGGCACTGGCTTTTGGTTTGTTTGCTTTTGTTTTTCATAGCTAGCAATTAGAGGTACTTATAATGATATATTTATAATTAAATATAGAGCTAAAGCCTGGTGGGTAGGTACTAAAGTCTGGTGGGTAGGTAGTAAGTCCATCGGCTTGATAGTTTAATAGTTTGATACTTTGATAGTTCAGCTCAGCATGGTACAGTGGTTGGGAGCACAGAATCTGAGCAAGACAACCTAGCCTTGACCCCCTCCCTCTGCTTCTCCTTGCTGTGTGTCTTTGCGCAAGTTAACGAGGCTCTCTGTGCCTCACAGGCCTGCTACACGACTCAGTGATGAATGCTTGTGGTAGTGTGATAAGGAAAGTGGTAAGAACAACGTCTGGCTCGGTATAAGTGATAGATTAAGTGCTTGTTAAACCAAACACATAGGATTTCATGCAATGAGCCTAAGTAAATCCGTGATATAACAGGGGCCGGGCTATGGGTAGGTAGGTAGGATGGATGGTTCTGGGTTGAAGGAACAATGAGTCCAGACTGGGAGGGCAAAACAGAACATTTAGCTTCTGTGTCCCTTCCCCGATACGCTGTGAGCATCATGAGGCCGGGACTGTCTCTTTCCCTGCTGTTGTCTCTTCTGTCCTCAATGCAGTGTTTCCATTTATCAGATCTAATTATCAGTTAGTGGTGAGAGGAGGGGATAATCATTGATAGCTTACCCTACCCCACCCCCCCACACCCCCAGCTAGGCATGTGCCCACATCATTACTTAGCCTCTCGAGAGCCTTGTTTTAATAATAATGATAAAAGTCAACAATTATGTAGCACGTCCTCAGTCCCAGCACTGAGTCCCCAAGCACGCTCCCGGAGTTGGTTTACTGAGCCCCACAGCACCCCTGTGAAACGGGTGTTGCCATCACTTCGTTCTAGATATGAGGAAGCTGAGGCCGAATCACTTTCCAAAGGTCATCCCCGTAGTGATGGCAGAGGCAAGATTCAAACAGGCTGCTTGGGCTCCTGACCCCTGGGATGTTCTGCATAGTACTACCTCCCTTTCGAGAGGAGGGAATTAGGTTCCCAAAACTCACCCAAGAGAGACATCCGGGAAATGCAGAGTGAGGGTTTGACCCAGAGGATGCCTGGTCTCAGAAGCAGGGCTCTTTCAGACATCCCCGAGACCTGCTGCCTTGAGACCTAAAAGTTTCTTTTTACACACAAATAATGTATGTTTGGGGAGCGGCAGGCTCATCAGCTCTGGGAGCTTTCAGAATAGAAGCCAGCACTTTTGATTTCTGGTTGAAAGCCACCTGTGCATCTCTAAGGACTCCCATGGAGTTCTGGCCCACAGGGTATGAGGTTTCATGCCCTGGTAACAGACACACTGAGTCATCAGATACTTCAGAGGCCAAAAAAGGGTCATAGGTCTCACGAAATGCTCTCTTGGGAGAATTTGATCGATAACAGGATCTGGGGATGTTATGTGTTTTCTCATCATACCAGGTAATAAAACTGAGCACCTGCTAACACATACAGGACTTTAGTGAATTTGCATGGCTTCCTACTTACAAAATCCATGCCATGCGTAGTTACAAGAGACCACCACTTCCATCTATAAACAGGGCATCGTGCACATCGCGTTGAATCCTCAAGACTGGGGTGGAGGAGCAACAGCGGTGGCCAAACCCAGCCCGCTGCCTAGTTCAGTGTGGCCGGAGAGCTAAGAACAGGCTGTACATTTATAAATGGTTGGAAAAAAATCAGAGGAAGAACCACGGATTATGACACAGGAAGCTTACACGCACTCCAAATTTCCATATCTATCCGTGGATTCTATCCGGAGACAGCCACGCCCACTCATTCGCATCTTGTCAACAAGGGGCTGCTTTCACGCTACAGAGGCGGAGTTACATAGTTCCAGCAGAGATTACACGGTCTATAAAGCCTACGATATTCACTATCTAGCCTTTTCCAGAATGTTTATCAATCGCTGCTGGAGATCACTCTGAGTGATATATACCTAGTTTGCAAAGAAAGGGGTTCATGGAGCTGAGAGACAAAGTGTTGGCGGTAGTTAGACTGACCTGGATTTGAACCCGCTGTGTATAAAAATTAAGACGACACCTCTAACAACCACAGGCGTGACAAAATAGGAACAACAACAACGAAATTGGTGAGTGATCACCATGTGTTGAGCAGCTATTCAAAGGGCTTTACTTATAATAAACTTGTTGACTCCTTGCAGCAAATCAGTAAGGCAGTCGTATCATTATTCCAATTTTATGGACAAGGAAACTGAGGTCAGTGGGTGAGATGCCTTGACCAAAGCCACGCACAAGGATAGACACACAGATTATGTCACCACCTGAGCCCAGCTTTTAACAAAATTACAAATGAGTCACCAAGGGGTCTGCAGATTTTTCAAGTTCTTCTTATTCAATGCAGATTCAGTCCAATCTGGGGGCTACTTTCAAAAAATGTCTGAGGTCATGATGTGAGCAGGCTGGAGAATGTTTCCTCCCAAGGAGCTAGGGCTCCCTTTTCCTGATAATTGCACATTTGAAGTAGCATTTGAAGTAGGCTCTTCGCAAATTCAGGGCCAAGTGGATGGAAAGAAGGACCCTGCATTTGCCGTCTTTTGCAGGGAGAGAACCTGGGTTCAGATAATACTGCTTCCCACCCACAGTCACAACACAGGTGTTGTGAAATTGTTCCAGCTCTTCCTTAGGATTTTGTAAAGAAGAGGATTTACAGGGACAAACACAAAAGGTTCCTGCCACCTATTGGCCGTCGTCAGTATCAGCAGAAATGAATACAGTCAGTCTCCAAGGCGAGGTCAGACTTTTGGGAGGGCAAGGGGAACAATTTCACATTTAGCAATTACATCTTCTGTTAAAAGCTGGCTCGAGCAGGGCAAGTCCTCCCCTGCTCTAAAGATAGTACAGCTAGGGGCGCCTGGGTGGCTCAGTGGGTTAAACCTCTGCTTTCAGCTCAGGTCATGATCCGGGGTCCTGGGATCGAGACCCGCATCGGGCTCTCTGCTCAGTGGGGAGCCTGCTTCTCCCTCTCTCACTCCCCCTGCTTGTGTTCCTTCTGTTCACTGTCTCTCTCTCTCTCTCTGTCAAATCAATCAATCAATAAATCTTGAAAAAAAAAAAAGATAGTACAGCTAATAAAACAATCATGATAATCACATCTGATGTGTCGGGAGAGCCAGCCCTGTGCCAGCCCAGTGCTGAACACTCTAGGTAAAGAGCCACGTGGCACATAGGATAAGGATGGGAGTGAGCCAGGGCAAGTTACTGAGCCTCGAAGGGCCTCAGCTTCCTCTTCTGTAAAATGGGGATAACAGGGGTACCTGGGTGGCTCAGTCAGTCAAGTGTCCGCCTTCAGTTCAGGTTATGATCTTAGGGTTCTGGGATGGACCCCCAGCATCAGGCTTCCTGCTAAGTGGAGGGTCTGCTTCTCCCTCTCCCTCTACCCCTCCTCCCCACTTACATTCATTCTCTCTCTCTCTCTCTCAAATAAATAAAATCTTTAAACAAAAATTCTAAAAATGGGGATGACACTAGGACCAACCTTAAGAGGTTGTTGCAAGAATTGAATGAGTTATTCTGTGCGAGGTGTGGGGAAGAGAGCGTGGCTCACAGTGGGCGCCGCGCCCACGGAAGCCATGATTACAGTTATCACCATTACATCCAAGTGTATTTGCAGGCAGTTTCCCCCAAAGCTCTCTGATCGTGGGAATCAGCTAAGGAACCCGGCACCACCTCTGATTCTCAACATTCTCTCACCAAAAAGTCGGGTTGGAGCCCTGGATCTGTATTTTTAGTAAAGGCACAGGGCAGTCTCATAATCAGGTACATACAGAGAGTACCACAATGGTGAGCGTCTGTCCAGGATGTCCTGGGAAAGAAGGTGTTCAGGGGTGCAGGACTTTCATGCTAAAAACCAGGAAAGCACGTCCCCCACCCCCCCACCACCAAGGGGAAAGTAGGATGAGCTGAGCTCCCTATAACCCAGCTCAAGGACTCTGGGACGTGAGGCCTCTTTACCCCCAGTTAATGGATAGCAAAACTGAGGCTCAGGTGGTTCAGACAACAACTCCTTTCTGGGCTGGGGTTTTCTCCGGTGTCCAAAAAATGTGAAAAATTAATCAGATCAGGAGTTTTTCCATCAGGAAAGCTGTATTCATTTGAAAGAACCAGTTTTTAGTTGGAAAACAAAAAAACCAACAAAAACGGAAAAAAACAAAAACACATTTGAAGGTAATGCCCTTTCTTTAGTGAACCAATGGTGTGAGTTGTTTTGTTTTTAATGACCTATTCTGACATTAAACACCAGCCAGGCCATATGGTGGGGCATTTTGTTTTTGAAATTGGACTCATGTTGGAGCCCTTAGCATTTTGAGAACGTGGGGTCAGTCTTTGCGAGAGGTCGTTGGGATAGAAAATTCTTTTAGTTCTCCACCTCCGCTGTGTCCTTGAGGCCACAATCAGTGGGTGCAGGAGACACAGGGGGGGACTTAAATCCCCGTGCCCTGGCCCCAGCTGGACCCAATCCCTCAGATTTTCCAGGCTGGAGCCCGTGGCACCAGTACGTTTTCATGATCTCCAGGTGATCTCTGTGACAGCCAGGGCCTCTGTTTTGGACACTTCGGGGTGTGGAAGCTTCCCCTGGGCGAGGGATCTCCCCCAGATGTTGCCTAACCTGACACACAGAACACGGATTCTCAGATGGAGGAAGGGCCTCTGCCTTCGGGCCCCATAATCATCATCAGCTTAGGCATCTGAAATGCCCCCCAAACTTGCCAGGGCCATCTTTGTGGGTCCTTTGTGCTGTCAGCCTGCAAATGCCGGGGAACCTGGGCCTCCAGCTGCCCTTCCCTGAGAATGGGTGTGCAGGGCACCGTGGCTCCAGCCAGCCCCACTCTTCCAAGTGAGGACCGTATTGCCCTCTAGGAGACATTTCTGAGGGTCACAACTCAGGGCCGGGGGGCTGCTGCTGGCGCCCAGTGAGCAGAGACCAGAGACGCTGCTGAACATCGTGCAGGGCACAGGACAGCCCCCAGCAGAGAATGACTTGCCCCCAAATGCGACCAGCGTGGAAGTAGTGGGATCTGGCTCTAGGGGCTGGACTTGGTAGTTTTCTCCTTGCACTTATGGCCCAGTGTTCCCTAGTGACCTACGTTTCTGAGGAGCTGCTGGGGGTCTAGTCCCTGGTGGTGAAACAGAGTAGCCCTCTGTCCTGACTCACACCAGCTGTGGGCATAGCTTCGGCCCCCATTCTGTACGGGTGAGGGGTGAGGGGTGGAGGAAAGATGGCAGCAGGTTCGTCCTCACCGCGTTTAGTCCTGCGGTTCATGTACAGCAGCGAAGGACTGACGATTAGCCATTATAATAGGGGCCACATCAAATGTGCTGTGCCTTCAGAATCATAATAGCTCGTATCTCCACAGCATCCACTCTCTATGCTGGACCCTTCCCCGAGTGCTGTCTTATATGGGTATATCACGTCCTCCCAAGAGCCCCACGAGGCACGCATTTATATCTTCCCATCCTACAGATGCCAAACCTGCTGCAGGAAGCTGACGCTCCTTGCCTAAGATTGTGCTATGGACTGACCTGCTTCTCCCTCCAGATTCGCATGGTGGAGCCCTAACTGCCGCTGTGTCCAGAGACACGGTCCCTAAGGAAGTCAGTAAGGTTAGAGGAGGTTAGCGGGGTGGGGCCCTGATCTCAGAGGATTAGCGTCTTTGGAAGAGGGGACCCCGAGAGAGCTTGCTCATTCTCCGCCATGTGAGGCCGCAGCGAGAGGACAGCAGAGTGAGAGAGGCAGGAAAAGAGGCCCCACCAGGATCAGAGTCTGCCACGACCTTCATCATGGACTTCCAGCCTCCAGAGCTGTCAGAAAATACATATCTGTTGTTTAAGTCACCAAGCCTACGGCGTTTTTGTTAAAACGGCAGGAGCTGACGAATACAGGTTATCTGCTGGTAACTGGTAACTCAGGCTTTAACCCTTGGCAGCCGGCTTCCGCAGCTCAAACTCTTAACTTTTTCCTTCTTACCTTCTACTGTGTCCTCTGCCGTTTAAGTTATACTCTTATTTTATTAAATGTTTCTATGTAATGTGATACACTATAGAATATAAAATATTGCGTAGCTGTCTGTGCAATAAGAAATGAAAATCACACCCAGTCAAGGAGTGTGGTCTGATCTACAGTCAGTGCACACTTGAGGAGGGACACGCAACCGGAGGGTCATCAGCAATCTTTGGGCAAAGATTTAGCACAAGGGCTTGGCAGTAGTCAGTTGAGAAAACGTTAGTCCTTCCTAATACTATTTATTTCTCTTACGAATGTTATGATCCCATTAGCTCTGTGGTGTGTTCCCTGGGAGAATTAGTCAGCCCGGAAGTGGTCCTCGAACTCCTCCCTCCTCTTTCACACAAGTGGTTGGTGTTTAGGTCACCTCCTTGCAGTGAGAGGTTAACTATAAGCCCCCCTCCAGGGAACAGAGTCAACCCTAAACACGGGACATGCTGCCCGGGAGAAAGCATTTCTGAAAGCTGCCTTCCAGCAAGGAGCTAAAGGACTGCCCAGTGGGGAGGGGAGGTTCTCAAACAGTGGTGACAGGATTAGTCACCAAGTAAGCAGAAACACCTTAGATCAACGCCATGGAATGTAGGCAAGCTGTGGGTCCTCCCTACCACCCAGTTGAGGGCCCTGCCAACAGAGTCATCTGGCGCACCCAGCAGAGCAAGCTCTCTGCCCCCCGACTCCAAAGGGAAGATCAAATGAGTAAAGAGACCAGACCTGCTCTGCCAGGTCCCATGACCCTGCGTCTCCTTGTGTTCCCCAGCACAGTGCTGGGAGCGGTAGACACTCTGAGGGCCTCCAACGTACGGTGGTACAGGTTGCCTCCTGCACAAGGGGGCACATGAGGACTGAAATCCATCCTTCGCTGTGCTCCCCAAGCCCTGTGCCGTAGAATGGACCATGTGGGTCCAGGAGAAGAGGTCCCCTTATCAGAATCACAACGGGTGTTTCAGGAACACTCGGTAGTTGATATCTTGCTATGGGAATGCTCAAGTTATGTGCGTATAAATGGTGGATGTGCCTAGAAGGCTTAGAGCTTACTCTCTTACTCTTCGTGTCCCCAAGCATCTTCCAGCTAGTCGTGCAGTGGGTAGCATTATCTGAAGGCTCCCTCTGAGCCAGGCAGGGCCAGAGAGGCCCCCAGGTACAAAATGCAAGCAGCCACTCCCTCTTTCCAAGTGCAGAATCTGCGCTTGGAAATGAGCGTCCCCTCCCCCAGCCCTGGATTTTGCCCTCCGGTGCTTTGCTTGCTATACATCCTAGTCCTGGCCCTGGGGCGAGGAACTTTACTTTCCTTGTCTCCGTTTTTCCTTAGAGCACCCCATGGTTCCGCCACTACACAGATAAGCAAACTGAGGCGCAGGGAGGCATTCCCCTCGCCTCCAGAGTGCACACCCGGCGAGGACAGGTGCAAGGCGGGTCCTGCTTTCTTTAATGGACGTTGGTGATTAAATGTATAAATAAGAGTAACTCCCACCCTCTCCGCCTCCCCTGCCCCAGATCAGAAAGCCCGAAGGAGGCAGAGCAGGGGTCGATCCTGGCTCCGGTGCGTCGGGCTGTCACGTCCATAACTATTCCCAGTACCGGGCAACGGTAAGAGGAGCTACCAGCAGTGCGACCGTCAGCACGTGTCCCTCCAGCAGGACAGAGGAGACCCGTCCCTCAGTGTGAGCATCTGCTGTCTTGGGAAACCGGCCAGGATGGGTCCCGACGGGCCGTTGGCTCTCCAGAAGCACAGGACTTCTTGGTAAAAAGACAACCAACTGTTCCCGAGTTTCAGAAACCTTGCAAAAAAAAGAATTCTCCATGACTGGGACTTGGCCTTGTGTCCCTTACTCCCCCTTTAGTAGAAAACGACTTTAGCACACTCCTCTCTTGGCTACTTTGGGGGCAAACCAGGACAAATACACCCCAGGCCTGAAGCCAGCGGTGTCTCAGCAGGCACCCCCGTGGATGGTGGGTGCATCAGGCACTCGCCTCTCATGCAAAATTTAAGGGGGAGCCGGAAAACTCAAGCCATCAAGACGAAGATTATATTTTTAACACAGCATTTAAAAAAACCCAGTCATGCTCTTACTGAACCTGTCTTTACTTAACCTGTTATTTTGTTCCTTGTGGATGTTTTGGCATTAATTTTATTTTTTAAATATTGCTTTAAAATATAATTTATCTTGGGGCACCCGGGTGGCTCAGTTGGTTAAGCATCCAATTATTGATTTCAGCTCAGGTCATGATCTCAGGGTTGTGAGATCGAGCCCTGTGTCAGGTTCCTGCTCAAGATTCTTTCTCCCTCTCTTCCTGCCCCTACACCCCCCAAATATATATATATATATATATAATTTATCTGGATGACTGAGTTTCTTGGTGTCTCTTAAATTCTGCACACCCGTGCGTGCCTCACTCCCTTCACTCGAATCCCAAATGGGCTGGATCTCAGCTCCATTCTGGGAGACCTGGGAGACCTGGAAGTTCTCCCCACTGGCCCTGCCTCCTCTCCCAGAGGTCAGGCAGAGGTGATGACGACGACAGAAACAAAAGCCAGCATTTATCAGTGCACAGGTGTCTGCTTGGATCTCAACACTAGAGGAAAGGAAGCCCAGGGAGGAGAAGTAACCCACCCCAGGACGCGCAGCCAGCCCGAGGCATCTGGCCCCAGGACACCCACCCTCTCATCACCTTGACGCTTCAAGGCAGGAAGGAATTTCAGAGGGCAATGCCAACTTCTGGAGTCCCGCCTCTGGGATTTGATCCCAGCACCCACCTCGAAGGACAGCTTTGAATGTTAAATAAGACAGTTTAGGTAAATAACCAGATTCATACAAGGAGTCCTTCTTCCCTTCTTCTCCACATCCTTAGACCATGCCCCTTGGCAGAGACTCAAAGTCAGCTTTCCTATAGGGGACTCTTGTCCTGACAATGGTCCCCAAATCCCATAGCATACCTCTTTGTCTGCTGATTTCTTACCCCAGGTTACACTTGAGATGGCTCTCCCTCGTTCCAAGCAAACCGGAGCTCTTTCTGTTCCTTTACAGCTGACACCACCCACACGGTCACACAATCTTTCTATAACACATTTGGTACGGCTATCTCTGGATTCATTTCGCAGACGGCGAAACTGAGGCTCACACACACCCAAGGCCACACAGTCAATCAGTGGCAGAGCCGGGGTTGAACTCAATCCTCGATGCCCGGCGTCTAGATTTCGCTGCCAACCACAAACAAGCCTAATCTGGAAGCTGTTACCTGTCGAGCCCCTGGCGGGAGTGTCTGCAGTCCCCTGGAGTCCCCTGGAGCTGCTCCTGCTCGGGGTGCCTTGTCTCCAGCAGGTGCAACCCAGAGCCAGGCAGGCGGCTGAGCCCGGCTCCCTGCCCTTTGCTTCCTCCTCCGGAGCCTGCTGGCTGAACACACAGAGCAGGGCAAACACTGGTCTGGGGGAGGCCCTCCTCCCCAGGGATCCTCCCACAGAAGCAGGTTCTCTTCCTGGCTGCAGGAGCTTTTCTCACCTCTCCAATCAGAACCCAGCACCTGATTTCTCCTGCACGAAGGCCTGCCTGGCACCCCAAGCATCCTGGCCGGCACCCCCTCTCCCCTGCACCTGCTCGGGTTGACCTGGGTTGCTGATTCCCTTCCCCAGGAACCACGGGCCATGGCCCAAGCTGGGAAAACACGTTCTCTAAGGTTTTGCAGTTCTGTCTGCCTTTCACCTTCATTTCTTCTAGAACACCACCTCCACGCCCACCTCGTTGGAAGGAACGAGCATCTCACCCACCGCGCCGGCCCCAGGCACAGAAACATCCCTCCCAGCGGGCTTTGGACACGGGAAAGCAGGTAATCTAAGGGTGGCTTATTGTTCTGAAGACCGAGGATGGCATGGAAAAGGACATTCTTTTTCTCCGCAGGCTAGAAATTCAAGATAGCCTGCTGAATTAACTGAATTTCAGCAGGGGTATTTATTAAAGTGTCTCACAAGGGCATATGTAATACAGGATGGGAGCATCAGTTAAAAATAGCAAAAGAGGGGCACCTGGGTGGCTCAGTGGGTTAAGCGACTGCCTTCGGCCTAGGTCATGATCTCAGGGTCCTGGGATCGAGCCCCTCATCGGGCTCTCTGCTCAGCCGGGAGCCTGCTTCTCCCTCTCTCTCTGCCTGCCTCTCTGCCTACTTGTGATCTTTCTCTTTGTCAGATAAATAAATAAAATCTTTAAAAAATATAAAAAAAAATAAAAAAATTGCAGTGACATTGGAAATTTAAAAAAATAACAAAAGAAGAGGGACAGTAAGAGTGAATACATCGATGTGTGCATTCAGGATCAGAAATAAATATTCAGGTGGATTTACAGGCTTGCTGTGATGGCTTCACAGATGTGGCTTTGAGCTTCCTAACAGCCAATGCAAAAAGAGAAACATGGCAAATACTATTCAGTGTTCTTGGGAAAACACACAGGAGAAATGCGAACTAATAATTATTGTGGCTTTATTCATTAATGTGCTCACCCAAGCGCCCATTTCGATCAACTACTTGCTGAGCACCAGGCTATATATAGCCCTGGGCTTAAACTGGGGAGGAACCGTGTCCCCGCCCCACTCTAGGCTCACTGCAATTGAACATAGAGTTCTACAAACAAACATAGAATTACAGAGTGTGATCCTCATCATGAAACAAAGCCAAGACTGCAGAGAGAGAGAGAGAACCAGGGAGAGCCAGAGAAAGCCCCTTTCAGAGAGCAACATTTCAGGGACAGGCAAACTATTTAAACGGATAGTGAATTCACAATCGGACACCCCACAACGAAGGCAGTAAACTCAGTTCTAGCTCGGCGCTGGATCTTTAAATCTGGAATGTAATAAATGCAATTATTAAGCATCTGCCACGCACGCACACAGGGCCAGCATCATCACAGAGGCAGTCTGCCCCAGGGGCTCATGAGCTTGGGCTCCGGGCCTGGGTTCAGATCGTGACTCTGATCGACGTCGGGCTATGTGATGGCAAGCAGCCACTTTGCCCCCTGTCTCTGTTGGCCCCCCTCCTCTGTGAGCAACCTTGGGTTTGTTTTGTGCTTATCTTTGTACCCCCGATCCTAGCGCTGGGCAAAATGAGATGGGCGCCTTCCGGCCACAAAGCAGGTGCTCGACAAGTCCTTCTCGTTTGGACCGGCTCACGCGCAGTCGTTGTGACAGTAACTGCCGTGTGGACAACGTCTTACTCTTTGGGGGTAGGAACGACCCAGGCCATTAAGGGTCATTATCTGTGTGGGACGCTTAACAGCATGTCTGGCATATTGTAGCCCCTGGTCGATGTTAACTTCATAGCAGTGGGGGCAGGGCTGGCTCTGGGATTTACAGGAGCCAGTGAGAAAGGAAAATGCAGAGCCCCTTGTTCTCGAAGCAGGGAAAGTACTATTTGAGGTGCTAAAGTATAAAGCACTTTCAGGGGCACCTGCGTGGCTCAGTGGGTTGAGAATCTGCCTTTGGCTCAGGTCACGGTCTCAGGGTCCAGGGATCGAGTCCCAAATCGGGCTCCTTGCTCAGCGGGGAGTCTGCTTCTCCCTCTCCCTCTGCCTGCCGCTCCCCCTGCTTGTGCTCTTTCTCCCTCTCTCTGTCAGATAAATAAAATCCTAAAATATATATATAAAGCATTTTCCTTTTTTCCATATTCTCTCTCTCTTGGCTTCTTAGGTATTTCCTTTGCTATTCAAAGTTGTTCTAAGTAAGGAAGAATTAAAATGTTAAATTATTCATGAATTTTACCATTCATCTGAATACTGTGCAACATGGGTTTAAATGCAGTGCGTTCACGGGCAGAATCCCGAGAATCCCACGACATATTCGTAGCTTGTGCAAGCGTTTATATCTCATTCTTAGAGTAAATGTCACACAAACATAGTGGAGCTAACTTTACTTTTAGATACTCACACACTCGACCAACATTCTCCACCTTCAGTTCGTTGGTGAGTAAGGAAGGGTTAAAAGGAAAAGCTGCGGACCACCCCAGCTCTCCCTTTCCGTGACATCATTTTCAGCCCTTGGCTGTTGTAGGGAGGTGACGTGAGGAAGAAAGGATAGGGCAGAGTTCTTTGGTTATTCATGTTTTCAAGAATGTGTTGCCTTCTTTGTGCACTTGAAACGATTTCCGATTTGAAGAAAGCATGACTTCTCAGGGCTGTGAGCGTCCCTACACACTCAGCTGTAGGTATAACACACTGTAGGTCACCCACCCACCCACCCTGGGTCCCTCTGGGGTTCTTTGCCTGTGGGGCGTCACGGATGCTATGTGTGAGCAGGACACGATGGACTGGGGGGTGTGCACCGTGCATGACTTCTCTGCTCACAGATATGCCTCAGGGACCGTCAGCTTTTTTTCTTTTTTTAAATTTTATTTATTTATTTGGCAGACAGAGATCACAAGTAGGCAGAGAGGCAGGCAGAGAGCGAGGAGGAAGCAGGCTCCCTGCTGAGCAGAGAGCCCGATGCTGGGCTTGATCTCAGGACCCTGAGATCATGACCGGGGCTGAAGGCAGAGGCTTTAACCCACCGAGCCACCCAGGTGCCCCGACCATCAGCTTTTTAAAAAAGACTTTCCCTTTTTTCAGAGAACTCATATCCCTCCAGCGCACAGCCTCTGCCGTGATCGCAGCCCCACCAGAGTGGGACATCTTTTACAACTTGATGAACCTACGCGGACACATCATAATCACACCAAGTCCGTAGTTCACGCTAGAGTTCCTTCTGGGGTTATCCATTCTATGGGATTGGGCAAATGTATAATGACACGGGGCGGCTCTTGTACCCCACAGAGTAACACCACTGCCCGAAAGGTCCTCTGTGCTCTGCCTATGCAATCCTCCTCTCCCCCAGCCCTGGGAAACCAGTAATTTTTTTAACATCCCATCCTTTTTCCTGTTTCAGTGTCGTATATTGGGTTCATACAAGATGTAGCCTTTTCAGACTGACGTCTCTCAGTAATCTACGTTTAAGTTTCCTCCATGCCTTTCACGGCTTGATAGTTCGTATCTTCTTATGCTGAATAACATAATAGTAATAGTATTCATCTGCTAAGGACCTCTCGATTATTCTCAAGTTTTGGCCATTGTGAAAAGAGCTGCTGTAAACATCGATGCGCAGGCGTTCGCGTGGACATACATTTTCAACTCCTCTGGGCAAACGCCAAGGAGCACAAACGCTGGGCCCTCTGGTCAGGGCGTGTTTTGTTTTACAAGAAGTCACCGCATTGCCTCGCTGAACATCCAGGCCACTTTGCTTCCCCAGTGCCAGTTGCTGCCCATCCTGGCCGGCGTGGAGTACCGTCGGGGAGCGGGTCTGGCTGTTCTCGCTTCCCCAGTACAAGTTCAAAGACAAAATTATTCAAGAATTTCAAAACGGGGACTACAGACCATTCACCCAAGCTCAGGGCCCTGTCTGGAGGGAGGTAGCCGCCGGTGCTCGGAAACACGAACGTTCTGGTGGAAGAATTCACTTCCTAGTGTCCACACTGCAGGAACTCACGAAGAAAAGAGTTTCTCTTGGCCCTACAGACATTAGGTGGTGTTCGCCATCAACATCTCCTGACTCGGTTTGCTTCTTCATCTTCTCACTGTACAGTCTCCACCCCTCAGCAAATATTGACAGACTCACCAAGTTGTCAGAGATCCCACTGCTTTCCCGGAATCTGGATTGCAGTCGGTCGCTGTGTCACAAAGGGTCCCCTGGAAATCTGAATCTTCTCCAGCACCCCACGGGGACCCCTCCCGAGCCAGCCTTGCCAACAATCCGTCCTCCTATGTGCAGGCCCCCGTGTCACGCGGAGCCCGCGTCAGCTGTGTTTATGATCACTGAGCCAGGGGTCCTGCCCGCCCACCCTGCTTTGGCTGAGCCAGAAAAATCCAATATGCACTTTTGTTTTTTTGTACCCCCCCCATCATTGGATATTTTTCAGATCTTTTTCTTATACGTTAACCAGTGCGTTCTTTTTAATCTTCACCCAACAAGTTTCTATTTGGGTAAGGAGGAAACAGGCTCGGAGAAGAGGAATGTCTCAGAGTCTGCGCGGAGGTCAAAGCCATGGGAGGGACAGCACAGCCCGGAGAGGCCACTGAGAAAGCACCTGAATCTTCACGAAGTAGCAAGGAAATCAAACCCTGTGAGACCCCCCACAATTTCAGGCATTGGGTTCTTTCCTTTCGTCATGACAATGAATGGCTTCCGTGCTAAATCGTGTTCTTGGGGGTGGCAAGAGGAGAGGATTCTCTCTTCTGCTGCTTTTCTGGCATGTTCCAAGTCTTCCTTATGGTGAACCTAGGATAAAACAAAACTGCAGACCCTGCGAGGTTGCTGAAGGGCTCTGCTGCAGGGGGATGTCGGTCAGAAAGCTGTTTTAAATTAGAAGCGTCTGTAAATACTCCTGCAGGGAGAGTTGGAAATATGGGATGATGAGGTGCGAATAATTTTCCCTCATCGCGTGGACTCTCAGGAGGTTTTCCTTCTCGCAGCGAATGAAGTAAGAGGTGGTAAACACAGACCCGAGGAAAGGCAAGGTCTGTCTTGTTTTCTCTTCCTGCTTACAGGAAAGGGGGCGGGAATTCCTGAGCAGCCCTGATAGGAAACATCCTTGATTTTTCCTCGCTGCATGAGAGCAAACGTGAGCTACGAGACGGAAGCCGACTGGAGATTTCTTTCTGTGGGGCTTCCAGAACGGAGAGAAGGTTATTGTGCCAGAGAGACCCAGATGGCTGCTGTGCTCACTAAGGCTCTGGGGCTGTCATGGGCCTTTGCGACCCCAGGACCTGTGACCCCTCACCCTGGTCTTAAATGATGGGTGTGGATTTCCATGTCAAATATTTCACTTGATCAGTATTAACACTTCAGATGCAAGACGGTTTTCTCAAGGCATAATATCCATGTTTTCCTCTCCCTTTCTTGATTCATAAGCTTATTCTCATCACCAGAGCGAACGGCACAGGAGCCTGATTTGCGGATTTGCCTAGGACCGGTGGAAAGCATTCTCCCAGCAAGGGGAGCGGAGAGCTGAATGCCAGCTGTGCAGCCTTCATCTTTTCTTCCTGTGCCTGTTCGCGTCAGATCAGCCCGGGGTCATGGTCATCGACAATGTGTGGATGTGCAGAGCCGACATGAGATGAAGCAAGTGTTCAGAGGGTCTCTTTACGGAGGCTCGAGAGGCAAACAGAGGGACCGGTTCTCATCCCAACTCGGGCATGGACAACCGTGTGGTTGAGGTGCCCTGCCCAGACCACCCCTCCAGGACCAACGGCACATTCCCCAGCTTCTGGAAGGGTTGGCTGTAGATAGCTCTTTCTCTTTCTGGGACTCACTCTCTCCCCACACCTTGTTCCTTCCTGTGGCAGTCAGCCTCCAAGGACTTGTTGGTATAGAGATAAAGACCTGTTCCACCTGCTTCAATGGGGGGCAGCTGTCAAGAGTTGACTTAGCGGGAAGCTCCCCAGCTGACCGAGAGCACGGTGAGACCAGACAGCACGGTCTGCCTCCTGCTGCCCAGCCCTGCTTCCTTCTGTCCCTCTCGGGTGATTCAGAGCAGCATTCCTGCGTGAATTCCCATCTCAGAATCTGCTACCCGTGGGACCAGTCTATGATGACGGCCTTGAGAAAGTTCATTTTTTTTACATTGAGATGCCCATGAGAAAAACAGAATAATTCAAAATGTCATCTAAAAAATGGAAACAAACAACAACAACAAAAATGGAGTTAGCCGTCCTAGGCCACCTCCCTAGAATGACCCACTTGCTTGTGTAGGATTTAGATGGTGATTCCCAAAGTGTGGTCCAGGAATTCATGGATATCCTTGACCCTCTCAAGGAGCCCGAGAAGTCACACAGTCTTCATTATAATACTGACAGCCTTTTTGTCTTTTCCACTCTCGTCCCCTCACAGGTGCAGAGAGAACAAGAAGTTCATTGATAAGGTTTTAGATTTCGCCCTGCAACTGATTTTCAGGAGCTATCCCTTGTCAAGTGTAGGATCACGGTGCACTTTATAACTTGAAAAGACTATTAAAATACTTCTTCCTCTTCTAAGTGCAGAACTGTATGGGGCTGGATTTTGTTCATGTACTTGAACCCAAACAACTTACAGAAACATACGGAACGCAGGAGCGGATATGAGAATCCAGCTGTCTTCCATTAGGGCGGAAATTAAAGAGATTTGCCAAAATGGAGAATGTTCTCTATTTTTGCAAATCTGTTTAATATGTCAATACTATATTTTCAATATGGTATTTCAAATATTTCATATTTTTAAATATGTCAATACCATATTTTTGCTTCCCCCCCTTCTTTGGAATAAACCAAATAGATTAATTGGAAATTATTGGGAAAAAATAGGTATTTTTCATCAAAATGTTATTTTTGTTAACACAGAATGAGTTTATTATTGTTATTATTTTAAAACGAAATAATATTTTAAAAGTTTTAGTTTTAGGGTTTTTTTTTTAAGATTTTATTTACTTATTTGACAGACAGAGATCACAAGTAGGCAGAGAGGCAGGCAGAGAGAGAGGAGGAAGCAGGCTCCCTGCTGAGCAGAGAGTCCAATGCCGGGCTCCATCCCAGGACCCTGAGATCATGACCTGAGCCGAAGGCAGAGGCTTTAACCCGCTGAGCCATCCAGGCACCCCTAAAACTTTTAGTTTTAATTTCTAATATGGTTAACATTGATAGCTCTAACTGAAATGAATAAAAGCATATTGGGGTCCCCAAGAATTTCTAACCGTGTGAGGAGTTCTAAAGATCAAAATTTAAAATACTGCTCCTTTTCTCCCCCTCATTGCAGAAGGAATAGATGTTCTTATTGAAGATACAGGGAGCAACATGTGAAAGACATAAGTCTATAATCCTATCACTGAGAAATATTCTCTCTTTTAGTATTTCTCTTCTTTCATATCAATATCACACATATATTAGAGATTCTGAAATACTGTTTTGAAGTCAACATCTTGTTTGCTTGTTTACCCTTCTATACCACGCCAAATACATCATCCAAAATAGGGCCAGGGGTCCCTTTGAGTGGCTGTGCCACAGATGAATCAACCATCTGGCCATGTTGGACATTTAAATGTTTGACACGTGACATGTTCTGCCGTTATAAACACAGCAGAGGGATGAACACCTTTGTAGCAACATTAATGCAGACTTGTTCTGGAATTTTCTCTCAGAAGCATTTCCAAGATGTTACAGTGTTGGATCAAAGGGTAGTCATGTTCTGGGGTGCCTGGATATAC